>NW_028234028.1:0-448568 GCF_037954325.1 Fistularia commersonii
AGTGTAATCCAGCGACAAGATCAAAAGACATAGCCATTCGTTAAAAAAGTGCTTATCTCACCGAGTTGAAGCGTTTTTGATTAGGAGTGGAAATAACTAATGAATTTCACCAAGCCTTTTTCTGCTGTTGATAGATGTTGGATGGGACATGATTCTGTACAATATATTTCAAATTCAGTGTAATCCAGCGACAAGATCAAAAAATATAGCCATTCGTGCAAAAACTGCTTATATCACCGAGTTGAAGCGTTTTTTGAGTTGTAGTGGAAATAACTAATGAATTTAAACATGCTGGTTTTTGCTGTTGGTATATGTTGTTAAGGACATGATTTTGCACAATATATGTCAAATTCAGTGTAATCCAGCTACAAGTTTAAAAGATATAGCCATAAGGTCAAAAAAGTTCTTATCTCACTGAGTTGAAGCGTTTTAGATTTTGAACCTGTGATGGGATTACACTGAATTTGACATATTTTGTGCAGAATCATGTCCTAAAAAACATATTTCGAAATCAGTTACCAGCTAGATGAAATTCATTAGTTATTTCCACTCATAATCAAAAACGCTTCAACTCGGTGAGATAAGCCCTTTTTGAACGAATGGCTATATCTTTTGAACCTGTGATGGGATTACACTGAAGTTGACATATTTTGTGCAGAGTGATGTCCTAAACAACATCTATCAACGTCAGAAACCAGCTTGATGAAATTCATTAGTCATTTCCACTCAAAATCAAAAACGCTTCAACTCAGTGAGATAAGCACTTTTTGACCTTATGGATACATCTTTTGAACTTGTGGTTGGATTAACATGAATTTGTCATATTTTGTGCAGAATCATGTTCTAAATAAGATATTTCAACAGCAGAAACCGGCTTGATGAAATTCATTAGTTATTTCAACTCCTAATCAAAAAACGGTTCAACTCCGTGAGATAAGCAATTTTTGCATGAATGGCTATATCTTTTGAACCTGTGATGGGATTACAATGAATTTGACATATATTGTGCAGAATCATGTCCTAAACAGCATATTTCAACAGTAGAAACCAACTTGATGAAATTCATTAGTTATTTCCACACCTAATCAAAAACGCTTCAACTCCGTGAGATAAGCAATTTTTGCATGAATGGCTATATCTTTTGATCTTGTCGCTGAATTACACTGAATTTGATATATGTTGTGCAGAATAATGTCCTAAACAACATATATCAACAGCAGAAACCAGCATGATGAAATTTATTAGTTATTTCCACTCCAACTCAAAAAAAGATTTAACCTCGGTAAGATATGCACTTTTTGAACGATTGGCTATATCTTTTGAAAATGTACCTGGATTACACTGAATTTGACATAAATTGTAAAAAATCTTGTCCTAAACAACATATTTCAACAGCAGAATACAGCTTGATGAAATCCATAAGTTATTTCCACTTTTAAACAAAAACTCTTCAACTCGGTGAGATAATCACTTTTTGAACTAATGGCTGTATCTTTTGAACTTGTAGCTGGATTACCCTGAATTTTACATTTTTTTGTGCTGAATCATGTCCTACTACAACATATTTCAACAACAGAAACCAGCTTGATGAAATTGATTAGTTATTTCCACTCCCAATCAAAAACGCTTCAACTCCGTGAGATAAGCACTTTTTGAACGAAAGGCTATATCTTTTGATCTTGACGCTGGATTACACTGAATTTGACATATTTTGCGTAGAATCATGTCCTAAAAAAACATATTTCAACAGCAGAAACCAGCTTGATGAAATTCATTAGTTATTTCCACTTCTAATCAAAAACGCTTCAACCCAAAAAGATAAACACTTTTTGAACGAATGGCTATATCTTTTGAACCTGTGATGGGATTACACTGAATTTGACATATTTTGTGCAGAATCATGTCCTAAACAACATCTATCAACGTCAGAAACCAGCTTGATGAAATTCATTAGTCATTTCCACTCAAAATCAAAAACGCTTCAACTCAGTGAGATAAACACTTTTTGACCTTATGGATACATCTTTTGAACTTGTGGTTGGATTAACATGAATTTGTCATATTTTGTGCAGAATCATGTTCTAAATAAGATATTTCAACAGCAGAAACCGGCTTGATGAAATTCATTAGTTATTTCAACTCCTAATCAAAAACGGTTCAACTCGGTGTGAAGACTTTTTGAACGAATGGCTATATCTTTTTAACCTGTAATGGGATTACACTGAAATTGACATATATTGTGCAGAATCATGTCCTAGACAACATATTTCAACAGCAGAAACCAGCTTAATGGAATTCGTTAGATATGTCCACTCCTAATCAAAAACGCTTCAACTCGGTGAGATGAAGACTTTTTGAACGAATGGCTTTATCTTTTTAACCTGTGATGGGATTACACTGAAATTGACATATATTTTGCAGAATCATGTCCTAAACAACATATATCAACAGCAGAAACCAGCATGATGAAATTCATTTGTTATTTCCACTCCTAATCCAAAACGATTTAACTCGATAAGATATGCAGTTTTTGACCTTATGGCTATATCTTTTGAACTTGTGGCTGGATTACACTGAATTTGACATATATTGTACAGAATCATGTCTTTAACAACATCTATCAACAGCAGAAACAGGCTTGGTGGAAATCATTAGTCATTTCCACTCAAAAACAAAAAAGCTTCAATTCAGTGACATAATTACTTTTTTACCTTATGGCTATATCTATTGAACTTATAGCTGGATTACACTGAATTTGACATATACTGTGCAGAATCATGTCCTAAACAACATATATCAACAGCAAAAACCAGCATATTGTGATATTCATTAGTTATTTCAACTCCAACTAGAAAACGCTTCAACTCGGTGAGAAAAGCAGTTTTTGAACGAATGGCTATATCTTTTGATCTTGTCGCTGGATTACACTGAATATGACATATATTGTACAGAATCATGTCCTATACAACATCTATCAACAGCAGAAACAGGCTTGGTGAAATTCAATAGTTATTTCCTCTCTTAATCAAAAACGCTTCAACTCGGTGAGATAAGCACTTTTTGATCGAATGGCTATATCTTTTGAACCTGTAATGGGATTACACTGAATTTTACATATTTTGTGTAGAATCATGTCCTAAACAATATTTCAACAGCAGAAAAAAGCTTGATGAAATTAATTTGTTATTTCCACTCCGAATCAAATACGCTTCAAGTCGGTGAGATATAGACTTTTTGAACGAATGGCTATATCTTTTGAACTTGTAGCTGGATTACACGGAATATTACATATATTGTGCAAAATCATGTCCTATAGTAAATATTTCAACAGCAGAAACCAGCTTGATGAAATTCATTAGTCATTTCCACTCAAAATCAAATACGCTTCAATTCAGTGAGATAAGCACTTTTTGACCTTGTGGCAATATCTTTTGAACTTATAGCTGGATTACTCTGAATTTGACATATATTGTACAGACATGTCCTATACAACATCTATCAACAGCAGAAAAAAGGCTTGGTGAAAATCAATAGTTATTTCCTCTCTTAATCAAAAACGCTTTAATTCGGTGAGATAAGCACTTTTTGAACGAATGGCTATATCTTTTGAACCTGTGATTGGATTACACTGAATTTGACATATATTGTTGAGAATCATGTCCTAAACAACATATTTCAACAGTAGAAACCAACTTGATGAAATTCATTTGTTATTTCCACTCCGAATCAAATACGCTTCAAGTCGGTGAGATATAGACTTTTTGAACGAATGGCTATATCTTTTGAACTTGTAGCGGGATTACACTGAATTTGATATGTATTGTGCAGAATCATGTCCTATACAAAATCTATCAACAGCAGAAAAAGGCTTGGTGAAATTCAATAGTAATTTCCTCTCTTAATCAAAAACGCTTCAACTCGGTGAGATGAAATTCATCAGTTATTTCCACTCCAACTCAAAAACAATTTAACTCGATAAGATAAGCACTTTTTTAACGAATGGCTATATCTTTTGAACATGCCGCTGGATTACACTGAAATTGACATTAATTGTACAGAATCATGTACTGAACATCATATATGAACAGCAGAAACCAGCTTAATGAAATTCATGAGTTATTTCCACTCAATCAAAAACGCTTCAATCCGATAAGATAAACACTTTTTGAACGAATGGCTATATTATTTGAACATGTGATGGGATTACACTGAATTTAACATATATTGTGCAGAATCATGTCCTAAACAACATATATCACCAGTAGACACCAGCTTGATGAAATTCATGAGTTATTTCCACTCCTAATCAAAAGCGATTTAACTCGGTAAGATAAGTACTTTTTGACCTTATGGCTATATCTTTTGAACTTGTAGCTGGATGACACAGAATTTGACATATATTGTGCAGAATCATGTCCTAAACAACATATTTCAACAGCAGAAACCAGCTTGATGAAATTCATTAGTCATTTCCATTCCAACTCAAAAACGCTTCAACTCGGTGAGATAAGCAGTTTTTGAACGAATGGCTATATCTTTTGATCTTGTCTCTGAATTACACTGAATTTGACATATATTGTGCAGAATCATGTCCTATACAACATCTATCAACAGCAGAAATAGGCTTAGTGAAATTCAATAGTTATTTCCTCTCCTAATCAAAAACGCTTCAACTCGGTGAGATACGCAGTTTTTGAACGAATGGCTATATCTTTTGAACCTGTGATGGGATTACACTGAATTTGAAATATTTTGTGCAGAATCATGTCCTAAACAACATATTTCAACAGCAGAAACCAGCTTGATGAAATTCATTAGTTATTTCCACTCCAAATCAAAAACGCTTCAACTCAGTAAGATAAGCAATTTTTCAACGAATGGCTATATCTTTTGACCTTGTAGCTGGATTCCACTGAAATTGACATATATTGTGCAAAATCATGTTCCAAACAACAAATGTCAACGGCAAAAACCAGCTTGATGAAATCCATTAGTTATTTCCACTCCTGATCAAAAACGCTTCAATTCGGTGAGAAAAGCACTTTTTGAACGAATGGCTATATATTTTGATCCTGTTGCTGGGTTACACTGAATTTGATATATATATTGCAGAATCATGTCCTAAACAACATATTTCAAAAGCAGAAACCAGCTTGATGAAATTCATTAGTTATTTTCACTCCTAATCAAAAACGCTTCAACTCGGTGAGATGAAGACTTTTTGAACGAATGGCTATATCTTTTTAACCTGTGATGGGATTACACTGAAATTGACATATATAGTGCAGAATCATGTCCTAGACAACATATTTCAACAGCAGAAACCAGAATGATGAAATCCATTAGTTATTTCCACTGCTGATCAAAAACGCTTCAATTCGGTGAGAAAAGCAGTTTTTGACCTTATGGATACATCTTTTGATCTTGACGCTGGATTACACCGAATTTGACACATTTTGTGTAGAATCATGTCCTAAACAACATATTTCAACAGCAGAAACCAGCTTGATGAAATTCATTTGTTATTTCCCCTCCGAATAAAAACGCTTCAAGTCGGTGAGATAAGCACTTTTTGAACGAATGGCTATATCTTTTGAAACTGTGATTGGATTACACTGAATTTGACATATATTGTGCAAAATCATGTCCTAAAGTAAATATTTCAACAGCAGAAACCAGCTTGATGAAATTCATTAGTCATTTCCACTCAAAATCAAAAACGCTTCAACTCAGTTGGATAAGCACTTTTTGACCTTGTGGCTATATCTTTTGAACTTATAGCTGGATTACACTGAATTTGACATATATTGTAAAGAATCATGTCCTTTTCAACATCTATCAACAGCAAAAACCAGCATATTGTAATTCATTAGTAATTTCCACTCCAACTCAAAAACGCTTCAACTCCGTGAGATAAGCAGTTTTTGAATGAATGGCTATATCTTTTGATTTTGTCGCTGGATTACACTGAATTTGACATATATTGTGCAGAATCATGTCCTATACAACATCTATCAACAGCAGACACAGGCTTGATGAAATTCAATAGTTATTTCCTCTCTTAATCAAAAACGCGTTAACTCGTTGAGATAAGCACTTTTTGAACGAATGGCTATATCTTTTGAACCTGTGATGGGATTACAATGAATTTGACATATATTGTGCAGAATCATGTCCTAAACAGCATATTTCAACAGTAGAAACCAACTTGATGAAATTCATTAGTTATTTCCACACCTAATCAAAAACGCTTCAACTCCGTGAGATAAGCAATTTTTGCATGAATGGCTATATCTTTTGATCTTGTCGCTGAATTACACTGAATTTGATATATGTTGTGCAGAATAATGTCCTAAACAACATATATCAACAGCAGAAACCAGCATGATGAAATTTATTAGTTATTTCCACTCCAACTCAAAAAAAGATTTAACCTCGGTAAGATATGCACTTTTTGAACGATTGGCTATATCTTTTGAAAATGTACCTGGATTACACTGAATTTGACATAAATTGTAAAAAATCTTGTCCTAAACAACATATTTCAACAGCAGAATACAGCTTGATGAAATCCATAAGTTATTTCCACTTTTAAACAAAAACTCTTCAACTCGGTGAGATAATCACTTTTTGAACTAATGGCTGTATCTTTTGAACTTGTAGCTGGATTACCCTGAATTTTACATTTTTTGTGCTGAATCATGTCCTATACAACATATTTCAACAACAGAAACCAGCTTGATGAAATTGATTAGTTATTTCCACTCCCAATCAAAAACGCTTCAACTCCGTGAGATAAGCACTTTTTGAACGAAAGGCTATATCTTTTGATCTTGACGCTGGATTACACTGAATTTGACATATTTTGCGTAGAATCATGTCCTAAAAAACATATTTCAACAGCAGAAACCAGCTTGATGAAATTCATTAGTTATTTCCACTTCTAATCAAAAACGCTTCAACCCAAAAAGATAAACACTTTTTGAACGAATGGCTATATCTTTTGAACCTGTGATGGGATTACACTGAATTTGACATATTTTGTGCAGAATCATGTCCTAAACAACATCTATCAACGTCAGAAACCAGCTTGATGAAATTCATTAGTCATTTCCACTCAAAATCAAAAACGCTTCAACTCAGTGAGATAAACACTTTTTGACCTTATGGATACATCTTTTGAACTTGTGGTTGGATTAACATGAATTTGTCATATTTTGTGCAGAATCATGTTCTAAATAAGATATTTCAACAGCAGAAACCGGCTTGATGAAATTCATTAGTTATTTCAACTCCTAATCAAAAACGGTTCAACTCGGTGTGAAGACTTTTTGAACGAATGGCTATATCTTTTTAACCTGTAATGGGATTACACTGAAATTGACATATATTGTGCAGAATCATGTCCTAGACAACATATTTCAACAGCAGAAACCAGCTTAATGGAATTCGTTAGATATGTCCACTCCTAATCAAAAACGCTTCAACTCGGTGAGATGAAGACTTTTTGAACGAATGGCTTTATCTTTTTAACCTGTGATGGGATTACACTGAAATTGACATATATTTTGCAGAATCATGTCCTAAACAACATATATCAACAGCAGAAACCAGCATGATGAAATTCATTTGTTATTTCCACTCCTAATCCAAAACGATTTAACTCGATAAGATATGCAGTTTTTGACCTTATGGCTATATCTTTTGAACTTGTGGCTGGATTACACTGAATTTGACATATATTGTACAGAATCATGTCTTTAACAACATCTATCAACAGCAGAAACAGGCTTGGTGGAAATCATTAGTCATTTCCACTCAAAAACAAAAAAGCTTCAATTCAGTGACATAATTACTTTTTTACCTTATGGCTATATCTATTGAACTTATAGCTGGATTACACTGAATTTGACATATACTGTGCAGAATCATGTCCTAAACAACATATATCAACAGCAAAAACCAGCATATTGATATTCATTAGTTATTTCAACTCCAACTAGAAAACGCTTCAACTCGGTGAGAAAAGCAGTTTTTGAACGAATGGCTATATCTTTTGATCTTGTCGCTGGATTACACTGAATATGACATATATTGTACAGAATCATGTCCTATACAACATCTATCAACAGCAGAAACAGGCTTGGTGAAATTCAATAGTTATTTCCTCTCTTAATCAAAAACGCTTCAACTCGGTGAGATAAGCACTTTTTGATCGAATGGCTATATCTTTTGAACCTGTAATGGGATTACACTGAATTTTACATATTTTGTGTAGAATCATGTCCTAAACAATATTTCAACAGCAGAAAAAAGCTTGATGAAATTCATTTGTTATTTCCACTCCGAATCAAATACGCTTCAAGTCGGTGAGATATAGACTTTTTGAACGAATGGCTATATCTTTTGAACTTGTAGCTGGATTACACGGAATATTACATATATTGTGCAAAATCATGTCCTATAGTAAATATTTCAACAGCAGAAACCAGCTTGATGAAATTCATTAGTCATTTCCACTCAAAATCAAATACGCTTCAATTCAGTGAGATAAGCACTTTTTGACCTTGTGGCAATATCTTTTGAACTTATAGCTGGATTACTCTGAATTTGACATATATTGTACAGAATCATGTCCTATACAACATCTATCAACAGCAGAAAAAGGCTTGGTGAAAATCAATAGTTATTTCCTCTCTTAATCAAAAACGCTTTAATTCGGTGAGATAAGCACTTTTTGAACGAATGGCTATATCTTTTGAACCTGTGATTGGATTACACTGAATTTGACATATATTGTTGAGAATCATGTCCTAAACAACATATTTCAACAGTAGAAACCAACTTGATGAAATTCATTTGTTATTTCCACTCCGAATCAAATACGCTTCAAGTCGGTGAGATATAGACTTTTTGAACGAATGGCTATATCTTTTGAACTTGTAGCGGGATTACACTGAATTTGATATGTATTGTGCAGAATCATGTCCTATACAAAATCTATCAACAGCAGAAAAAGGCTTGGTGAAATTCAATAGTAATTTCCTCTCTTAATCAAAAACGCTTCAACTCGGTGAGATGAAATTCATCAGTTATTTCCACTCCAACTCAAAAACAATTTAACTCGATAAGATAAGCACTTTTTTAACGAATGGCTATATCTTTTGAACATGCCGCTGGATTACACTGAAATTGACATTAATTGTACAGAATCATGTACTGAACATCATATATGAACAGCAGAAACCAGCTTAATGAAATTCATGAGTTATTTCCACTCAATCAAAAACGCTTCAATCCGATAAGATAAACACTTTTTGAACGAATGGCTATATTATTTGAACATGTGATGGGATTACACTGAATTTAACATATATTGTGCAGAATCATGTCCTAAACAACATATATCACCAGTAGACACCAGCTTGATGAAATTCATGAGTTATTTCCACTCCTAATCAAAAGCGATTTAACTCGGTAAGATAAGTACTTTTTGACCTTATGGCTATATCTTTTGAACTTGTAGCTGGATGACACAGAATTTGACATATATTGTGCAGAATCATGTCCTAAACAACATATTTCAACAGCAGAAACCAGCTTGATGAAATTCATTAGTCATTTCCATTCCAACTCAAAAACGCTTCAACTCGGTGAGATAAGCAGTTTTTGAACGAATGGCTATATCTTTTGATCTTGTCTCTGAATTACACTGAATTTGACATATATTGTGCAGAATCATGTCCTATACAACATCTATCAACAGCAGAAATAGGCTTAGTGAAATTCAATAGTTATTTCCTCTCCTAATCAAAAACGCTTCAACTCGGTGAGATACGCAGTTTTTGAACGAATGGCTATATCTTTTGAACCTGTGATGGGATTACACTGAATTTGAAATATTTTGTGCAGAATCATGTCCTAAACAACATATTTCAACAGCAGAAACCAGCTTGATGAAATTCATTAGTTATTTCCACTCCAAATCAAAAACGCTTCAACTCAGTAAGATAAGCAATTTTTCAACGAATGGCTATATCTTTTGACCTTGTAGCTGGATTCCACTGAAATTGACATATATTGTGCAAAATCATGTTCCAAACAACAAATGTCAACGGCAAAAACCAGCTTGATGAAATCCATTAGTTATTTCCACTCCTGATCAAAAACGCTTCAATTCGGTGAGAAAAGCACTTTTTGAACGAATGGCTATATATTTTGATCCTGTTGCTGGGTTACACTGAATTTGATATATATATTGCAGAATCATGTCCTAAACAACATATTTCAAAAGCAGAAACCAGCTTGATGAAATTCATTAGTTATTTTCACTCCTAATCAAAAACGCTTCAACTCGGTGAGATGAAGACTTTTTGAACGAATGGCTATATCTTTTTAACCTGTGATGGGATTACACTGAAATTGACATATATAGTGCAGAATCATGTCCTAGACAACATATTTCAACAGCAGAAACCAGAATGATAAAATCCATTAGTTATTTCCACTGCTGATCAAAAACGCTTCAATTCGGTGAGAAAAGCAGTTTTTGACCTTATGGATACATCTTTTGATCTTGACGCTGGATTACACCGAATTTGACACATTTTGTGTAGAATCATGTCCTAAACAACATATTTCAACAGCAGAAACCAGCTTGATGAAATTCATTTGTTATTTCCCCTCCGAATAAAAACGCTTCAAGTCGGTGAGATAAGCACTTTTTGAACGAATGGCTATATCTTTTGAAACTGTGATTGGATTACACTGAATTTGACATATATTGTGCAAAATCATGTCCTAAAGTAAATATTTCAACAGCAGAAACCAGCTTGATGAAATTCATTAGTCATTTCCACTCAAAATCAAAAACGCTTCAACTCAGTTGGATAAGCACTTTTTGACCTTGTGGCTATATCTTTTGAACTTATAGCTGGATTACACTGAATTTGACATATATTGTAAAGAATCATGTCCTTTTCAACATCTATCAACAGCAAAAACCAGCATATTGTAATTCATTAGTAATTTCCACTCCAACTCAAAAACGCTTCAACTCCGTGAGATAAGCAGTTTTTGAATGAATGGCTATATCTTTTGATTTTGTCGCTGGATTACACTGAATTTGACATATATTGTGCAGAATCATGTCCTATACAACATCTATCAACAGCAGACACAGGCTTGGTGAAATTCAATAGTTATTTCCTCTCTTAATCAAAAACGCGTTAACTCGTTGAGATAAGCACTTTTTGAACGAATGGCTATATCTTTTGAACCTGTGATGGGATTACAATGAATTTGACATATATTGTGCAGAATCATGTCCTAAACAGCATATTTCAACAGTAGAAACCAACTTGATGAAATTCATTAGTTATTTCCACACCTAATCAAAAACGCTTCAACTCCGTGAGATAAGCAATTTTTGCATGAATGGCTATATCTTTTGATCTTGTCGCTGAATTACACTGAATTTGATATATGTTGTGCAGAATAATGTCCTAAACAACATATATCAACAGCAGAAACCAGCATGATGAAATTTATTAGTTATTTCCACTCCAACTCAAAAAAAGATTTAACCTCGGTAAGATATGCACTTTTTGAACGATTGGCTATATCTTTTGAAAATGTACCTGGATTACACTGAATTTGACATAAATTGTAAAAAATCTTGTCCTAAACAACATATTTCAACAGCAGAATACAGCTTGATGAAATCCATAAGTTATTTCCACTTTTAAACAAAAACTCTTCAACTCGGTGAGATAATCACTTTTTGAACTAATGGCTGTATCTTTTGAACTTGTAGCTGGATTACCCTGAATTTTACATTTTTTGTGCTGAATCATGTCCTATACAACATATTTCAACAACAGAAACCAGCTTGATGAAATTGATTAGTTATTTCCACTCCCAATCAAAAACGCTTCAACTCCGTGAGATAAGCACTTTTTGAACGAAAGGCTATATCTTTTGATCTTGACGCTGGATTACACTGAATTTGACATATTTTGCGTAGAATCATGTCCTAAAAACCATATTTCAACAGCAGAAACCAGCTTGATGAAATTCATTAGTTATTTCCACTTCTAATCAAAAACGCTTCAACCCAAAAAGATAAACACTTTTTGAACGAATGGCTATATCTTTTGAACCTGTGATGGGATTACACTGAATTTGACATATTTTGTGCAGAATCATGTCCTAAACAACATCTATCAACGTCAGAAACCAGCTTGATGAAATTCATTAGTCATTTCCACTCAAAATCAAAAACGCTTCAACTCAGTGAGATAAACACTTTTTGACCTTATGGATACATCTTTTGAACTTGTGGTTGGATTAACATGAATTTGTCATATTTTGTGCAGAATCATGTTCTAAATAAGATATTTCAACAGCAGAAACCGGCTTGATGAAATTCATTAGTTATTTCAACTCCTAATCAAAAACGGTTCAACTCGGTGTGAAGACTTTTTGAACGAATGGCTATATCTTTTTAACCTGTAATGGGATTACACTGAAATTGACATATATTGTGCAGAATCATGTCCTAAACAACATATTTCAACAGCAGAAACCAGCTTAATGGAATTCGTTAGATATTTCCACTCCTAATCAAAAACGCTTCAACTCGGTGAGATGAAGACTTTTTGAACGAATGGCTTTATCTTTTTAACCTGTGATGGGATTACACTGAAATTGACATATATTTTGCAGAATCATGTCCTAAACAACATATATCAACAGCAGAAACCAGCATGATGAAATTCATTTGTTATTTCCACTCCTAATCCAAAACGATTTAACTCGATAAGATATGCAGTTTTTGACCTTATGGCTATATCTTTTGAACTTGTGGCTGGATTACACTGAATTTGACATATATTGTACAAAATCATGTCTTTAACAACATCTATCAACAGCAGAAACAGGCTTGGTGGAAATCATTAGTCATTTCCACTCAAAAACAAAAAAGCTTCAATTCAGTGACATAATTACTTTTTTACCTTATGGCTATATCTTTTGAACTTATAGCTGGATTACACTGAATTTGACATATACTGTGCAGAATCATGTCCTAAACAACATATATCAACAGCAAAAACCAGCATATTGATATTCATTAGTTATTTCAACTCCAACTAGAAAACGCTTCAACTCGGTGAGAAAAGCAGTTTTTGAACGAATGGCTATATCTTTTGATCTTGTCGTTGGATTACACTGAATATGACATATATTGTACAGAATCATGTCCTATACAACATCTATCAACAGCAAAAACAGGCTTGGTGAAATTCAATAGTTATTTTCTCTCTTAATCAAAAACGCTTTAATTCGGTGAGATAAGCACTTTTTGAACGAATGGCTATATCTTTTGAACCTGTGATTGGATTACACTGAATTTGACATATATTGTTGAGAATCATGTCCTAAACAACATATTTCAACAGTAGAAACCAACTTGATGAAATTCATTTGTTATTTCCACTCCGAATAAATTACGCTTCAAGTCGGTGAGATATAGACTTTTTGACCTTATGGCTATATCTTTTGAACTTGTAGCTGGATGACACAGAATTTGACATATATTGTGCAGAATCATGTCCTAAACAACATATTTCAACGGCAGAAACCAGCTTGATGAAATTCATTAGTCATTTCCACTCCAAATCAAAAACGCTTCAACTCAGTAAGATAAGCAATTTTTCAACGAATGGCTATATCTTTTGAACTTGTAGCTGGATTCCACTGAAATTGACATATATTGTGCAAAATCATGTTCCAAACAACAAATGTCAACGGCAAAAACCAGCTTGATGAAATCCATTAGTTATTTCCACTCCTGATCAAAAACGCTTCAATTTGGTGAGAAAAGCACTTTTTGAACGAATGGCTATATATTTTGATCCTGTTGCTGGGTTACACTGAATTTGATATATATATTGCAGAATCATGTCCTAAACAACATATTTCAAAATTAGAAACCAGCTTGATGAAATTCATTAGTTATTTTCACTCCTAATCAAAAACGCTTCAACTCGGTGAGATTAAGACTTTTTGAACGAATGGCTATATCTTTTTAACCTGTGATGGGATTACACTGAAATTGACATATATAGTGCAGAATCATGTCCTAGACAACATATTTCAACAGCAGAAACCAGAATGATGAAATCCATTAGTTATTTCCACTCCTGATCAAAAACGCTTCAATTCGGTGAGAAAAGCAGTTTTTGACCTTATGGATACATCTTTTGAACTTGTGGCTGGATTAACATGAATTTGACATATATTGTGCAGAATCATGTTCTAAACAAGATATTTCAACAGCAGAAACCGGCTTGATGAAATTCATTAGTTATTTCCACTCTTCATCAAAAACGCTTCAACGCGATAAGATAAGCACTTTTTGAACGAATGGATATATCTTTTAAACCGGTGATGTGATTAAACTAAATTTGAATTATATTGTGCAAAATCATGTCCTAAAAAAAATATATCAACAGCAAAACCCGCATTTTGAAATTCATTAGTTATTTCCACTGCAACTCAAAAACGCTTCAACTCGGTGAGATAAGCAGTTTTTGAACGAATGGTTATATCTTTTGATCTTGTCGCTGGATTACACTGAATTTGACATATATTGTGCAGAATCATGTCCTATACAACATATTTCAACAGCAGAAACCAGCTTGATGAAATCCATTAGTTTTTTCCACTCCTAATCAAAATTGCTTCAACTCGGTGAGAAAAGCACTTTTTGAACGGATGGCTATATCTTTTGAACTTGTAGCTGGATTACACTGAATTTGATATTAATTGTGCAGAATCATGTTCTAAATAACATATTCCACCGGCAAAAACCAGCTTGATAAAGCCATTAGTTATTTCAACTCCAACTCAAAAACGCTTCAACTCAGTGACATAAGCACTTTTTGATCTTATGGCTATATCTTTTGAATTTATAGCTGGATTACACTGAATTTGACATATATAGTGCAGAATCATGTAATAAACAACACATATCAACAGCAAAAAACCAGCATATTGTAATTCATTAGTAATTTCCACTCCAACTCAAAAAAGCTTCAACTCGGTGAGATAAGCAGTTTTTGAACGAATGGCTATATCTTTTGATCTTGTCGCTGGATTACACTGAATTTGATATATATTGTGCAAAATCATGTCCTATACAAAATCTAACAACAGCAGAAAAAGGCTTGGTGAAATTCAATAGTTATTTCCTCTCTTAATCAAAAACGCGTGCACTCGGTGAGATAAGCACTTTTTGAACGAATGGCTATATCTTTTGAACCTGTGATGGGATTACACTGAATTTGACATATATTGTGCAGAATCATGTCCTATACAACATATATCAACAGCAGAAACCAGCATGATGACATTCATTAGTTATTTCCACTCCAACTCAAAAAAGATTTAACCTTTGTAAGATAAGCACTTTTTGAACGAATGGCTATATCTTTTGAATTTGTAGTTGGATTACACTGAATTTGACATATATTGTGCAGAATCATGTCCTAAACAACGTATTTCAACAGTAGAAACCAACTTGATGAAATTCATTAGTTATTTCCACTCCTCATCAAAAACGCTTCTACTCGGTGAGATACGCAGTTTTTGAACGAATGGCTATATCTTTTGAACCTGTGATGGGATTACACTGAATTTGAAATATTTTGTGCAGAATCATGTCCAAGACAACATGTATCAACAGCAGAAACCAGCTTGATGAAATTCATTAGTCATTTACACTCAAAATCAAAAACGCTTCAACTCAGTTAGATAAGCACTTTTTGACCTTGTGGCTATATCCTTTGAACTTATTGCTGGATTACACTGAATTTGACATATATTGTAAAGAATCATGTCCTATACAACATCTATCAACAGCAAAAACCAGCATATTGTAATTCATTAGTAATTTCCACTCCAACTCAATAGCGCTTCAACTCCGTGAGATAAGCAGTTTTTGAACGAATGGCTATATCTTTTGATTTTGTCGCTGGATTACACTGAATTTGAAATATATTGTGCAGAATCATGTCCTATACAACATCTATCAACAGCAGACACAGGCTTGGTGAAATTCAAAAGTTATTTCCTCTCTTAATCAAAAACGCGTTAACTCGTTGAGATAAGCACTTTTTGAACGAATGGCTATATCTTTTGAACCTGTGATGGGATTACAATGAATTTGACATATATTGTGCAGAATCATGTCCTAAACAGCATATTTCAACAGTAGAAACCAACTTGATGAAATTCATTAGTAATTTCCACACTTAATCAAAAACGCTTCAACTCCGTGAGATAAGCAATTTTTGCATGAATGGCTATATCTTTTGATCTTGTCGCTGGATTACACTGAATTTGATATATATTGTGCAGAATAATGTCCTAAACAACATATATCAACAGCAGAAACCAGCATGATGAAATTTATTAGTAATTTCCACTCCAACTCAAAAAAAGATTTAACCTCGGTAAGATATGCACTTTTTGAACGAATGGCTATATCTTTTGAAAATGTACCTGGATTACACTGAATTTGACATAAATTGTAAAAAATCTTGTCCTAAACAACATATTTCAACAGCAGAAACCAGCTTGATGAAATCCATAAGTTATTTCCACTTTTAAACAAAAACTCTTCAACTCGGTGAGATAAGCAATTTTTGAACGAATGGCTATATATTTTGATTTTGTAGCTGGGTTACACTGAATTTGACATATATTGAGCAGAATCTGGTCCTAAACAACATATATTAACAACAAAAACCAGCACATTGAAATTCATTAGTTATTTCCACTCCAACTCAAAAAAAGATTTAACCTCGGTAAGATATGAACTTTTTGAACGAATGGCTATATCTTTTGAACTTGTCGCTGGATTACACTGAATTTGACATATATTGTGCAGAATCATGTCCTAAACAACATATTTCAACAGTAGAAACCAACTTGATGAAATTCATTAGTTATTTACACTCCTAATCAAAAACTCCTCAACTCGATGAGATAAGCAATTTTTGACCTTAAGGCTATATCTTTTGATCTTGAATCTGGATTACACTGAATTTGACATATATTGTGCAGAATCATGTCCTAAACAACGTATATCAACAGCAGAAACCAGCATGATGAAACTCATTTGTTATTTCCTCTCTTAATCAAAAACGCTTCAACTCAGTGAGATAAGCACTTTTTGATCTTATGGCTATATCTTTTTAATTTATAGCTGGATTACACTGAATTTGACATATATTGTGCAGAATCATGTCCTAAACAGCATATTTACACAGTAGAAACCAACTTGATGAAATACATTAGTTATTTCCACTCCTAATCAAAAACGCTTCACCTCCGTGAGATAAGCACTTTTTGCATGAATGGCAATATCTTTTGATCTTGTCGCTGGATTACACTGAATTTGACATATATTGTGCAGAATCATGTCCTGAACAACATATATAAAACAGCAGAAACCAGCATGACTAAAGTCATTAGTCATTTCCACTCCAACTCAAAAAAGATTTAACCTCGGTAAGATAAGAACTTTTTAACCTCATGGCTATATCTTTTGAACTTGTACCTGGATTACACTGAATTTTACATATATTGTGCAGAATCATGTCCTAAACAACATATTTCAACAGCAGAAACTAGCATGATGAAATTCATTAGTTATTTCCACTCAAACTCAAAAACGATTTAACTCGATAAGATAAGCACTTTTTGAACGAATGGCTATATCTTTTGAACTTGTGGCTGGATTACACTGAATTTGACATATATTGTGCAAAATCATGTCCTAAACTACATATATCAACAGCAGAAATCAGGTTAGTGAAATTCATTAGTTTTTTCCACTCTTATTCAAAAATGCTTTAACCCGATAAGATAAGCACTTTTTGAACAAATGGCTATATCTTTTGAACCTGTGATGGGATTACACTAAATTTGACATATATTTTGCTGAATCATGTCCTAAACAACATATATCAACAGCAGAAACCAGAATGATGAAATTAATTAGTTATTTCCACTCTAACTCTAAAAGATTTAACCTGGGTAAGATAAGCACTTTTTGACCTTATGGCTATATCTTTTGAACATGTATCTGGATTTCACTGAATTTGACATATATTGTGCAGAATCATGTCCTAAACAACATATATCAACAGCAAAAACCAACTTGGTGAAATTCATTAGTTATTTCCACTCTTAATCGAAAACGCTTCAATCCGATAAGATGGCCATATGTTTAGAACCTATGATGTGATTACACTAAATTTGAAAAATATTGTGCAGAATCATGTCCTAAACAACATATTTCAAGAGTAGAAACCAACTTGATGAAATTCATTAGTTATTTCCACTCCTAATCAAAAACGCTTCAGCTCGGTGAGATAAGCACTTTTTGAACAAATGGCTATATCTTTTGAACTTGTCGTTGGATTACACTGAATTTGACATATTTTGTGCAAAATCATGTTCGAAACAACATAATTCAACGGCAAAAAACAGCTTGATGAAATCCATTAGGTATTTCCACTCCTAATCAAAAACGCTTCAACTAGGTTAGAGAAGCACTTTTTGAACAAATGGCTATATCTTTTGAACTTGTACCTGGATGACACTGAATTTGACATATATTGTGCAGAATCATGTCCTAAACAACATATATCAACAGCAGAAACCAGCATGATGAAATTCATTAGTTATTTCCACTCCAACTCAAAAAAGATTTAACCTCGGGAAGATAAGCACTTTTTAACCTTATGGCTATATCTTTTGAACTTGTAGCTGGATTACACTGAATTTGACATATATTGTGCAGAATCATGTTCTAAACAACATATATCCAGCAGTAACCAGCTTGATGAAATTAATGAGTTATTTCCACTCCAACTCAAAAACTATTTAACTTGATAAGATAAGCAATTTTTGACCTTCAGGCTATATCTTTTGATCTTGTAGCTGGATTACACTGAATTTGACATATATTGTGCAGAATCATGTCCTAAACAACATATTTCAACAGCAGAGACCAGCTTGATGATATTCAATAGTTATTTCATCTCTTAATCAAAAACGCTTCAACTCGGTGACATAAGCACTTTTTGAACGCATGGCTATATCTTTTGAAACTGTGATGGGATTACACTGAATTTGACATATATTGTGCAGAATCATGTCCTAAACAACATATTTCAACAGCAGAAACCAGCTTGATGAAATTCATTAGTCATTTCCACTCAAAATCTAAAACGCTTCAACTCAGTGAGATAAGAACTTTTTGACCTTATGGCTATATCTTTTGAACTTGTAGCTGGAATACACTGAATTTGACATATATTGTGCAGAATCATGTCCTAAACAACATATATCAACAGCAAAAACCAGCATGTTGAAATTCATTAGTTATTTCCACTACAACTCAAAAACGCTTCAACTCGGTGATATAAGCAGTTTTTGCACGAATGGCTATATTTTTTGATCTTGTCGCTGGATTACACTGAATTTGAAATATATTGTACAGAATCATGTCCCATCCAACATCTATCAACAGCAGAAAAAGGCTTGGTGAAATTCATTAGTTATTTCCATTCCTAATTAAAAACGCTTCAACTCTGTGAGGGAAGCACTTTTTGAACGAATGGCTATATCTTTTGAACTTGTAGCTGGATTACACTGAATTAACATATATTGTGCAGAATAATGTACTGAACAACATATTTGAACAGCGGAAACCAGCTTGGTGAAATTCATTAGTTATTTCCTCTCCTAATCAAAAACGCTTCAACTCGGTGCAATAAGCATTCTTTGAACGAATTGGCTCTATCTTTTGAACCGCTGTTGCGATTACACTGAATTTGACATATATTGTGCAGAATCAAGTCCTAAACAACATGTTTCAATGGCAAAAACCAGCTTGATGAAATCCATTAGTTATTTCCACTCCTAATCAAAAATGCTTCAAGTCGGTGTGAGAAGCACTTTTTGAACGAATGGCTATATCTTTTTCAATGTTGCTGGATTACAATTAAATTGACATATATTGTGCAGAATCATGTCCTAAAGAACATATTTGAACAGCAGAAACCAGCTTGGTGAAATTCATTAGTTATTTCCAGTCTTAATCAAAAACGCTTCAACCCGATAAGATAAACACTTTTTGAACGAATGGCTTTATCTTTTGAACCTGTGATGGGATTACACTGAATTTGACATATATTGTGCAGAATCATGTTCTAAACAACATATATCCAGCAGAAACCAGCTTGATGAAATTCATGAGTTATTTCCAGTCCAACTCAAAAACGATTTAACTCGATAAGATAAGCAGATTTTGACCTTATGGCTCTATCTTTTGAACTTGTTGCTGGATTACACTGAATTTGACATATATTGAACAGAATCATGTCCTAAACAACATATTTCAACAACAGAATCCAGCTTGATGAAATTCATTAGTCATTTCCACTCAAAATCAAAAACGCTTCAAATCAGTGAGATAAGCACTTTTTGACGTTATGGCTATAACTTTTTAACTTATAGCTGGATTACACTGAATTTGATGTATATTGTGCAGAATCATGTCCTAAACAACATATATCAACAGCAAAAACCAGCATATTGAAATTCATTGGTTATTTCCACTGCAACTCAAAAACACTTCAACTCTGTGAGATTAGCAGTTTTTGCACGAATGGCTATATCTTTTGATCTTGTCGCTGGATTACACTGAATTTGACATATATTGGACAGAATCATGTTCTATACAACATCTATCACCAGCAAAAACAGGCTTGGTGAATTTCAATAGTTATTTCCTCTCTTAATCAAAAACGCTTCAACAAGGTGTGATAAGCACTTTTTGAACGACTGGCTACATGTTATGAACCGGTGATGGGATTACACTGAATTTGACATATATTGTGCAGAATCATGTCCTAAACAACATATATCAACAGCAGAAACCAGCAGGATGAAATTTATTAGTTATTTCCACTCCAACTCAAAAAAGATTTAACCTCGGTAAGATAAGCACTTTTTAACCTTATGGCTAAATCTTTTGAACTTGTAGCTGGATTACACTGAATTTGACATATATTGTGCAGAATCATGTCCTAAACAACATATTTAAACAGTAGAAACCAACTTGATGAAATTAATTAGTTATTTCCACTCCTAATCAAAAACGCCTCAACTCGGTGAGATAAGCACTTTTTGAACGAATGGCTATATCTTTTGAACTTGTAGCTGGATTGCACTGAATTTGACATATTTTGTGCAGAATCATGTCCGATACAACATATTTCAACAGCAGAAACCAGCTTGATGAAATTCATTAGTTATTTCCAATCCAACTAAAAAATGATTTAACTCGGTAAGATAAGCACTTTTTGAACTTAAGTCTATATCTTTTGATCTTGACGCTGGATTGCACTGAATTTGACATATTTTGTGTAGAATCATGTCCTAAACAACATATTTCAACAGCAGAAACCAGCTTGATGAAATTCATTTGTTATTTCCACTCCTAATCAAAAACGCTTCAACTCAGAGAGATAAGCACTTTTTGATCTTATGGCTATATCTTTTGAATTTATAGCTGGATTACACTGAATTGAACATATATAGTGCAGAATCATGTCCTAAACAACACATATCAACAGCAAAAAAACAGCATATTGTAATTCATTAGTAATTTCCACTCCAACTCATAAACGCTTCAACTCGGTGAGATAAGCAGTTTTTGAACGAATGGCTATATCTTTTGATCTTGTCGCTGGATTACACTGAATTTGACATAAATTGTGCAGAATCATGTCCTATACAAAATCTATCAACAGCAGAAACAGGCTTGGTGAAATTCATTAGTTATTTCCTCTCTTAATCAAAAATGCTTCAACTCCGTGAGATCAGCACTTTTTGCATGAATGGCTATATATTTGATCTTGTCGCTGGATTACACTGAATTTGACATATATTGTGCAGAATCATGTCCTATACAAAATCTATCAACAGCAGAAACAGGCTTGGTGAAATTCATTAGTTATTTCCACTCCAACTCAAAAACGCTTCAACCCGATAAGATAAACACTTTTTGAACGAATGGCTTTATCTTTTGAACCTGTGATGGGATTACACTGAATTTGACATATATTGTGCAGAATCATGTTCTAAACAACATATATCCAGCAGAAACCAGCTTGATGAAATTCATGAGTTATTTCCAGTCCAACTCAAAAACGATTTAACTCGATAAGATAAGCAGTTTTTGACCTTATGGCTATATCTTTTGAACTTGTAACTGGATTACACTGAATTTGACATATTGTGCTCATTAATGTCCTAAAAAACATATTTCAACAACAGAAACCAGCTTGATGAAATTCATTAGTCATTTCCACTCAAAATCAAAAACGCTTCAAATCAGTGAGATAAGCACTTTTTGACCTTATGGCTATATCTTTTTAACTTATAGCTGGATTTCACTGAATTTGACATATATTGTGCAGAATCATGTCCTAAACAACATATATCAATAGCAGAAAAAGGCTTGGTGAAATTCAATAGTTATTTCCTCTCTTAATCAAAAACGCTTCAACTAGGTGTGATAAGCACTTTTTGAACGAATGGCTACATGTTATGAACCGGTGATGGGATTACACTGAATTTGACATATATTGTGCAGAATCATGTCCTAAACAACATATATCAACAGCAAAAACCAACTTGGTGATATTCATTAGTTATTTCCACTCCTAATCAAAAACGCTTCAACTCGGTGAGATAAGCACTTTTTGCACGAATGGCTATGTCTTTTGATCTTGTCGCTGGATTATACTGAATTTGACTCATTTTGTGCAAAATCATGTCCTAAACAACATATTTCAACAGCAGAAACTAGTTTGGTGAAATTCATTAGTTATTTCCACTCCTATTCAAAAACGCTTCAATTCGGTGAGATAAGCACTTTTTTAATCGAAAACGCTTCAACCCGATAAGATAAGCACTTTTTGAACGAATGGCTATATCTTTTGAACCTATGATGTGATTACACTAAATTTGACATATATTGTGCAGAATCATGTCCTAAACAACATATTTCAAGAGTAGAAACCAACTTGATGAAATTCATTAGTTATTTCCAATCCTAATCAAAAACGCTTCAACTCGGTGAGATAAGCACTTTTTCCTCGAATGGCTATATCTTTTGATCTTTTCGCTGGATTGCACTGAATTTGACATATTTTTTGCAAAGACATGTTCTAAACAACATAATTCAACGGCAAAAAACAGCTTGATGAAATCCATTAGGTATTTCCACTCCTAATCAAAAACGCTTCAACTAGGTGAGAGAAGCACTTTTTGAACAAATGGCTATATCTTTTGAACTTGTACCTGGATGACACTGAATTTGACATATATAGTGCAGAATCATGTCCTAAACAACATATATCAACAGCAGAAACCAGTATGATGAAATTCATTAGTTATTTCCACTCCAACTCAAAAAAGATTTAACGTCGGGAAGATAAGCACTTTTTAACCTTATGGCTATACCTTTTGAACTTGTAGCTGGATTACACTGAATTTGACATATATTGTGCAGAATCATGTCCTAAACAACATATTTCAACAGCAGAGACCAGCTTGATGACATTCAATAGTTATTTCCTCTGTTAATCAAAAACGCTTCAACTCGGTGACATAAGCACTTTTTGAACGCATGGCTATATCTTTTGAACCTGTGATGGGATTACACTGAATTTGACATATATTGTGCAGAATCATGTCCTAAACAACATATTTCAACAGCAGAAACCAGCTTGATGAAATTCATTTGTCATTTCCACTCAAAATCTAAAACGCTTCAACTCGGTGATATAAGCAGTTTTTGCACGAATGGCTATATTTTTTGATCATGTCGCTGGATTACACTGAATTTGAAATATATTGTACAAAATCATGTCCTATACAACATCTATCAACAGCAGAAAAAGGCTTGGTGAAATTCATTAGTTATTTCCACTCCCAATCAAAAACGCTTCAACTCGGTGAGATAAGCACTTTTTTAACGAATGGCTGTGTCTTTTGATCTTGTCGCTGGATTACCCTGAATTTGACATATTTTATGCAAAATCATGTACTAAACAACATATTTCAACAGCAGAAACCAGTTTGGTGAAATTCATTAGTTATTTCCACTCAAAATCAAAATACTTCAATTTGATGAGATAAGCACTTTTTGAACAAATGGCTATATCTTTTGAACTTGTAGCTGGATTACACTGAATTTGACATATATTGTGCAGAATCATGATCTAAACAACATATATCCAGCAGTAACCAGCTTGATGAAATCCATTAGTTATTTCCACTCCTAATCAAAAACGCTTCAACTCTGTGAGGGAAGCACTTTTTGAACGAATGGCTATATCTTTTGAACTTGTAGCTGGATTACACTGAATTCACATATACTGTGCAGAATCATGTACAGAACAACATATTTGAATAGCAGAAACCAGCTTGGTGAAATTCATTAGTTATTTCCAATCCAACTCAAAAATGATTTAACTCGGTAAGATAAGCACTTTTTGAACTTAAGGCTATATCTTTTGATCTTGACGCTGGATTGCACTGAATTTGACATATTTTGTGTAGAATCATGTCCTAAACAACATATTTCAACAGCAGAAACCAGCTTGATGAAATTCATTTGTTATTTCCACTCCTAATCAAAAACGCTTCAACTCGGTGAGAAAAGCAGTTTTTGAACGAATGGCTATATCTTTTGATCTTGTCCCTGGATTACACTGAATATGACATATATTGTACAGAATCATGTCCTATACAACATCTATCAACAGCAGAAACAGGCTTGGTGAAATTCAATAGTTATTTCCTCTCTTAATCAAAAACGCTTCAACTCGGTGAGTTAAGCACTTTTTGATCGAATGGCTATATCTTTTGAACCTGTGATGGGATTACACTGAATTTTACATATTTTGTGTAGAATCATGTCCTAAACAATATTTCAACAGCAGAAAAAAGCTAGATGAAATTCATTTGATGAAATTCATTAGTCATTTCCATTCCAACTTAAAAACGCTTCAACTCGGTGAGATAAGCAGTTTTTGAACGAATGGCTATATCTTTTGATCTTGTCTCTGAATTACACTGAATTTGACATATATTGTGCAGTATCATGTCCTATACAACATCTATCAACAGCAGAAATAGGCTTAGTGAAATTCAATAGTTATTTCCTCTCCTAATCAAAAACGCTTCAACTCGGTGATATACGCAGTTTTTGAACGAATGGCTATATCTTTTGAACCTGTGATGGGATTACACTGAATTTGAAATATTTTGTGCAGAATCTTGTCCTAAACAACATATTTCAACAGCAGCAACCAGCTTGATGAAATTCATTAGTTATTTCCACTCCAAATCAAAAACGCTTCAACTCAGTAAGATAAGCAATTTTTCAACGAATGGCTATATCTTTTGAACTTGTAGCTGGATTCCACTGAAATTGACATATATTGTGCAAAATCATGTTCCAAACAACATATTTCAACGGCAGAAACCAGCTTGATGAAATCCATTAGTTATTTCCACTCCTGATCAAAAACGCTTCAATTCGGTGAGAAAAGCACTTTTTGAACGAATGGCTATATATTTTGATCCTGTTGCTGGGTTACACTGAATTTGATATATATATTGCAGAATCATGTCATAAACAACATATTTCAAAAGCAGAAACCAGCTTGATGAAATTCATTCGTTATTTTCACTCCTAATCAAAAACGCTTCAACTCGGTGAGATGAAGACTTTTTGATCGAATGGCTATATCTTTTGAACCTGTGATGGGATTACACTGAATTTTACATATTTTGTGTAGAATCATGTCCTAAACAATATTTCAACAGCAGAAAAAAGCTAGATGAAATTCATTTGATGAAATTCATTAGTCATTTCCATTCCAACTCAAAAACGCTTCAACTCGGTGAGATAAGCAGTTTTTGAACGAATGGCTATATCTTTTGATCTTGTCTCTGAATTACACTGAATTTGACATATATTGTGCAGAATCATGTCCTATACAACATCTATCAACAGCAGAAATAGGCTTAGTGAAATTCAATAGTTATTTCCTCTCCTAATCAAAAACGCTTCAACTCGGTGATATACGCAGTTTTTGAACGAATGGCTATATCTTTTGAACCTGTGATGGGATTACACTGAATTTTACATATTTTGTGCAGAATCTTGTCCTAAACAACATATTTCAACAGCAGCAACCAGCTTGATGAAATTCATTAGTTATTTCCACTCCAAATCATAAACGCTTCAACTCAGTAAGATAAGCAATTTTTCAACGAATGGCTATATCTTTTGAACTTGTAGCTGGATTCCACTGAAATTGACATATATTGTGCAAAATCATGTTCCAAACAACATATTTCAACGGCAGAAACCAGCTTGATGAAATCCATTAGTTATTTCCACTCCTGATCAAAAACGCTTCAATTCGGTGAGAAAAGCACTTTTTGAACGAATGGCTATATATTTTGATCCTGTTGCTGGGTTACACTGAATTTGATATATATATTGCAGAATCATGTCATAAACAACATATTTCAAAAGCAGAAACCAGCTTGATGAAATTCATTAGTTATTTTCACTCCTAATCAAAAACGCTTCAACTCGGTGAGATGAAGACTTTTTGATCGAATGGCTATATCTTTTGAACCTGTGATGGGATTACACTGAATTTTACATATTTTGTGTAGAATCATGTCCTAAACAATATTTCAACAGCAGAAAAAAGCTAGATGAAATTCATTTGATGAAATTCATTAGTCATTTCCATTCCAACTCAAAAACGCTTCAACTCGGTGAGATAAGCAGTTTTTGAACGAATGGCTATATCTTTTGATCTTGTCGCTGGATTACACTGAATTTGACATATATTGTGCAGAATCATGTCCTATACAACATATTTCAACAGCAGAAACCAGCTTGATGAAATCCATTAGTTTTTTCCACTCCTAATCAAAATCGCTTCAACTCGGTTAGATAAGGCGTTGTTGAACGAATGGCTATATCTTTTGAACATGTGATGGGATTACGCTGAATTTGACATATATTGTGCAGAATCATGTCCTAAACAACATATTTAACAGTAGAAACCAACTTGATGAAATTCATTAGATATTTCCACTCCTAATCAAAAACGCTTCAACCCGATGAGATAAAAACTTTTTGAACGAATGGCTATATCTTTTGATCTTGTCGCTGAATTACACTGAATTTGACATATTTTGTGCAGAATCATGTCCTAAACAACATATTTCAACAGCAGAAACCAGATTAATGAAATTCATTAGTTATTTCCACTCCTACTCAAAAACGTTTCAACTCGGTGAGATAAGCACTTTTTAAACGAATGGCTATATCTTTTGAAAATGTACCTGGATTACACTGAATTTGGCATAAATTGTAAAACTCTTGTTCTAAACAACACATTTCAACGGTAAAAACCAGCTTGATGAAATCCATTAGATATATCCACTCCTAATCAAAAACGCTTCAACTCGGTGAGAAAAGCACTTTTTGAACGGATGGCTATATCTTTTGAACTTGTAGCTGGATTACACTGAATTTGATATTAATTGTGCAAAATCATGTTCTAAATAACATATTCCACCGGCAAAAACCAGCTTGATGAAGCCATTAGTTATTTCCACTCCAACTCAAAAACGCTTCAACTCAGTGACATAAGCACTTTTTGATCTTATGGCTATATCTTTTGAATTTATAGCTGGATTACACTGAATTTGACATATATAGTGCAGAATCATGTAATAAACAACACATATCAACAGCAAAAAAACCAGCATATTGTAATTCATTAGTAATTTCCACTCCAACTCAAAAACGCTTCAACTCGGTGAGATAAGCAGTTTTTGAACGAATGGCTATATCTTTTGATCTTGTCGCTGGATTACACTGAATTTGATTTATATTGTGCAGAATCATGTCCTATACAAAATCTAACAACAGCAGAAAAAGGCTTGGTGAAATTCAATAGTTATTTCCTCTCTTAATCAAAAACGCGTGAACTCGGTGAGATAAGCACTTTTTGAACGAATGGCTATATCTTTTGAACCTGTGATGGGATTACACTGAATTTGACATATATTGTGCAGAATCATGTCCTAAACAACATATATCAACAGCAGAAACCAGCATGATGACATTCATTAGTTATTTCCACTCCAACTCAAAAAAGATTTAACCTCGGTAAGATAAGCACTTTTTGAACGAATGGCTATATCTTTTGAATTTGTAGCTGGATTACACTGAATTTGACATATATTGTGCAGAATCATGTCCTAAACAACGTATTTCAACAGTAGAAACCAACTTGATGAAATTCATTAGTTATTTCCACTCCTAATAAAAAACGCTTCTACTCGGTGAGATCAGCACTTTTTGAACGAATGTCTATATATTTTGAACTTGTGGCTGGATTACACTGAATTTGACATATTTTGTGCTGAATCATGTCCTTTACAACATATTTCAACAGCAGAAACCAGCTTGATGAAATTCATTAGTTTTTTCCACTCCAACTCAAAAACGATTTAACTCGGAAAGATAAGCACTTTTTGACCTTAAGGCTATAACTTTTGATCTTGACGCTGGATTACACTGAATTTGACATCTTTTGTGTAGAATCATGTCCTAAACAGCATATTTCAACAGCAGAAACCAGCTTGATGAAATTCATTAGTCATTTCCACTCAAAATCAAAAACGCTTCAACTCAGTTAGATAAGCACTTTTTGACCTTGTGGCTATATCTTTTGAACGTATTGCTGGATTACACTGAATTTGACATATATTGTAAAGAATCATGTCCTATACAACACCTATCAACAGCAAAAACCAGCATATTGTAATTCATTAGTAATTTCCACTCCAACTCAAAAACGCTTCAACTCGGTGAGATAAGCAGTTTTTGAACGAATGGCTATATCTTTTGATCTTGTCGCTGGATTACAATGAATTTGACATATATTGTGCAGAATCATGTCCTAAACAACATCTATAAACAGCAGAAAAAGGCTTGGTGAAATTCAATAGTTATTTCCTCTCTTAATCAAAAACGCGTTAACTACTTGAGATAAGCAGTTTTTGAACAAATGGCTATATCTTTTGATCTTGTCGCTGGATTACACTGAATTTGACATATATTGTGCAGAATCATGTCCTATACAAAATCTATCAACAGCAGAAACAGGCTCTGTGAAATTCATTAGTTATTTCCTCTCTTAATCAAAAACGCGTGCAGAATCATGTCCTAAACAACATATATCAACAGCAGAAACCAGCATGAATAAATTTATTAGTTATTTCCACTCCAACTCAAAAACGCTTCAACCCGATAAGATAAACACTTTTTGAACGAATGGCTTTATCTTTTGAACCTGTGATGGAATTACACTGAATTTGACATTTATTGTGCAGAATCATGTTCTAAACAACATATATCCAGCAGAAACCAGCTTGATGAAATTCATGAGTTATTTCCAGTCCAACTCAAAAACGATTTAACTCGATATTATAAGCAGTTTTTGACCTTATGGCTATATCTTTTGAACTTGTACCTGGATTACACTGAATTTGACATATATTGTGCAGATTCATGTCCTAAACAACATATTTAAACAACAAAAACCAGCTTGATGAAATTCATTAGTCATTTCCACTCAAAATCAAAAATGCTTCAAATCAGTGAGATAAGCACTTTTTGACCTTATGGCTATATCTTTTTAACTTATAGCTGGATTACACTGAATTTGACATATATTGGACAGAATCATGTTCTATACAACATCTATCACCAGCAGAAACAGGCTTGGTGAATTTCAATAGTTATTTCCTCTCTTAATCAAAAACGCTTCAACAAGGTGTGATAAGCACTTTTTTAACGAATGGCTATATGTTATGAACCGGTGATGGGATTACACTGAATTTGACATATATTGTGCAGAATCATGTCCTAAACAACATATATCAACAGCAGAAACCAGCATGAATAAATTTTTTAGTTATTTCCACTCCAACTCAAAAACGATTTAACCCGGTAAGATAAACTTTTTTTGACCTTAAGGCTATATCTTTTGATATTGACGCTGGATTACACTGAATTTGACATATTTTGTGTAGAATCATGTCCTAAACAACATATTTCAACAGCAGAAACCAGCTTGATTAAATTCATTAGTTATTTCCACTCCGAATCAATTACGCTTCAAGTCGGTGAGATCTAGACTTTTTGAACGAATGGCTATATCTTTTGAACTTGTAGCTGGATTGCACTGAATTTGACATATATTGTGCAAAATCATGTCCTAAAGTAAATATTTCAACAGCAGAAACCAGCTTGATGAAATTTATTAGTCATTTCCACTCAAAATCAAAAACGCTTCAACTCAGTGAGATAAGCACTTTTTGATCTTATGGCTATATCTTTTGAATTTATAGCTGGATTACACTGATTTTGACATATATTGTGCAGAATCATGTCCTAAACAACACATATCAACAGCAAAAACCAGCATATTGAAATTCATTAGTAATTTTCACTCCAACTCAAAAACGCTTCAACTCGGTGAGATAAGCAGTTTTTGAACGAATGGCTATATCTTTTGATCTTGTCGCTGGATTACACTGAATTTGACATATATTGTGCAGAATCATGTCCTATACAACATCTATCAACAGCAGAAACAGGCTTGCTGAAATTCAATAGTTATTTCCTCTCTTAATCAAAAACGCTTCAACTCCGTGAGATAAGCACTTTTTGCATGAATGGCTATATATTTTGATCTTGTTGCGGGATTACACTGAATTTGAAATATATTGCGCAGAATCATGTCCTAAACAACATATATCAACAGCAGAAACCAGCATGAATGAATTTATTAGTTATTTCCACTCCAACACAAAAACGATTTAACCCGGTAAGATAAGCACTTTTTGACCTTAAGGCTATATCTTTTGATATTGACGCTGGATTACACTGAATTTGACATATTTTGTGTAGAATCATGTCCAAAACAACATATTTCAACAGCAGAAACCAGCTTGATGAAATTCATTAGTCATTTCCACTCAAAATCAAAAACGCTTCAAGTCGGTGAGATCTAGGCTTTTTGAACGAATGGCTACATCTTTTGAACTTGTAGCTGGATTACACTGAATTTGACATATATTGTGCAGAATCATGTTCTTAACAACACATATCAACAGCAAAAACCAGCATATTGTAATTCATTAGTAATTTCTACTCCAACTCAAAAACGCTTCAACTCGGTGAGATAAGCAATTTTTGAACGAATGGCTATATCTTTTGATCTTGTCGCTGGATTACACTATATTTGACATATATTGTGTAGAATCATGTCCTATACAACATCTATCAACAGCAGAATAAGCCTTGATGAAATTCAATAGTTATTTCCTCTCTTAATCAAAAACCCGTTAACTCGGTGAGATAAGCACTTTTTGAACGAATGGCTATATCTTTTGAACCTGTGATGGGATTACAATGAATTTGACATATATTGTGCAGAATCATGTCCTAAATAACATATTTCAACAGTAGAAACCAACTTGATGAAATTCATTAGTTATTTCCACTCCTAATCAAAAACTCTTCAACACGGTGAGGGAAGCACTTTTTGAACGAATGGCTATATCTTTTGAATTTATAGCTGGATTACACTGAATTTTACATATATAGTGCAGAATCATGTAATAAACAACACATATCAACAGCAAAAAACCAGCATATTGTAATTCATTAGTAATTTCCACTCCAACTCAAAAACGCTTCAACTCGGTGAGATAAGCAGTTTTTGAACGAATGGCTATATCTTTTGATCTTGTCGCTGGATTACACTGAATTTGATTTATATTGTGCAGAATCATGTCCTATACAAAATCTAACAACAGCAGAAAAAGGCTTGGTGAAATTCAATAGTTATTTCCTCTCTTAATCAAAAACGCGTGAACTCGGTGAGATAAGCACTTTTTGAACGAATGGCTATATCTTTTGAACTTGTAGCTGGATTACACTGAATTTGACATATATTGTACAGAATCATGTACTGAACAACGTATTTGAACAGCAGAAACCAGCTCGTTGAAATTCATTAGTTATTTCCACTCCTAATCAAAAACGCTTCAACCCAATTAGGTAATCACTTTTTGAACGAATGGCTACATCTTTTGAACCTGTGATGGGATTACACTGAATTTGACACATATTGTGCAGAATCATGTTCTAAACAACATATATCACCATCAGAAACCACTATAAGAAATTCATGAGTTATTTCCACTCCAACTCAAAAACGATTTAACTCGGTGTAGATAAGCACTTTTTGACCTTATGGCTATATCTTTTGAACTTGTAGCTGGATTACACTGAATTTGACATATATTGTGCAGAATCTTGTCCTAAACAACATATATCAACAGCAAAAACCAGCATATTGAAATTCATTAGTCATTTCCACTCAAAATCAAAAACGCTTCAACTCGGTGAGATTAGCAGTTTTTGCACGAATGGCTATATCTTTTGATCTTGTCGCTGGATTACACTGAATTTGACATATATTGGACAGAATCATGTTCTATACAACATCTATCACCAGCAGAAACAGGCTTGGTGAATTTCATTAGTTATTTCCTCTCTTAATCAAAAGCGCTACAACTAGGTGTGATAAGCATTTTTTGAACTAATGGCTACATGTTTTGAACCGGTGATGGGATTACACTGAATTTGACATATATATTGCAGAATCAAGTCCTAAACAACATATCTCAACAGCAAAAACCAGCATGATGAAATTCATTAGTTATTTCCACTCCTAATCATAAACGCTTCAACTCGGTGAGATAAGCACTTTTTGCACGAATGGCTATGTCTTTTAATCTTGTCGCTGGATTACACTGAATTTGACTTATTTTGTGCAAAATCATGTCCTAAAAAACATATTTCAACAGCAGAAAGCAGTTTGGTGAAATTCATTAGTTATTTCCACTCCTAATCAAAAACGCTTCAACTCAGTGAGATAAGCACTTTTTGAACTTATGGCTATATCTTTTGAATTTAAAGCTGGATTACACTGCTTTTGACATATATTGTGCAGAATCATGTCCTAAACAACACATATCAACAGCAAAAACCAGCATATTGCAAATCATTAGTAATTTCCACTCCAACTCAAAAACGCTTCAATTCAGTGTGATAAGCACTTTTTGAACGAATGGCTATATCTTTTGATCTTGTCGCTGGATTACACTGAATTTGACATATATTGTGCAGAATCATGTCCTACACAACATCTATCAACACCAGAAACAGGCTTGGTGAAATTCAATAGTTATTTCCTTTCTTAATCAAAAACGTGTTAACTCGGTGAGATAAGCACTTTTTGAACGATTGGCTATATCTTTTGAACCTGTGATGGGATTACGATGAATTTGACATATATTGTGCAGAATCATGTCCTAAACAGCATATTTCAACAGTAGAAACCAACTTGATGAAATACATTAGTTATTTCCAATCCTAATCAAAAACGCTTCAACTATTTGAGATAAGCACTTTTTGCATGAATGGCTATATCTTTTGATCTTGAAACTGGATTACACTGAATTTTACATATATTGTGCAGAATCATGTCCTGAACAACATATATCAACAGCAGAAACCAGTATGACTAAATTCATTCGTCATTTCCACTCCAACTCAAAAAAGATTTAACCTCGGTAAGATAAGCACTTTTTAACCTTATGGCTATATCTTTTGAACTTGTAGCCGGATTACACTGAATTTGACATATATTGTGCAGAATCATGTCCTAAACATCATATTTCAACAGCGGAAGCCAGCATGATGAAATTCATTAGTTATTTCCACTCAAACTCAAAAACGATTTAACTCGATAAGATAAGAGCTTTTTGAACGAATGGCTATATGTTTTGAACTTGTCGCTGGATTACACTGAATTTGACATATATTGTGCAGAATCATGTCATAAACAACATATATCAAAAGCTTAAAACCAGAATGTTGAAATTCATTAGTTATTTCCACTACAACTCAAAAACGCTTCAACTCGGTGAGATAAGCACTTTTTGCACGAATGGCTATATTTTTTGATCTTGTCGCAGGATTACACTGAATTTGACATATATTGTACAGAATCATGTCCTATCCAACATCTATCAACAGCAGAAACAGGCTTGGTGAAATTCAATTGTTATTTCCTCTCCTAATCAAAAACGCTTCAACTCGGTGCGATAAGCATTCTTTGAACGAATGGCTCTATCTTTTGAAACGCTGTTGGGATTATACTGAATTTGACATATATTGTGCAGAATCAAGTCCTAAACAACATATTTCAATGGCAAAAACCAGCTTGATGAAATCCATTAGTTATTTCTACTCCTAATCAAAAACGCTTCAACTCGGTGAGAGAAGCACTTTTTGAACGAATGGCTATATGTTTTGCAAATGTAGCTGGATTACTATGAATTTGACATATATTGTGCAGAATCATGTACTGAACAACATATTTGAACAGCAGAAACCAGCTTGGTGAAATTCATTAGTTATTTCCACTCTTAATCAAAAACGCTTCAACCCGATAATAAAAACACTTTTTGAACGAATGGCTTTATCTTTTGAACCTGTGATGGGATTACACTGAATTTGACATATATTGTGCAGAATCATGTTCTAAACAACATATATCCAGCAGAAACCAGCTTGATGAAATTCATGAGTTATTTCCAGTCCAACTCAAAAGCGATTTAACTCGATAAGATAAGCAGTTTTTGACCTTATGGCTATATCTTTTGAACTTGTAGCTGGATTACACTGAATTTGGCATATATTGTGCAGAATCATGTCCTAAACAACATATTTCAACAGCAGAAACCAGCTTGATGAAATTCATTAGTCATTTCCACTCAAAATCAAAAACGCTTCAACTCGGTGAGATAAGCACTTTTTTCACGAATGGCTATGTCTTTTGATCTTGTCGCTGGATTACACTGAATTTGACTTATTTTGTGCAAAATCATGTCCTTAACAACAAATTTCAACAACAGAAACCAGTTTGTTGAAATTCATTAGTTATTTCCACTCCTAGTCAAAAACGCTTCAATTCGGTAAGAAAAGCTTTTTTTGACCGTAAGGCTATATCTTTTGATATTGACGCTGGATTACACTGAATTTGACATACTTTGTGTAGAATCATGTCCTAAACAACATATTTCAACAGCAGAAACCAGCTTGATTAAATTCATTAGTTATTTCCACTCCGAATCAATTACGCTTCAAGTCGGTAAGATAAGCACTTTTTGCATGAATGGCTATATCTTTTGATCTTTTCGCTGGATTACACTGAATTTGACATATATTGTGCAGAATCATGTCCTGAACAACATATATCAACAGCAGGAACCAGCATGACTAAATTCATTAGTCATTTCCACTCCAACTCAAAAAAGATTTAACCTCGGTAAGATAAGCACTTTTTAACCTTATGCCTATATCTTTTGAACTTGTAGCTGGATTACACTGAATTTGACATATAATGTGCAGAATCATGTCCTAAACAACATATTTCAACAGCAGAAACCAGCATGATGAAATTCATTAGTTATTTCCACTCAAACTCAAAAACGATTTAACTCGATAAGATAAGCACTTTTTGAACGAATGGCGATATCTTTTAAACCGGTCATGTGATTACATTAAATTTGACATATTTTGCAGAATCATGTCCTAAACAACATATATCAACAGCAGAAACCAGAATGATGAAATTCATTAGTTATTTCCACTCTATCTCTAAAAAGATTTAACCTGGGTAAGATAAGCACTTTTTGACCTTATGGCTATATCTTTTGAACTTGTATCTGGATTACACTGAATTTGACATATATTGTGCAGAATCATGTCCTAAACAACATATATCAACAGCAGAAACCAGCATGATGAAATTCATGAGTTATTTCCACTCCAACTCAAAAACGGTTTAATTCGATAAGATAAGCAGTTTTTGATCTTATGGCTATATCTTTTGAACTTGTAGCTGGATTACACTGAATTTGACATATATTGTGCAGAATCATGTCCTAAACAACATCTATCAACAGCAAAAACCAACTTGGTGAAATTCATTAGTTATTTCCACTCTTAATCGAAAACGCTTAAACCCGATAAGATAAGCACTTTTTGTACGAATGGCTATATCTTTTGAACCTGTGATGTGATTACACTAAATTTGAAATATATTGTGCTTAATCATGTCCTAAACAACATATATCAACAGCAGTAACCAGCTGGATGAAATTCATGAGTTATTTCCACTCCAACTAAACAACGATTTAACTCGGTAAGATAAGCACTTTTTGACCTTAAGGCTATATCTTATGAACTTGTAGCTGGATTACACTGAATTTGACATATATTGTGCAGAATCATTTCCTAAACAACAAATTTCAACAGCAAAAAGCAGCTTGATGCAATTCATTAGTCATTTCAACTCCAACTCAAAAACGGTTCAACTCTGTGACATAAGCAGTTTTTGAACGAATGGCTATATCTTTTGATCTAGTCGCTGGATTACACTGAATTTGACATATATTGTGCAGAATCATGTCCTACACAACATCTATCAACACCAGAAACAGGCTTGGTGAAATTCAATAGTTATTTCCTCTCTTCATCAAAAACGCGTTAACTCGGTGAGATAAGCACTTTTTGAACGAATGGCTATATCTTTTGAACCTATGATGTTATTACATTAAATTTGACATATATTGTGCAGAATCATGTCCTAAACAACATATTCAAGAGTAGAAACCAACTTGATGAAATTCATTAGTTATTTCCACTCCTAATCAAAAACGCTTCAACTCGGTGAGATAAGCACTGTTTGCACGAATGGCTATATCTTTTGATCCTGTAGCTGGATTGCACTGAATTTGACATATTTTGTGCAAAATCACGTTCTAAACAACATAATTCAACGGCAAAAACCAGCTTGATGAAATCCTTTAGGTATTTCCACTCCTAATCAAAAACGCTTCAACTAGGTGAGAGAAGCACTTTTTGAACAAATGGCTATATCTTTTGAACTTGTACCTGGATGACACTGAATTTGACATATATTGTGCAGAATCATGTCCTAAACAACATATATCAACAGCAGAAACCAGCATGATGACATTCATTAGTTATTTCCACTCCAACTCAAAAAAGATTAAACCTCGGTAAGATAAGCACATTTTAACCTTATGGCTATATCTTTTGAACTTGTAGCTGGATTATACTGAATTTGACATATATTGTGCAGAATCATGTCCTAAACAACATATTTCAACAGTAGAAATCAGCATGATGAAATTCATTAGTTATTTCCACTCCACCTCAAAAACGATTTAACTCGATAAGATAAGCAGTTTTTGACCTTATTGCTATATCTTATGAACTTGTAGCTGGATACACTGAATTTGACATAAATTGAGCAGAATCATGTCCTAAACAACATATTTGAACAGCAGAAACCACCTTGATGAAATTCATTAGTGATTACCACTCAAAATCAAAAACGCTTCAACTCAGTGAGATAAGCACTTTTTGACCTTATGGCTATATCTTTTGAACTTATAGCTGGATTACACTGAATTTGACATATATTGTGCAGAATCATGTCCGAAACAACATATATCAACAGCAAAAACCAGCATGTTGAATTTAATGAGTTATTTCCTCTCCAACTCAAAAAGGATTTAACTCGATAAGATAAGCAGTTTTTGACCTTTTGGCTATATCTTTGGAACTTGTAGCTGGATTACACTGAATTTGAAATACATTGTGCAGAATCATGTCCTAAACAACATATATCAACAGCCAAAACCAACTTGGTGAAATTCATTAGTTATTTCCACTCCTAATCAAAAACGCTTCAACTCGGTGAGATAAGCACTTTTTGCACGAATGACTATGTCTTTTTATCTTGTCGCTGGATTACACTGAATTTGACTTATTTTGTGCATAATCATGTCCTAAACAACATCTATCAACAGCAGAAACCAGGTAAGTGAAATTCATTAGTTATTTCCACTCTTAATCAAAAACGCTTCAACCCGATTAAATAAGCACTTTTTGAACAAATGGCTATATCTTTTGAACCTGTGATGTGATTACACTAAATTTGACATATATTGTGCTTAATCATGTCCTAAACAACATATATCAACAGCAGAAACCAGCTTGATGAAATTCATTAGTCATTTCCACTCCAACTCAAAAACGCTTCAACTCTGTGAGATAAGCAGTTTTTGAACGAATGGCTATATCTTTTGATCTAGTCTCTGGATTACACTGAATTTGACATATATTGTGCAGAATAATGTCCTATACAACATCTATCAACAGCAGAAACAGGCTTGATGAAATTCATCAGTTATTTCCTCTCTTAATCAAAAACGCTTAACCTCGGTGAGATAAGCACTTTTTGAACGAATGGCTATATCTTTTGAACCTGTGATGGGATTACACTGAATTTGACATATATTTTGCAGACTCATGTCCTAAACAACATATTTCAACAGAAGAAACCAGCTTGATGAAATTCATTAGTTATTTCCACTCCTAATCAAAAACGCTTACACTCGGTGAGAGAAGCACTTTTTGAACGAATGGCTATATCTTTTGAACCCGTGATGTGATTACACTAAATTTTACATATATTTTGCTTAATCATGTCCTAAACATCATATATAAACAGCAGAAACCAGAATGATGAAATTCATTAGTTATTTCCATTCCAACTCAAAAACGATTTCACTTCGGTTAACATAAGCACTCTTTGACCTCATGGCTATATCTTTTGAACTTGTAGCTGGATTACACTGAATTTGACATATATTGTGCAGAATATTGTCCTAAACAACATATCTCAACAGCAGAAACCAGCTTGATGAAATTCATTAGTTATTTCTACTCCAACTCAAAAACGATTTCACCTCGGTAAGATAAGCACTTTTTGACCTTAAGGCTATATCTTTTGATCTTGAAACTGGATTACACTGAATTTGACATATTTTGTGTAGAATCATGTCCTAAACAACATATTTCAACAGCAGAAACCAGCTTGATGAAATTCATTAGTTATTTCCTCTCTTAATCAAAAACGCTTCAACTCAGTGAGATAAGCACTTTTTGATCTTATGGCTATATCTTTTGAATTTATAGATGGATTACACTGAATTTGACATATATTGTGCAGAATCATGTCCTAAAAAACATATATCAACAGCAAAAACCAGCATATTGTAATTCATTAGTAATTTCCACTCCAACTCAAAAACGCTTCAACTCGGTGAGATAAGCAGTTTTTGAACGAATGGCTATATCTTTTGATCTTGTCGCTGGATTACACTGAATTTGACATATATTGTGCAGAATCATGTCCTACACAACATCTATCAACACCAGAAACAGGCTTGGTGAAATTCAATAGTTATTTCCTCTCTTCATCAAAAACGCGTTAACTTGGTGAGATAAGCACTTTTTGAATGAATGGCTATATCTTTTGAACCTGTGATGGGATTACACTGAATTTGGCATATATTGTACAAAATCATGTCCTAAACAGCATATTTCAACAGTAGAAACCAACTTGATGAAATTCAGTAGTTATTTCCACACCTAATCAAAAACGCTTCAACTCTGTGAGATAAGCACTTTTTGCATGAATGTCTATATTTTTTGATCTTGTCGCTGGATTACACTGAATTTGACATATATTGTGCAGAATCATGTCCTGAACAACATATTTCAACAGCAGAAACCAGCATGACTAAATTCATTCGTCATTTCCACTCCAACTCAAAAAAGATTTAACCTCGGTAAGATAAGTCCTTTTTAACCTTATGGCTATAACTTTTGAACTTGTAGCTGGATTTCACTGAATTTTACATATATTGTGCAGAATCATGTCCTAAACAACATATTTCAACAGCAGAAACCAGCATGATGAAATTCATTAGTTATTTCCACTCAAACTCAAAAACGATTTAACCTCGGTAAGATAAGCACTTTTTGAACGAATGGCTATATCTTTTGAACTTGTAGCTGGATTACACTGAATTTGACATTTATTGTACAAAATCTTGTCCTAAAAAACATATATCAACAGCAGAAACCAGGTTAGTGAAATTCATTAGTTTTTTCCACTCTTATTCAAAAATGCTTTAACCCGATATGATAAGCACTTTTTGAACGAATGGCTATATCTTTTAAACCTGTAATGTGATTACACTAAATTTTACATATATTGTGCTTAATCATGTCCTAAACAACATATATAAACAGCAGAAACCAGAATGATGAAATTCATTAGTTATTTCCACTCCTAATCAAAAACGCTTCAACTCGGTGAGATAGGTGCTTTTTGAACGAATGGCTATATCTTTTGAACTTGTAAAGGGATTACACTGAATTTGACATATATTGTGCAGAATCATGTCCTACACAACATCTATCAACACCAGAAACAGGCTTGGTGAAATTCAATAGTTATTTCCTCTCTTCATCAAAAACGCGTTAACTCGGTAAGATAAGCACTTTTTGAACGAATGGCTATATCTTTTGAACTTGTGATGGGATTACACTGAATTTGACATATATTTTACAAAATAATGTCCTAAACAGCATATATCAACAGCAGAAACCAGCATGACTAAATTCATTAGTCATTTCCACCGCAACTCAAAAAAGATTTAACCTCGGTAAGATAAGCACTTTTTGACCTTAAGGCTATATCTTTTAACTTGTTGCTGGATTACACTGAATTTGACATATATTGTGCAGAATCATGTCCTAAAAAACATATATCAACAGCAAAAACCAGCATATTGTAATTCATTAGTAATTTCCACTCCAACTCAAAAACGCTTCAACTCGGTGAGATAAGCAGTTTTTGAACGAATGGCTATATCTTTTGATCTTGTCGCTGGATTACACTGAATTTGACACATATTGTGCAGAATCATGTCCTACACAACATCTATCAACACAAGAAACAGGCTTGGTGAAATTCAATAGTTATTACTCTCTTCATCAAAAACGCGTTAACTCGGTGAGATAAGCACTTTTTGAATGAATGGCTATATCTTTTGAACCTGTGATGGGATTACACTGAATTTGACATATATTGTACAAAATCATGTCCTAAACAGCATATTTCAAGAGTAGAAACCAACTTGATGAAATTCTTTAGTTATTTCCACACCTAATCAAAAACGCATCAACTCTGTGAGATAAGCACTTTTTGCATGAATGGCTATATTTTTTGATCTTGTCGCTGGATTACACTGAATTTGACATATATTGTGCAGAATCATGTCCTGAACAACATATTTCAACAGCAGAAACCAGCATGACTAAATTCATTCGTCATTTCCACTCCAACTCAAAAAAGATTTAACCTCGGTAAGATAAGCCCTTTTTAACCTTATGGCTATAACTTTTGAACTTGTAGCTGGATTACACTGAATTTGACATATATTGTGCAGAATCATGTTCTCAACAACATATATCAACAGCAGAAACGAGCATGATGAAATTCATGAGTTACTTCCACTCCAACTCAAAAACGATTTAATTCGATAAGATAAGCAGTTTTTGATCTTATGGCTATATCTTTTGAACTTGTAGCTGGATTACACTGAATTTGACATATATTGTGCAGAATCATGTCCTGAACAAGATATATCAACAGCAAAAAACAACTTGGTGAAATTCATTAGTTATTTCCATTCTTAATCGAAAACGCTTCAACCCGATCAGATACGCACTTTTTGAACGAATGGCTATATCTTTTAAACCGGTGATGTGATTACACTAAATTTTACATATATTGTGCTTAATCATGTCCTAAACAACATATATAAACAGCAGAAACCAGAATGATGAAATTCATTAGTTATTTCCATTCCAACTCAAAAAAGATTTAACCTCGGTAAGATAAGCACTCTTTGACCTTATGGCTATATCTTTTGAACTTGTAGCTCGATTACACTGAATTTGACATATATTGTGCAGAATCATGTCCTACACAACATCTATCAACACCAGAAACAAGCTTGGTGAAATTCAATAGTTATTTCCTCTCTTCATCAAAAACGCGTTGACTCGATAAGATAAGCACTTTTTGAACAAATGGCTATATCTTTTGAACTTGTAGCTGGATTACACTGAATTTGACATATATTTATGCAAAATCATGTCCTAAACAACATATTTCAACAGCAGAAACCAGGTTAGTGAAATTCATTAGTTTTTTCCACTCTTATTCAAAAATGCTTTAACCCGATAAGATAAGCACTTTTTGAACAAATGGCTATATGTTTTAAACCGGTGTTGTGATTACACTAAATTTGACATATATTTTGCAGAATCATGTCCTATACAACATATATCAACAGCAGAAACCAGAATGACGAAATTCATTAGTTATTTCCACTCTAACTCTAAAAAGATTTAACCTAGGTAAGATAAGCACTTTTTGACCTTATGGCTATATCTTTTGAACTTGTATCTGGATTACACTGAATTTGACATATATTGTGCAGAATCATGTCCTGAACAACATATATCAACAGAGGAAACCAGCATGACTAAATTCATTAGTCATTTCCACCGCAACTCAAAAAAGATTAAACCTAGGTAAGATAAGCACTTTTTAACCTTATGGCTATATCTTTTGAACTTGTAGCTGGATTACACTGAATTTGAAATTATTGTTCAGAATCATGTCCTAAACAACATATTTCAACAGAAGAAACCAGCATGAAGAAATTCATTACTTATTTCCACTCAAACTCAAAAACGATTTGACTCGATAAGATAAGCACTTTTTGAACGAATGGCTATATCTTTTGAACTTGTAGCTGGATTACACTGAATTTGACATATATTTGTGCAAAAGCATGTCCTAAACAACATATGTCAACAGCAGAAACCAGGTTAGTGAAATTCATTGTTTTTTTCCACTCTTATTCAAAAATGCTTTAATCGATAAGATAAGCACTTTTTGAACAAATGGCTATATCTTTTGAACCTATGATGTTATTACATTAAATTTGACATATATTGTGCAGAATCATGTCCTAAACAACATATTAAAGAGTAGAAACCAACTTGATGAAATTCATTAGTTATTTCCACTCCTAATCAAAAACGCTTCAACTCGGTGAGATAAGCACTGTTTGCACGAATGGCTATATCTTTTGATCCTGTAGCTGGATTACACTGAATTTGACATATTTTGTGCAAAATCACGTTCTAAACAACATAATTCAACGGCAAAAACCAGCTTGATGAAATCCTTTAGGTATTTCCACTCCTAATCAAAAACGCTTCAACTAGGTGAGAGAAGCACTTTTTGAACAAATGGCTATATCTTTTGAACTTGTACCTGGATGACACTGAATTTGACATATATTGTGCAGAATCATGTCCTAAACAACATATATCAACAGCAGAAACCAGCATGATGACATTCATTAGTTATTTCCACTCCAACTCAAAAAAGATTAAACCTCGGTAAGATAAGCACATTTTAACCTTATGGCTATATCTTTTGAACTTGTAGCTGGATTATACTGAATTTGACATATATTGTGCAGAATCATGTCCTAAACAACATATTTCAACAGTAGAAATCAGCATGATGAAATTCATTAGTTATTTCCACTCCACCTCAAAAACGATTTAACTCGATAAGATAAGCAGTTTTTGACCTTATTGCTATATCTTATGAACTTGTAGCTGGATACACTGAATTTGACATAAATTGTGCAGAATCATGTCCTAAACAACATATTTGAACAGCAGAAACCACCTTGATGAAATTCATTAGTGATTACCACTCAAAATCAAAAACGCTTCAATTCAGTGAGATAAGCACTTTTTGACCTTATGGCTATATCTTTTGAACTTATAGCTGGATTACACTGAATTTGACATATATTGTGCAGAATCATGTCCGAAACAACATATATCAACAGCAAAAACCAGCATGTTGAATTTAATGAGTTATTTCCTCTCCAACTCAAAAAGGATTTAACTCGATAAGATAAGCAGTTTTTGACCTTTTGGCTATATCTTTGGAACTTGTAGCTGGATTACACTGAATTTGAAATACATTGTGCAGAATCATGTCCTAAACAACATATATCAACAGCCAAAACCAACTTGGTGAAATTCATTAGTTATTTCCACTCCTAATCAAAAACGCTTCAACTCGGTGAGATAAGCACTTTTTGCACGAATGACTATGTCTTTTTATCTTGTCGCTGGATTACACTGAATTTGACTTATTTTGTGCATAATCATGTCCTAAACAACATCTATCAACAGCAGAAACCAGGTAAGTGAAATTCATTAGTTATTTCCACTCTTAATCAAAAACGCTTCAACCCGATTAAATTAGCACTTTTTGAACAAATGGCTATATCTTTTGAACCTGTGATGTGATTACACTAAATTTGACATATATTGTGCTTAATCATGTCCTAAACAACATATATCAACAGCAGAAACCAGCTTGATGAAATTCATTAGTCATTTCCACTCCAACTCAAAAACGCTTCAACTCTGTGAGATAAGCAGTTTTTGAACGAATGGCTATATCTTTTGATCTAGTCTCTGGATTACACTGAATATGACATATATTGTGCAGAATAATGTCCTATACAACATCTATCAACAGCAGAAACAGGCTTGATGAAATTCATCAGTTATTTCCTCTCTTAATCAAAAACGCTTAACCTCGGTGAGATAAGCACTTTTTGAACGAATGGCTATATCTTTTGAACCTGTGATGGGATTACACTGAATTTGACATATATTTTGCAGACTCATGTCCTAAACAACATATTTCAACAGAAGAAACCAGCTTGATGAAATTCATTAGTTATTTCCACTCCTAATCAAAAACGCTTACACTCGGTGAGAGAAGCACTTTTTGAACGAATGGCTATATCTTTTGAACCCGTGATGTGATTACACTAAATTTTACATATATTTTGCTTAATCATGTCCTAAACATCATATATAAACAGCAGAAACCAGAATGATGAAATTCATTAGTTATTTCCATTCCAACTCAAAAACGATTTCACTTCGGTTAACATAAGCACTCTTTGACCTCATGGCTATATCTTTTGAACTTGTAGCTGGATTACACTGAATTTGACATATATTGTGCAGAATATTGTCCTAAACAACATATCTCAACAGCAGAAACCAGCTTGATGAAATTCATTAGTTATTTCTACTCCAACTCAAAAACGATTTCACCTCGGTAAGATAAGCACTTTTTGACCTTAAGGCTATATCTTTTGATCTTGAAACTGGATTACACTGAATTTGACATATTTTGTGTAGAATCATGTCCTAAACAACATATTTCAACAGCAGAAACCAGCTTGATGAAATTCATTAGTTATTTCCTCTCTTAATCAAAAACGCTTCAACTCAGTGAGATAAGCACTTTTTGATCTTATGGCTATATCTTTTGAATTTATAGATGGATTACACTGAATTTGACATATATTGTGCAGAATCATGTCCTAAAAAACATATATCAACAGCAAAAACCAGCATATTGTAATTCATTAGTAATTTCCACTCCAACTCAAAAACGCTTCAACTCGGTGAGATAAGCAGTTTTTGAACGAATGGCTATATCTTTTGATCTTGTCGCTGGATTACACTGAATTTGACATATATTGTGCAGAATCATGTCCTACACAACATCTATCAACACCAGAAACAGGCTTGGTGAAATTCAATAGTTATTTCCTCTCTTCATCAAAAACGCGTTAACTTGGTGAGATAAGCACTTTTTGAATGAATGGCTATATCTTTTGAACCTGTGATGGGATTACACTGAATTTGGCATATATTGTACAAAATCATGTCCTAAACAGCATATTTCAACAGTAGAAACCAACTTGATGAAATTCAGTAGTTATTTCCACACCTAATCAAAAACGCTTCAACTCTGTGAGATAAGCACTTTTTGCATGAATGTCTATATTTTTTGATCTTGTCGCTGGATTACACTGAATTTGACATATATTGTGCAGAATCATGTCCTGAACAACATATTTCAACAGCAGAAACCAGCATGACTAAATTCATTCGTCATTTCCACTCCAACTCAAACAAGATTTAACCTCGGTAAGAAAAGTCCTTTTTAACCTTATGGCTATAACTTTTGAACTTGTAGCTGGATTACACTGAATTTTACATATATTGTGCAGAATCATGTCCTAAACAACATATTTCAACAGCAGAAACCAGCATGATGAAATTCATTAGTTATTTCCACTCAAACTCAAAAACGATTTAACCTCGGTAAGATAAGCACTTTTTGAACGAATGGCTATATCTTTTGAACTTGTAGCTGGATTACACTGAATTTGACATTTATTGTACAAAATCTTGTCCTAAAAAACATATATCAACAGCAGAAACCAGGTTAGTGAAATTCATTAGTTTTTTCCACTCTTATTCAAAAATGCTTTAACCCGATATGATAAGCACTTTTTGAACGAATGGCTATATCTTTTAAACCTGTAATGTGATTACACTAAATTTTACATATATTGTGCTTAATCATGTCCTAAACAACATATATAAACAGCAGAAACCAGAATGATGAAATTCATTAGTTATTTCCACTCCTAATCAAAAACGCTTCAACTCGGTGAGATAAGTGCTTTTTGAACGAATGGCTATATCTTTTGAACTTGTAAAAGGGATTACACTGAATTTGACATATATTGTGCAGAATCATGTCCTACACAACATCTATCAACACCAGAAACAGGCTTGGTGAAATTCAATAGTTATTACTCTCTTCATCAAAAACGCGTTAACTCGGTGAGATAAGCACTTTTTGAATGAATGGCTATATCTTTTGAACCTGTGATGGGATTACACTGAATTTGACATATGTTGTACAAAATCATGTCCTAAACAGCATATTTCAAGAGTAGAAACAAATTTGATGAAATTCATTAGTTATTTCCACTCCAAATCAAAAACGCTTCAACTCCGTGAGATAAGCACTTTTTGCGTGAATGGCTATATCTTTTGATCTTGTCGCTGGATTACACTGAATTTGACATATATTGTGCAGAATCATGTCCTAAAAAACATATATCAACAGCAGAAACCAGCATGATGACATTCATTAGTCATTTCCACTCCAACTCAAAAAAGATTAAACCTCGGTAAGATAAGCACATTTTAACCTTATGGCTATATCTTATGAACTTGTAGCTGGATACACTGAATTTGACATAAATTGAGCAGAATCATGTCCTAAACAACATATTTGAACAGCAGAAACCACCTTGATGAAATTCATTAGTGATTACCACTCAAAATCAAAAACGCTTCAACTCAGTGAGATAAGCACTTTTTGACCTTATGGCTATATCTTTTGAACTTATAGCTGGATTACACTGAATTTGACATATATTGTGCAGAATCATGTCCGAAACAACATATATCAACAGCAAAAACCAGCATGTTGAATTTAATGAGTTATTTCCTCTCCAACTCAAAAAGGATTTAACTCGATAAGATAAGCAGTTTTTGACCTTTTGGCTATATCTTTGGAACTTGTAGCTGGATTACACTGAATTTGAAATACATTGTGCAGAATCATGTCCTAAACAACATATATCAACAGCCAAAACCAACTTGGTGAAATTCATTAGTTATTTCCACTCCTAATCAAAAACGCTTCAACTCGGTGAGATAAGCACTTTTTGCACGAATGACTATGTCTTTTTATCTTGTCGCTGGATTACACTGAATTTGACTTATTTTGTGCATAATCATGTCCTAAACAACATCTATCAACAGCAGAAACCAGGTAAGTGAAATTCATTAGTTATTTCCACTCTTAATCAAAAACGCTTCAACCCGATTAAATTAGCACTTTTTGAACAAATGGCTATATCTTTTGAACCTGTGATGTGATTACACTAAATTTGACATATATTGTGCTTAATCATGTCCTAAACAACATATATCAACAGCAGAAACCAGCTTGATGAAATTCATTAGTCATTTCCACTCCAACTCAAAAACGCTTCAACTCTGTGAGATAAGCAGTTTTTGAACGAATGGCTATATCTTTTGATCTAGTCTCTGGATTACACTGAATTTGACATATATTGTGCAGAATAATGTCCTATACAACATCTATCAACAGCAGAAACAGGCTTGATGAAATTCATCAGTTATTTCCTCTCTTAATCAAAAACGCTTAACCTCGGTGAGATAAGCACTTTTTGAACGAATGGCTATATCTTTTGAACCTGTGATGGGATTACACTGAATTTGACATATATTTTGCAGACTCATGTCCTAAACAACATATTTCAACAGAAGAAACCAGCTTGATGAAATTCATTAGTTATTTCCACTCCTAATCAAAAACGCTTACACTCGGTGAGAGAAGCACTTTTTGAACGAATGGCTATATCTTTTGAACCCGTGATGTGATTACACTAAATTTTACATATATTTTGCTTAATCATGTCCTAAACATCATATATAAACAGCAGAAACCAGAATGATGAAATTCATTAGTTATTTCCATTCCAACTCAAAAACGATTTCACTTCGGTTAACATAAGCACTCTTTGACCTCATGGCTATATCTTTTGAACTTGTAGCTGGATTACACTGAATTTGACATATATTGTGCAGAATATTGTCCTAAACAACATATCTCAACAGCAGAAACCAGCTTGATGAAATTCATTAGTTATTTCTACTCCAACTCAAAAACGATTTCACCTCGGTAAGATAAGCACTTTTTGACCTTAAGGCTATATCTTTTGATCTTGAAACTGGATTACACTGAATTTGACATATTTTGTGTAGAATCATGTCCTAAACAACATATTTCAACAGCAGAAACCAGCTTGATGAAATTCATTAGTTATTTCCTCTCTTAATCAAAAACGCTTCAACTCAGTGAGATAAGCACTTTTTGATCTTATGGCTATATCTTTTGAATTTATAGATGGATTACACTGAATTTGACATATATTGTGCAGAATCATGTCCTAAAAAACATATATCAACAGCAAAAACCAGCATATTGTAATTCATTAGTAATTTCCACTCCAACTCAAAAACGCTTCAACTCGGTGAGATAAGCAGTTTTTGAACGAATGGCTATATCTTTTGATCTTGTCGCTGGATTACACTGAATTTGACATATATTGTGCAGAATCATGTCCTACACAACATCTATCAACACCAGAAACAGGCTTGGTGAAATTCAATAGTTATTTCCTCTCTTCATCAAAAACGCGTTAACTTGGTGAGATAAGCACTTTTTGAATGAATGGCTATATCTTTTGAACCTGTGATGGGATTACACTGAATTTGGCATATATTGTACAAAATCATGTCCTAAACAGCATATTTCAACAGTAGAAACCAACTTGATGAAATTCAGTAGTTATTTCCACACCTAATCAAAAACGCTTCAACTCTGTGAGATAAGCACTTTTTGCATGAATGTCTATATTTTTTGATCTTGTCGCTGGATTACACTGAATTTGACATATATTGTGCAGAATCATGTCCTGAACAACATATTTCAACAGCAGAAACCAGCATGACTAAATTCATTCGTCATTTCCACTCCAACTCAAAAAAGATTTAACCTCGGTAAGATAAGTCCTTTTTAACCTTATGGCTATAACTTTTGAACTTGTAGCTGGATTACACTGAATTTTACATATATTGTGCAGAATCATGTCCTAAACAACATATTTCAACAGCAGAAACCAGCATGATGAAATTCATTAGTTATTTCCACTCAAACTCAAAAACGATTTAACCTCGGTAAGATAAGCACTTTTTGAACGAATGGCTATATCTTTTGAACTTGTAGCTGGATTACACTGAATTTGACATTTATTGTACAAAATCTTGTCCTAAAAAACATATATCAACAGCAGAAACCAGGTTAGTGAAATTCATTAGTTTTTTCCACTCTTATTCAAAAATGCTTTAACCCGATATGATAAGCACTTTTTGAACGAATGGCTATATCTTTTAAACCTGTAATGTGATTACACTAAATTTTACATATATTGTGCTTAATCATGTCCTAAACAACATATATAAACAGCAGAAACCAGAATGATGAAATTCATTAGTTATTTCCACTCCTAATCAAAAACGCTTCAACTCGGTGAGATAAGTGCTTTTTGAACGAATGGCTATATCTTTTGAACTTGTAAAAGGGATTACACTGAATTTGACATATATTGTGCAGAATCATGTCCTACACAACATCTATCAACACCAGAAACAGGCTTGGTGAAATTCAATAGTTATTTCCTCTCTTCATCAAAAACGCGTTAACTCGGTAAGATAAGCACTTTTTGAACGAATGGCTATATCTTTTGAACTTGTGATGGGATTACACTGAATTTGACATATATTGTACAAAATAATGTCCTAAACAGCATATAACAACAGCAGAAACCAGCATGACTAAATTCATTAGTCATTTCCACCGCAACTCAAAAAAGATTTAACCTCGGTAAGATAAGCACTTTTTGACCTTAAGGCTATATCTTTTAACTTGTTGCTGGATTACACTGAATTTGACATATATTGTGCAGAATCATGTCCTAAAAAACATATATCAACAGCAAAAAGCAGCATATTGTAATTCATTAGTAATTTCCACTCCAACTCAAAAACGCTTCAACTCGGTGAGATAAGCAGTTTTTGAACGAATGGCTATATCTTTTGATCTTGTCGCTGGATTACACTGAATTTGACACATATTGTGCAGAATCATGTCCTACACAACATCTATCAACACAAGAAACAGGCTTGGTGAAATTCAATAGTTATTACTCTCTTCATCAAAAACGCGTTAACTCGGTGAGATAAGCACTTTTTGAATGAATGGCTATATCTTTTGAACCTGTGATGGGATTACACTGAATTTGACATATGTTGTACAAAATCATGTCCTAAACAGCATATTTCAAGAGTAGAAACAAATTTGATGAAATTCATTAGTTATTTCCACTCCAAATCAAAAACGCTTCAACTCCGTGAGATAAGCACTTTTTGCGTGAATGGCTATATCTTTTGATCTTGTCGCTGGATTACACTGAATTTGACATATATTGTGCAGAATCATGTCCTGAACAACATATATCAACAGCAGAAACCAGCATGACTAAATTCATTAGTCATTTCCTCCGCAACTCAAAAAAGATTTAACCTCGGTAAGATAAGCACTTTTTGACCTTTAGGCTATATCTTTTAACTTGTTGCTGGATTACACTGAATTTGACATATATTGTGCAGAATCATGTCCTAAAAAACATATATCAACAGCAAAAACCAGCATATTGTAATTCATTAGTAATTTCCACTCCAACTCAAAAACGCTTCAACTCGGTGAGATAAGCAGTTTTTGAACGAATGGCTATATCTTTTGATCTTGTCGCTGGATTACACTGAATATGTCATATATTGTGCAGAATCATGTCCTACACAACATCTATCAACACAAGAAACAGGCTTGGTGAAATTCAATAGTTATTACTCTCTTCATCAAAAACGCGTTAACTCGGTGAGATAAGCACTTTTTGAATGAATGGCTATATCTTTTGAACCTGTGATGGGATTACACTGAATTTGACATATATTGTACAAAATCATGTCCTAAACAGCATATTTCAAGAGTAGAAACCAACTTGATGAAATTCTTTAGTTATTTCCACACCTAATCAAAAACGCATCAACTCTGTGAGATAAGCACTTTTTGCATGAATGGCTATATTTTTTGATCTTGTCGCTGGATTACACTGAATTTGACATATATTGTGCAGAATCATGTCCTGAACAACATATTTCAACAGCAGAAACCAGCATGACTAAATTCATTCGTCATTTCCACTCCAACTCAAAAAAGATTTAACCTCGGTAAGATAAGCCCTTTTTAACCTTATGGCTATAACTTTTGAACTTGTGGCTGGATTACACTGAATTTGACATATATTGTGCAGAATCATGTTCTCAATAACATATATCAACAGCAGAAACCAGCATGATGAAATTCATGAGTTACTTCCACTCCAACTCAAAAACGATTTAATTCGATAAGATAAGCAGTTTTTGATCTTATGGCTATATCTTTTGAACTTGTAGCTGGATTACACTGAATTTGACATATATTGTGCAGAATCATGTCCTGAACAAGATATATCAACAGCAAAAAACAACTTGGTGAAATTCATTAGTTATTTCCATTCTTAATCGAAAACGCTTCAACCCGATCAGATACGCACTTTTTGAACGAATGGCTATATCTTTTAAACCGGTGATGTGATTACACTAAATTTTACATATATTGTGCTTAATCATGTCCTAAACAACATATATAAACAGCAGAAACCAGAATGATGAAATTCATTAGTTATTTCCATTCCAACTCAAAAAAGATTTAACCTCGGTAAGATAAGCACTCTTTGACCTTATGGCTATATCTTTTGAACTTGTAGCTCGATTACACTGAATTTGACATATATTGTGCAGAATCATGTCCTACACAACATCTATCAACACCAGAAACAAGCTTGGTGAAATTCAATAGTTATTTCCTCTCTTCATCAAAAACGCGTTGACTCGATAAGATAAGCACTTTTTGAACAAATGGCTATATCTTTTGAACTTGTACCTGGATGACACAGAATTTGACATATATTTATGCAAAATCATGTCCTAAACAACATATATCAACAGCAGAAACCAGGTTAGTGAAATTCATTAGTTTTTTCCACTCTTATTCAAAAATGCTTTAACCCGATAAGATAAGAACTTTTTGAACAAATGGCTATATCTTTTAAACCGGTGTTGTGATTACACTAAATTTGACATATATTTTGCAGAATCATGTCCTATACAACATATATCAACAGCAAAAACCAGAATGACGAAATTCATTAGTTATTTCCACTCTAACTCTAAAAAGATTTAACCTAGGTAAGATAAGCACTTTTTGACCTTATGGCTATATCTTTTGAACTTGTATCTGGATTACACTGAATTTGACATATATTGTGCAGAATCATGTCCTGAACAACATATATCAACAGAGGAAACCAGCATGACTAAATTCATTAGTCATTTCCACCGCAACTCAAAAAAGATTAAACCTCGGTAAGATAAGCACTTTTTAACCTTATGGCTATATCTTTTGAACTTGTAGCTGGATTACACTGAATTTGAAATTATTGTTCCGAATCATGTCCTAAAAAACATATTTCAACAGTAGAAACCAGCATGAAGATATCCATTACTTATTTCCACTCAAACTCAAAAACGATTTGACTCGATAAAATAAGCACTTTTTGAACGAATGGCTATATCTTTTGAACTTGTATCTGGATTACACTGAATTTGATATATATTGTGCAGAATCATGTCCTAAACAACATATATCAACAGCAGAAACCAGCTGGATGAAATTTATGAGTTATTTCCATTCCAACTCAAAAACGATTTAATTCGATAAGATAAGCAGTTTTTTATCTTATGGCTATATCTTTTGAACTTGTAGCTGGATTACACTGAATTTGACATATATTGTGCAGAATCATGTCCTGAACAACATATATCAACAGCAAAAACCAACTTGGTGAAATTCATTAGTTATTTCCATTCCAACTCAAAAACGCTTCAACTCTGTGAGATAAGCAGTTTTTGAACGAATGGCTATATCTTTTGATCTAGTCGCTGGATTACACTGAATTTGATATATATTGTGCAGAATCATGTCCTATACAACATCTATCAACAGCAGAAACAGGCTTGATGAAATTCATTAGTTATTTCCTCTCTTAATCAAAAACGCTTAACCTCGGTAAGATAAGCACTTTTTGAACGAATGGCTATATAATTTGAACCTGTGATGGGATTACACTGAATTTGACATATATTGTCCAAAAACATGTCCTAAACAACATATATCAACAGCAGAAACCAGGTTAGTGAAATTCATTAGTTTTTTCCACTCTTATTCAAAAATGCTTTAACCCGATAAGATAAGCACTTTTTGAACGAATGGCGATATCTTTTAAACCGGTCATGTGATTGCACTAAATTTGACATATATTTTGCAGAATCATGTCCTAAACAAAATATATCAATAGCAAAAACCAGAATGATGAAATTCATTAGTTATTTCCACTCTAACTCTAAAAAGATTTAACCTGGGTAAGATAAGCACTTTTTGACCTTATGGCTATATCTTTTGATCTTGTATCTGGATTACACTTAATTTGACATATATTTTGCAGAATCATGTCCTAAACAACATATATCAACAGCAGAAACAAGCATGATGAAATTCATGAGTTATTTCCACTCCAACTCAAAAACGATTTAATTCGATAAGATAAGCAGTTTTTGATCTTATGGCTATATCTTTTGAACTTGTATCTGGATTACACTGAATTTGACATATATTGTGCAGAATCATGTCCTAAACAACATATATCAACAGCAGAAACCAGCATGATGAAATTCATGAGTTATTTCCACTCCAACTCAAAAACGATTTAATTCGATAAGATAAGCAGTTTTTGATATTATGGCTATATCTTTTGAACTTGTCGCTGGATTACACTGAATTTGACATATATTGTGCAGAATCATGTCCTAAACAACATATATCAACAGCAAAAACCAACTTGGTGAAATTCATTAGTTATTTCCACTCTTAATCGAAAACGCTTCAACCCGATAAGATAAGCACTTTTTGAACGAATGGCTATATCTTTTGAACCTATGATGTGATTACACTAAATTTGTAAAATATTGTGCAGAATCATGTCCTAAACAACATATTTCAAGAGTAGAAACCAACTTGATGAAATCCATAAGTTATTTCCACTCCTAATCAAAAACGCTTCAACTTGGTGAGATAAGCACTTTTTGCACGAATGGCTATATCTTTTGATCTTGTCGCTGGATTACACTGAATTTGACATATTTTGTGCAAAATCATGTTCTAAACAACATAATTCAACGGAAAAAAAACAGCTTGATGAAATCCATTAGTTATTTCTACTCCTAATCAAAAACGCTTCAACCCGATCAGATAAGCACTTTTTGAACGAATGGCTATAATTTTTGAACCTGTGATGTGATTACACTAAATTTGACAAATATTGTGCTTAATCATGTCCTAAACAACATATATCAACAGCAGAAACCAGCTGGATGAAATTCATGAGTTATTTCCACTCCAAATCAACAACGATTTAACTCGGTAAGATAAGTACTTTTTGACCTTAAGGCTATATCTTATGAACTTGTAGCTGGATTACACTGAATTTGACATATATTGTGCAGAATCATGTCCTAAACAACAAATTTCAACAGCAAAAAGCAGCTTGATGAAATTCATTAGTCATTTCCAGTCCAACTCAAAAACGCTTCAACTCTGTGAGATAAGCAGTTTTTGAACGAATGGCTATATCTTTTGATCTAGTCGGTGGATTACACTGAATTTGATATATATTGTGCAGAATCATGTCCTATACAACATCTATCAACAGCAGAAACAGGCTTGATGAAATTCATTAGTTATATCCTCTCTTAATGAAAAACGCTTAACCTCGGTGAGATAAGCACTTTTTGAACGAATGGCTATATCATTTGAACCTGTGATGGGATTACACTGAATTTGACATATATTGTGCAAAATCATGTCCTAAACAACATATATCAACAGCAGAAACCAGGTTAGTGAAATTCATTCGATTTTTCCTCTCTTATTCAAAAATGCTTTAACCCGATAAGATAAGCACTTTTTGAACGAATGGCTATATCTTTTGAACCTATGATGTGATTACACTAAATTTGAAAAATATTGTGCAAAATCATGTCCTAAACAACATATTTCAAGAGTAGAAACCAACTTGATGAAATCCATAAGTTATTTCCACTCCTAATCAAAAACGCTTCAACTCGGTGAGATAAGCACTTTTTGCACGAATGGCTATATCTTTTGATCTTGTTGCTGGATTACACTGAATTTGACATATTTTGTGCAAAATCATGTTCTGAACAACGTAATTCAACGGAAAAAACCAGCTTGATGAAATCCATTAGTTATTTCCAGTCCTAATCAAAAATGCTTCAACTCGGTGAGAGAAGCACTTTTTGAACAAATGGCTATATCTTTTGATCTTGTCGCTGGATTACACTGAATTTGACATATATTGTGCAGAATCATATCCTAAACAACATATGTGAACAGCAGAAACCAGCATGATGAAATTCATTAGTTATTTCCACTCCAACTCAAAAAAGATTTAACCTCGGGAAGATAAGCACTTTTTAACCTTATGGCTATATCTTTTGAAGTTGTAGCTGGATTACACTAAATTTGACATATATTTTGCAGAATCATGTCCTATACAACATCTATCAACAGCAGAAAAAGGCTTGGTGAAATTCAATTGTTATTTCCTCTCTTAATCAAAAACGCTTCAACCCGGTGCGATAAGCACTTTTTGAACGAATGGCTATATCCTTTGAACAACTGATGGGATTACAATGAATTTCACATACATTGTGCAGAGTCATTTCCGAAACAACATATTTCAACAGCAGAAACCAGCATGATGAAATACATGAGTTATTTCCACTCCAACTCAAAAACGATTTAACTCGATAAGATAAGCAGTTTTTGACCTTTTGGCTATATCTTTTGAACTTGTAGCTGGATTACACTGAATTTGACATTAATTGTGCAGAATCATGTTCTATAAAACATATTTCAACGGCAGTAACCAGCTTGATGAAATCCATTCGTTATTTCCACTCCTAATCAAAAACGCTTCAACTCGGTGAGGGAAGCACTTTTTGAACGAATGGCTATATCTTTTGAACCTGTGATGTGATTACATTGAATTTGACATATATTGTGCAGAATCATGTTCTAAACAACATATATCACCATCCGAAACCAGCTTGATGAAATTCATGAGTTATTTCCACTCCAACTAAAAAACGATTTAACTCGGTAAGATTAGCACTTTTTGACCCTATGGCTATATCTTTTGAACTTGTAGCTGGAATACACTGAATTTGACATTAATTGTGCAGAATCATGTCCTAAACAACACATTTCAACAGCAGAAACCAGCTTGATGAAATTCATGAGTCATTTCCACTCAAAATCAAAAACGCTTCAACTCAGTGAGATAAGAACTTTTTGACATTTTGGCTTCATCTTTTGAACTTATAGCTGGATTACACTGAATTTGACATATATTGTTCAGAATCATGTCCTAAACAACATCTATCAACAGCAGAAATAGGCTTGGTGAATTTCAATAGTTATTTCCTCTCTTAATCAAAAACGCTTCAACTCGGTGAGATAAGCACTTTTTGAATGCATGGCTATATCTTTTGAACATGTGATGGGATTGCACTGAATTTGAAATATATTTTGCAGAATCATGTCCTAAACAACATATTTAAACAGCATAAACCAGCTTGATGAAATTCATTAGTCATTTCCACTCAAAATCAAAAACGCATCAACTCAGTGAGATAAGAACTTTTTGACCTTATGGCTATATCTTTTGAACTTATAGTTGGATTACACTGAATTTGACATATATTTTGCAGAATCATGTCCTATACAACATATATCAACAGCAAAAACCAGCATGTTGATATTCATTAGTTATTTCCACTCCAACTCAAAAACGCTTCAACTCGGTGATATAAGCAGTTTTTGCACGAATGGCTATATTTTTTGATCTTGTCGCAGGATTACACTGAATTTGACATATATTGTACAGAATCATGTCCTATCCAACATCTATCAACAGCAGAAACAGGGTTGGTGAAATTCAATAGTTATTTCCTCTCCTAATCAAAAACGCTTCAACTCGGTGCGATAAGCATTCTTTGAACGAATGGCTCTATCTTTTGAACCACTGTTGGGATTACACTGAATTTGAAATATATTGTGCAGAATCAAGTCCTAAACAACATATTTCAACAGCAGAAACCAGCTTGATGAAATTCATTAGTTATTTCCACTCCTAATCAGAAACGTCTCAACTCGGTGAGTTAAGCACTTTTTGAACGAATGCCGATATCTTTTGAACCTGTGATGGGATTATACTGAATTTGACATATATTGTGCAGAATCATGTCCTAAACAACATATTTCAACAGCAGAAACCAGCTTGATGAAATTCATTAGTTATTTCCACTCCGAATCAAAAACGCTTCAACTCGGTGAGATAAGTACTTTTTGAACGAATAGCTATATCCTATGAACCTGTAATGGGAACACACTGACTTTGACATATATTGTGCATAATCATATCCTAAACAACATATTTCAACAGCAGTAACCAGCTTGATGAAATTCATTAGTTATTTCCACTCCTAATCAAAAACGCTTCAACTCGGTGAGATAAGTACTTTTTGAACGAATGGCTATATCTTTTGAACATGTGAAGGGATGACACTGACTTTGACATATATTGTGCAGAATCATATCCCAAACAACATATTTCAACAGCAGAAACCAGCTTGATGAAATTCATTAGTTGTTTCCACTCCTAATCAAAAACGCATTAACTTGGTGAGATAAGCACTTTTTGAAAAAATGGCTATATCTTTTGAACTTGTGAAGGGATTACACTGAATTTGACATATATTGTGCAGAATCATGTCCTAAACAACATATTTCAACAGTAGAAATCTACTTGATAAAATTCATTAGTTATTGCCACTCCTAATCAAAATTGCTTCAACTCGGTGAGATAAGCACTTTTTGCACGAATGGCTATATATTTTGATCTTGTCGCTGGATTACAAAGATATAGCCTTTCGTTCAAAAAGTGCTTATCTCACCAAATTCAAGCGTTTTTGATTCGGAGTGGAAATAACCAGTGAATGTCATCAAGCTGGTTTCCGCTGTTGAAATAAGTTGTTTAGGACATGATTCTGCACAATATATGTCAAATTCAGTGTAATCCCATCACCAGTTCAAAAGATATAGCCATTCGTTCAAAAAAGGCTTATCTAACCGAGTTGAAGCGTTTTTGATTAGGAGTGGAAATAACTAATGAATTTCATCAAGCTGGTTTCTGCTGTTGAAATATGTTGTTTCGGACATGATTTTGCACAATATTTATCAAATTTAGTGTAATCCAGACACAAGTTCAAAAGATATAGCCATTCGATCAAAAAGTGCTTATCTCACCGAGTTGAAGCGTTTATTATTCGCAGTGGAAATAACTAATGAAAGAATCAAGATGCTTTCTGTTGTCTATATATGTTGTTCAGGACATGATTCTGCACAATATATGTCAACTTCAGTATAATCCCATCACAGGTTCAAAAGATATAGCCATTCCTTCAAAAAGTACTTAACTGACCGAGTTGAGACGTTTCTGATGAGGAGTGGAAATAACTAATGAATTTCATCAAGCTGGTTTCTGCTATTGAAATATGTTGTTTAGGACATGATTCTGCACAATAAATGTCATTTTCAGTGCACTCCAGCTACAAGTTCAAAAGATATAGCTATTCGATCCAAAAGAGCTTATCTCACCGAGTTGAAGCGTTTTTGATTCGGAGTGGAAATAACTAATGAATTTCATCAGACTGGTTTCTGCTGTTGAAATATGTTTTTCAGGATATGATTCTGCACAATATATGTCAAATATACTGTAATCATATTACAGGTTCAAAAGATAAAGCCATTCGTTCAAAAACTGCTTATCTTATCGGGTTGAAGCGTTTTTGATTAGGAGTGGAAATAACTAATGGATTTAATCCAGCTGGTTTCTGCTGTTGAAATATGTTGTTTAGGACAAGATTCTGCACTACACATGTCAAATTCAGTGTAATCCAGCGACAGGATCAAAAGATATAGCCATTCGTGCAAAAAGTGCTTATCTCACCGAGTTGAAGCGTTTTTGATTAGGAGTGGAAATAACTCATGAATTTGATCAAGCTGGTTTCTGCTGTTGAAATATGTTGTTTAGGATATGATTCTGCACAATATATGTCAAAGTCAGTGTGATCCCATTACAGGTTAAAAGGATATAGCCATTCATTCAAAAAGGACTTATCTCACCGAGTTGAAGCGTTTTTGATTAGGAGTAGAAATAACTTTTGAATTTCATCAAGCTGGTTTCTGCTGTTGAAATATGTTGTTTTTGACATGATTCTGCACAATATATGTCAAATTCAGTGAAATCCCATTACAGGTTCAAAGGATATAGCCATTCGTCCAAAAAGTACTTACGTCACCAAGTTTAAGAGTTTTTGATTAGTATTGGAAATAACCAATGAATTTCGTCAAGGTGGTTTCTGCTGTTGAAATATGTTGTTAGGTCAAGATTCTGCACAAAATATGTCATATTCAGAGATATCCCATCAAAAGTCCAAAAGATATAGCCATTCGTTCAAAAAGTGCTAAACTCACCGAGTTGAGACGTTTCTGATTAGGAGTGGAAATAACTAATGAATTTCATCAAGCTGGTTTCTGCTGTTGAAATATGTTGTTTAGGACATGATTCTGCACAATATATTTCAAATTCTCTTGAGCCCATTACAGGTTGAAAGGATATAGCCATTCGTTCAAAACGTTCTTATGAGACCGAGTTGAAGCGTTTTTGATTAGGAGTGCAAATAGCTAATGAATTTCATCAAACTGGTTCCTGCTGTTGAAATATGTTGTTTAGGACAAGATTCTGCACAAAATATGTAAAAATTCAGTATAATCAAGCGACAAGTTCAAAAGATATAGCCATTCGATCAAAAAGTGCTTATCTCACCGAGTTGAAGCATTTTTGATTCGGAGTAGAAATACCTAATGAATTTCATCAAGCTGGTTTCTGCTGGTGAAATATGTTGTTTAGGACATGATTCTGCAGAAAATATTTAAAATTCAGTGTAATCCAGCGACAATTTCAAAAGATATAGCCATTCGTGCAAATAATGCTTATCTCACCGAGTTGAAGCGTTTTTGTTTATGAGTGGAAATAATTATTGAATTTCATCAAGCTGGTTTCTGCTGTTGAAATATGTTTTTTTGGATATGATTTTGCACAATATATGTCAAATTCAGTGTGATCCCATTACAGGTTCAAAGGATATAGCCATTCTTTCAAAAAGTACTTATCTCACCGAGTTGAAGCGTTTTTGATTAGGAGTGGAAATAACTTTTGAATTTCATCACGCTGGTTTTTGCTGTTGAAATATGTTGTTTAGGACATGATTCTGCACAATATATGTCAAATTCAGTGTAATCCCTTTTGTAGGTTAAAAAGATATCGCCATTCGTTCAAAAAGTACTTATCTCACCGAGTTGAAGCGTTTTTGATTCGGACTGGAAATAACTAATGAATTTCATCAAGCTGGTTTCTGCTCTTGAAATTTGTTTTTTAGGACATGATTCTGGACAATATATATCAAATTCAGTGTAATCCCTTCACAAGTTCAAAAGATATAGCCATCTATTCAAAAAGGACTTATCTCACCGAGTTGAAGCGTTTTTGATTAGGAGTGGAAATAACTAATGAATTTCATCAAGCTGGTATCTGCTCTTGAAATATGTTGTTTAGGACATGATTCTGGACAATATATGTCAAATTCAGTGTAATCCCTTTACAAGTTCAAAAGATATAGCCATTCGTTCAAAAAGTACTTATCTCACCGAGTTGAAGCGTTTTTGATTAGGAGTGGAAATAACTTTTGAATTTCATCAAGCTGGTTTCTGCTGTTGAAATATGTTGTTTAGGACATGATTCTACACAATATATGTCAAATTCAGTGAAATCCCATTACAGGTTCAAAGGATATAGCCATTCGTCCAAAAAGTACTTATGTCACCAAGTAAAAGAGTTTTTGATTAGTATTGGAAATAACCAATTAATTTCGTCAAGGTGGTTTCTGCTGTTGAAATATGTTGTTAGGTCAAGATTCTGCACAATATATGTCATATTCAGAGATATCCCATCAAAAGTCCAAAAGATATAGCCATCGTTCAAAAAGTGCTTAACTCACCGAGTTGAGACGTTTCTGATTAGGAGTGGAAATAACTAATGAATTTCATCACGCTGGTTTCTGCTGTTGAAATATGTTTTTTAGGATATGATTCTGCACAATATATGTCAAATTCAGTGTAATCACATCACAGGTTCAAAAGATATAGCCATTCGTTCAAAAACTGCTTATCTTATCGGGTTGAAGCGTTTTTGATTAGGAGTGGAAATAACTTATGGATTTAATCAAGCTGGTTTCTGCTGTTGAAATATGTTGTTAAGGACATGATTCTGCACAACACATGTCAAATTCCTGAACAACATATATAGACAACAGAAAGCATCTTGATTCTTTCATTAGTTATTTCCACTGCGAATAATAAACGCTTCAACTCGGTGAGATAAGCACTTTTTGATCGAATGGCTATATCTTTTGAACTTGTGTCTGGATTACACTAAATTTGATAAATATTGTGCAAAATCATGTCCGAAACAACATATTTCAACAGCAGAAACCAGCTTGATGAAATTCATTAGTTATTTCCACTCCTAATCAAAAACGCTTCAACTCGGTTAGATAAGCCTTTTTTGAACGAATGGCTATATCTTTTGAACTGGTGATGGGATTACACTGAATTTGACATATATTGTGCAGAATCATGTCCTAAACAACTTATTTCAACAGCGGAAACCAGCTTGATGACATTCACTGGTTATTTCCACTCCGAATCAAAAACGCTTGAATTTGGTGAGATAAGCACTTTTTGAACGAAAGGCTATATCTTTTGAACTTTTGATGGGATTTCACTGAATGGGACATATATTGTGCAAAATCATGTCCTAAACAACATATTTAAAAGTCAGAAACCAGCTTGATGAAATTCATTAGTTATTTCCACTGCGAATAATAAACGCTTCAACTCGGTGAGATAAGCACTTTTTGCACGAATGGCTATATCTTTTGATCTTGTCGCTGGATTACACTGAATTTGACATGTGTTCTGCAGAATCATGTCCTAAACAACATATTTCAACAGCAGAAACCAGCTTGATTAAATGCATTAGTTATTTCCACTTTCAATCAAAAACGCTTCAACCCGATAAGATAAGCAGTTTTTGAACGAATGGCTATGTCTTTTGAACCTGTAATGTGATTACACTAAATTTGACATATATTGTGCAGAATCATATCCTAAAAAACATATTTCAAGAGCAGAAACCAGCTTGATGAAATTCATTGATTATTTCCACTCCGAATCCAAAAACGCATCAACTCGGTGAGATAAGTACTTTTTGAACGAATGGCGATATCTTTTGAACCTATGAAGGGATTACACTGAATTTGACATATATTGTGCAGAATCATGTCCTAAACAACATATTTCAACAGCAGAAACCAGTTTGATGAAATTCAAAAGTTATTTCCAATCCTAATCAAAAACGCTTCAACTCGGTGATATAAGTACTTTTTGAACGAATGGCTATATCTTTTGAACTTGTGAAGGGATTACACTTAATTTGACATATATTGTGCAGAATTATGTCATAAACAACATATTTCAACAGCAGAAACCAGCTTGATGATATCCATTAGTTATTTCCACTCCTAATCAAAAACACTTCAACTCGGTGAGATAAGTCCTTTTTGAAAGAATGGCTATATCCTTTGAACCTTTAATGGGATCACACTGAATTTGACATATATTGTGCAGAATCATATCCCAAAAAACATATTTCAACAGCAGAAACCAGCTTGATGAAATTCATTAGTTATTTCCACTCCTAAACAAAAACGCTTCAACTCGGTGAGATAAGCATTATTTGCAAGAATGGCTATATGTTTGATCTTGTTGCTGGATTACACTGAATTTGAAATTTTTTCTGCAGAATCATGTCCGATACAACATATTTCAACAGCAGAAACCAGCTTGATGAAATTCATTAGTTATTTCTACTCCGAATCAAAAACGCTCAACTCGGTGAGATAAGCACTTTTTGATCGAATGGCAATATCTTTTGAACTTGTCGCTGGATTATACTGAATTTGACATATTTTGTGCAAAATAATGTCCTAAACAACATATTTCAACAGCAGGAACCAGCTTGATGAAATTCATTAGTTATATCCACTCCTAATCAAAAACGCTTCAAATCGGTCTCATAAGCATGTTTTGAACGAATGGCTATATCCTTTGAACCTGTAATGGGCTCACAAGAATTTGACATATATTGTGCAGAATCATGTCCTAAACAACATATTTCAACAGCAGAAACCAGCTTGATGAAATTCAATAGTTATTTCCGCTCTTAATCAAAACCTCTTCAACTTGGTGAGATAAGCAATTTTTGAACGAATGGCTATATCTTTTGAACATGTGATGGGATTTCACTGAATTTGACATATATTGTGCAGAATCTTGTCCTAAACAACATATTTCAACAGCGGGAACCAGCTTGATGAAATTCATTAGTTATATCCACTCCTAATCAGAAACACTTTAACTTGGTCTCATGAGCACATTTTGAAAGAATGTCTATATCCTTTGAACCTGTAATGGGCTCACAAGAATTTGATATATATTGTGCAGAATCATGTCCTAAACCACATATTTCAACAGCAGAAACCAGCTTGATGAAATTCATTAGTTATTTCCAGTCCGAATCAAAAACGCTTCAACTCGGTGAGATAAGCACTTTTTGATCGAATAGCTATATCTTTTGAACTTGTAGCTGGATTACACTGAATTTGACATGTGTTTTGCAGAATCATGTCCTAAACAACATATTTAAACAGCAGTAACCAGCTTGATGAAATCCATCAGATATTTCCACTCCTAATCAAAAACGCTTCAACCCGATAAGATAAGCAGATTTTGAACGAATGGCTATATCTTTTGATCCTGTGATGTGATTACACTAAATTTGACATATATTGTGCAGAATCATATCCTAAAAAACATATTTCAACAGCAGAAACCAGCTTGATGAAATTCATTGGTTATTTCCACTCCGAATCAAAAACGCTTCAACTCGGTGAGATAAGTCCTTTTTGAACGGATGGCTATATCCTTTGAACCTGTAATGGGCTCACAAGAATTTGACATATATTGTGCAGAATCATGTCCTAAACAACATATTTCAACAGCAGAAACCAGCGTGATTAAATTCAAAAGTTATTTCCACTCCTAATCAAAAATGCTTCAACTCGGTGAGATAAGTACTTTTTGAACGAATGGCTATATCTTTTGAACATGTGAAGGGATTACACTGAATTTGACATATCCAGTCCAGAATCATGTCCTAAACAACAAATTTCAAGAGCAGAAACCAGCTTGATGAAATTCATTAGTTATTTCCACTCCGAATCAAAAACGCTTCAACTCTGTGAGATAAGCACTTATTGATCGAATGGCTATATCTTTTGAACTTGTCGCTGGATTATACTGAATTTGATATATTTTGTGCAGAATCTTGTCCTAAAAAACATATTTCAACAGCGGGAACCAGCTTGATGAAATTCATTAGTTATATCCACTCCTAATCAGAAACACTTTAACTCGGTCTCATGAGCACATTTTGAAAGAATGACTATATCCTTTGAACCTGTAATGGGCTCACAAGCATTTGACATATATTGTGCAGAATCATGTCCTAAACAACATATTTCAACAGCAGAAACCAGCTTGATGAAATTCATAGGTTATTTCCACTCCGAATCAAAAACGCCTCAACTCGGGCAGATAAGTTCTTTTGGAACGACTGGCGATATCTTTTGATCTTGTGAAGGGATTACACTTAATTTGACATATATTGTGCAGAATTATGTCATAAACAACATATTTCAACAGCAGAAACCAGCTTGATGATATCCATTAGTTATTTCCACTCCTAATCAAAAACACTTCAACTCGGTGAGATAAGTCCTTTTTGAAAGAATGGCTATATCCTTTGAACCTTTAATGGGATCACACTGAATTTGACATATATTGTGCAGAATCATATCCCAAAAAACATATTTCAACAGCAGAAACCAGCTTGATGAAATTCATTAGTTATTTCCACTCCTAAACAAAAACGCTTCAACTCGGTGAGATAAGCATTATTTGCAAGAATGGCTATATGTTTGATCTTGTTGCTGGATTACACTGAATTTGAAATTTTTTCTGCAGAATCATGTCCGATACAACATATTTCAACAGCAGAAACCAGCTTGATGAAATTCATTAGTTATTTCTACTCCGAATCAAAAACGCTCAACTTGGTGAGATAAGCACTTTTTGATCGAATGGCAATATCTTTTGAACTTGTCGCTGGATTATACTGAATTTGACATATTTTGTGCAAAATAATGTCCTAAACAACATATTTCAACAGCAGGAACCAGCTTGATGAAATTCATTAGTTATATCCACTCCTAATCAAAAACGCTTCAAATCGGTCTCATAAGCATGTTTTGAACGAATGGCTATATCCTTTGAACCTGTAATGGGCTCACAAGAATTTGACATATATTGTGCAGAATCATGTCCTAAACAACATATTTCAACAGCAGAAACCAGCTTGATGAAATTCAATAGTTATTTCCGCTCTTAATCAAAACCTCTTCAACTTGGTGAGATAAGCAATTTTTGAACGAATGGCTATATCTTTTGAACATGTGATGGGATTTCACTGAATTTGACATATATTGTGCAGAATCTTGTCCTAAACAACATATTTCAACAGCGGGAACCAGCTTGATGAAATTCATTAGTTATATCCACTCCTAATCAGAAACACTTTAACTTGGTCTCATGAGCACATTTTGAAAGAATGTCTATATCCTTTGAACCTGTAATGGGCTCACAAGAATTTGATATATATTGTGCAGAATCATGTCCTAAACCACATATTTCAACAGCAGAAACCAGCTTGATGAAATTCATTAGTTATTTCCAGTCCGAATCAAAAACGCTTCAACTCGGTGAGATAAGCACTTTTTGATCGAATAGCTATATCTTTTGAACTTGTAGCTGGATTACACTGAATTTGACATGTGTTTTGCAGAATCATGTCCTAAACAACATATTTAAACAGCAGTAACCAGCTTGATGAAATCCATCAGATATTTCCACTCCTAATCAAAAACGCTTCAACCCGATAAGATAAGCAGATTTTGAACGAATGGCTATATCTTTTGATCCTGTGATGTGATTACACTAAATTTGACATATATTGTGCAGAATCATATCCTAAAAAACATATTTCAACAGCAGAAACCAGCTTGATGAAATTCATTGGTTATTTCCACTCCGAATCAAAAACGCTTCAACTCGGTGAGATAAGTCCTTTTTGAACGGATGGCTATATCCTTTGAACCTGTAATGGGCTCACAAGAATTTGACATATATTGTGCAGAATCATGTCCTAAACAACATATTTCAACAGCAGAAACCAGCGTGATTAAATTCAAAAGTTATTTCCACTCCTAATCAAAAATGCTTCAACTCGGTGAGATAAGTACTTTTTGAACGAATGGCTATATCTTTTGAACATGTGAAGGGATTACACTGAATTTGACATATCCAGTCCAGAATCATGTCCTAAACAACAAATTTCAAGAGCAGAAACCAGCTTGATGAAATTCATTAGTTATTTCCACTCCGAATCAAAAACGCTTCAACTCTGTGAGATAAGCACTTATTGATCGAATGGCTATATCTTTTGAACTTGTCGCTGGATTATACTGAATTTGATATATTTTGTGCAGAATCTTGTCCTAAAAAACATATTTCAACAGCGGGAACCAGCTTGATGAAATTCATTAGTTATATCCACTCCTAATCAGAAACACTTTAACTCGGTCTCATGAGCACATTTTGAAAGAATGACTATATCCTTTGAACCTGTAATGGGCTCACAAGCATTTGACATATATTGTGCAGAATCATGTCCTAAACAACATATTTCAACAGCAGAAACCAGCTTGATGAAATTCATAGGTTATTTCCACTCCGAATCAAAAACGCCTCAACTCGGGGAGATAAGTTCTTTTGGAACGACTGGCGATATCTTTTGAACCTATGAAGGGATTACACTGAATTTGACATATATTGTGCAGAAACATGTTCTAAACAAAATATTTCAACAGCAGAAACCAGATTGATGAAATTCAAAAGTTATTTCCACTCCTAATCAAAAACGCTTCAACTCGGTGAGATAAGCACTTTTTGAACAAATGGCTATATCTTTTGAACTTGTGAAGGGATTACACTGAATTTGAAATATATTGTCCAGAATCATGTCCTGAACCACATATTTCAACAGCAGAAACCAGCTTGATGAAATTCATTAGTTATTTCCAGTCCGAATCAAAAACGCTTCAACTCGGTGAGATAAGCACTTTTTGATCGAATAGCTATATCTTTTGAACTTGTAGCTGGATTACACTGAATTTGACATGTGTTTTGCAGAATCATGTCCTAAACAACATATTTAAACAGCAGTAACCAGCTTGATGAAATCCATCAGATATTTCCACTCCTAATCAAAAACGCTTCAACCCGATAAGATAAGCAGATTTTGAACGAATGGCTATATCTTTTGATCCTGTGATGTGATTACACTAAATTTGACATATATTGTGCAGAATCATATCCTAAAAAACATATTTCAACAGCAGAAACCAGCTTGATGAAATTCATTGGTTATTTCCACTCCGAATCAAAAACGCTTCAACTCGGTGAGATAAGTCCTTTTTGAACGGATGGCTATATCCTTTGAACCTGTAATGGGCTCACAAGAATTTGACATATATTGTGCAGAATCATGTCCTAAACAACATATTTCAACAGCAGAAACCAGCGTGATTAAATTCAAAAGTTATTTCCACTCCTAATCAAAAATGCTTCAACTCGGTGAGATATGTACTTTTTGAACGAATGGCTATATCTTTTGAACATGTGAAGGGATTACACTGAATTTGACATATCCAGTCCAGAATCATGTCCTAAACAACAAATTTCAAGAGCAGAAACCAGCTTGATGAAATTCATTAGTTATTTCCACTCCGAATCAAAAACGCTTCAACTCTGTGAGATAAGCACTTATTGATCGAATGGCTATATCTTTTGAACTTGTCGCTGGATTATACTGAATTTGATATATTTTGTGCAGAATCTTGTCCTAAAAAACATATTTCAACAGCGGGAACCAGCTTGATGAAATTCATTAGTTATATCCACTCCTAATCAGAAACACTTTAACTCGGTCTCATGAGCACATTTTGAAAGAATGACTATATCCTTTGAACCTGTAATGGGCTCACAAGCATTTGACATATATTGTGCAGAATCATGTCCTAAACAACATATTTCAACAGCAGAAACCAGCTTGATGAAATTCATTGGTTATTTCCACTCCGAATCAAAAACGCCTCAACTCGGGGAGATAAGTTCTTTTGGAACGACTGGCGATATCTTTTGAACCTATGAAGGGATTACACTGAATTTGACATATATTGTGCAGAAACATGTTCTAAACAAAATATTTCAACAGCAGAAACCAGATTGATGAAATTCAAAAGTTATTTCCACTCCTAATCAAAAACGCTTCAACTCGGTGAGATAAGCACTTTTTGAACAAATGGCTATATCTTTTGAACTTGTGAAGGGATTACACTGAATTTGAAATATATTGTCCAGAATCATGTCCTGAACAACAAATTTCAAGAGCAGAAACCAGCGTGATGAAATTCAAAAGTTATTTCCAATACTAATCAAAAACTCTTCAACTTGGTGAGATAAGCAATTTTTGAACGAATGGCTATATTTTTTGAACCTGTGATGGGATTACACTGAATTTGAAATATATTGTCCAGAATCATGTCCTAAACAACAAATTTCAAGAGCAGAAACCAGCTTGATGAAATTCATTAGTTATTTCCACTCCTAATCAGAAACGTCTCAACTCGGCGAGATAAGCACTTTTTTCACGAATGGCTATATCTTTCGATCTTATCGCTGGATTAAACTTAATTTGGCATGTGTTTTGCAGAATCATGTCCTAAAAAAACATATTTCAACAGCAGAAACCAGCTTGACGAAATCCATCAGTTATTTCCACTCCTAATCAAAAACGCTTCAACCCGAGAAGATAGGCAGTTTTTGAACGAATGGCTATATCTTTTGAACCTTTGATGTGATTACACTAAATTGGACATATATTGTGCAGAATCATATCCTAAACAACATATTTCAACAGCAGAAACCAGCTTGATGAAATTCATTGGTTATTTCCACTCCGAATCAAAAACGCTTCAACTCGGTGAGATAAGTCCTTTTTGAACGGATGGCTATATCCTTTGAACCTGTAATGGGCTCACAAGAATTTGACATATATTGTGCAGATTCATGTCCTAAACAACATATTTCAACAGCAGAAACCAGCGTGATGAAATTCAAAAGTTATTTCCACTCCTAATCAAAAATGCTTCAACTCGGTGAGATAAGTACTTTTTGAACGAATGGCTATATCTTTTGAACTTGTGAAGGGATTACACTTAATTTGACATATATTGTGCAGAATTATGTCATAAACAACATATTTCAACAGCAGAAACCAGCTTGATGATATCCATTAGTTATTTCCACTCCTAATCAAAAACGCTTCAACTCGGTGAGATAAGTCCTTTTTGAAACAATGGCTATATCCTTTGAACCTTTAATGGGATCACACTGAATTTGACATATATTGTGCAGAATCATATCCCAAAAAACATATTTCGACAGCAGAAACCAGCTTGATGAAATTCATTAGTTATTTCCACTCCTAAACAAAAACGCTTCAACTCGGTGAGATAAGCATTATTTGCAAGAATGACTATATCTTTTGATCTTTTTGCTGGATAACACTGAATTTGAAATATTTTCTGCAGAATCATGTCCTAAACAACATATTTCAACAGCAGAAACCAGCTTGATGAAATTCATTAGTTATTTCTACTCCGAATCAAAAACGCTCAACTCGGTGAGATAAGCACTTTTTGATCGAATGGCAATATCTTTTGAACTTGTCGCTGGATTATACTGAATTTGACATATTTTGTGCAAAATCTTGTCCTAAACAACATATTTCAACAGTAGGAACCAGCTTGATGAAATTCATTAGTTATATCCACTCCTAATCAAAAACGCTTCAAATCGGTCTCATAAGCATGTTTTGAACGAATGGCTATATCCTTTGAACCTGTAATGGGCTCACAAGAATTTGACATATATTGTGCAGAATCATGTCCTAAACAACATATTTCAACAGCAGAAACCATCTTGATGAAATTCATTAGTTATTTCCACTCCGAATCAAAAACGCTTCAACTCGTTGAGATAAGCACTTTTTGATCGAATAGCTATATCTTTTCAACTTGTAGCTGGATTACACTGAATTTGACATGTGTTTTGCAGAATCATGTCCTAAACAACATATTTCAACAGCAGTAACCAGCTTGATGAAATCCAACAGATATTTCCACTCCTAATCAAAAACGCTTCAACCCGATAAGATAAGCAGATTTTGAACGAATGGCTATATCTTTTGATCCTGTGATGTGATTACACTAACATTGACATATATTGTGCAGAATCATATCCTAAAAAACATATTTCAACAGCAGAAACCAACTTGATGAAATTCATTGGTTATTTCCACTCCTAATCAAAAACGCTTCAACTTAGTGAGATAAGCACTTTTTGAACGAATGGCTATATCTTTTGAACTTGTGAAGGGATTACACTGAATTTGACATATATTGTGCAGAATCATGTCCTAAACAACATATTTCAACAGTAGAAATCTACTTGATGAAATTCATTAGTTATTGCCACTCCTAATCAAAATTGCTTCAACTCGGTGAGATAAGTACTTTTTGCACGAATGGCTATATCTTTTGATCTTGTCGCTGGATTACACTGAATTTGACATGTGTTGTACAGAATCATGTCCTAAACAACATATTTCAACAGCAGAAACCAGCTTGATTAGATCCATTAGTTCTTTCCACTCCTAATTAAAACGCTTCAACCCGATTAGATAAGCAGTTTTTGAACGAATGGCGATATCTTTTGAACCTGTGATGTGATTACACTGAATTTGACATATATTGTGCAGAATCATATCCTAAAAAACATATTTCAACAGCAGAAACCAGCTTGATGAAATTCATTGATTATTTCCACTCTGAATCCAAAAACGCTTCAACTCGGTGATATAAGTACTTTTTGAACGAATGGCGATATCTTTTGAACCTATGAAGGGATTATACTGAATTTGACATATATTGTGCAGAATCATGTCCTAAACAACATATTTCAACAGCAGAAACCAGCGTGATGAAATTCAAAAGTTATTTCCACTCCTAATCAAAAAAGCTTCAACTCGGTGAGATAAGTACTTTTTGAACGAATGGCGATATCTTTTTAACGTATGAAGGGATTACACTGAATTTAACATATATTGTGCAGAATCATGTCCTAAACAACATATTTCAACAGCAAAAACCAGCGTGATGAAATTCAAAAGTTATTTCCACTCCGAATCAAAAATGCTTCAACTCGGTGAGATAAGCACTTTTTGATCGAATGGCAATATCTTTTGAACTTGTTGCTGGATTATACTGAATTTGACATATTTTGTGCAGAATCATGTCCTAAACAACATATTTCAACAGCAGGAATCAGCTTGATGAAATTCATTAGCTATTTGCACTCCTAATCAAAAACGCTTCAACTCAGTCTCATAAGAACGTTTTGAACGAATGGCTATATCCTTTCAACTTGTAATGGGCTAACACGAATTTTACATATATTGTGCTTAATCATGTCCTAAACAACATATATAAACAGCAGAAACCAGAATGATGAAATTCAATAGTTATTTCCATTCCAACTCAAAAAAGATTTAACCTCGGTAAGATAAGCACTCTTTGACCTTATGGCTATATCTTTTGAACTTGTAGCTGGATTACACTGAATTTGACATATATTGTGCAGAATCATGTCCTGAACAACATATATCAACAGCAAAAACCAGCATGACTAAATTCATTCGTCATTTCCACTCCTACTCAAAAAAGATTTAACCTCGGTAAGATAAGCCCTTTTTAACCTTATGGCTATAACTTTTGAACTTGTAGCTGGATTACACTGAATTTGACATATATTGTGCAGAATCATGTCCTAAACAACATATTTCAACAGCAGAAACCAGCATGATGAAATTCATTAGTTATTTCCACTCAAACTCAAAAACGATTTAACTCGATAAGATAAGCACTTTTTGAACGAATGGCTATATTTTTTGAACTTGTAGCAGGATTACACTGAATTTGACATTTATTGTACAAAATCTTGTCCTAAAAAACATATATAAACAGCAGAAACCAGAATGATGAAATTCATTAGTTATTTCCATTCCAACTCAAAAAAGATTTAACCTCGGTAAGATAAGCACTCTTTGACCTTTTGGCTATATCTTTTGAACTCGTATCTGGATTACACTGAATTTGACATATATTGTGCAGAATCATGTCCTAAACAACATATATCAACAGCAGAAACCAGCATGATGAAATTCATGAGTTATTTCCACTCCAACTCAAAAACGATTTAATTCGATAAGATAAGCAGTTTTTGATCTTATGGCTATATCTTTTGAACTTGTAGCTGGATTACACTGAATTTGACATGTATTGTGCAGAATCATGTCCTGAACAACATCTATCAACAGCAAAAACCAACTTGGTGAAATTCATTAGCTATTTCCATTCTTAATCGAAAACGCTTCAACCCGATCAGATAAGCGCTATTTGAACGAATGGCTATATCTTTTGAACCTATGATGTGATTACATTAAATTTGACATATATTGTGCAGAATCATGTCCTAAACAACATATTTCAAGAGGAGAAACAAACTTGATGAAATTCATTAGTTATTTCCACTCCTAATCAAAAACGCTTCAACTCTGTGAGATAAGCAGTTTTTGAACGAATGGCTATATCTTTTGATCTAGTCGCTGGATTACACTGAATTTGACATATTTTGTGCAAAATCATGTTCTAAACAACATAATTCAACGGCAAAAACCAGCTTGATGAAATCCATTAGGTATTTCCACTCCTAATCAAAAACGCTTCAACTAGGTGAGAGAAGCACTTTTTGAACAAATGGCTATATCTTTTGAACTTGTACCTGGATGACACTGAATTTGACATATATTTATGCAAAATCATGTCCTAAACAACATATATCAACAGCAGAAACCAGGTTAGTGAAATTCATTAGTTTTTTCCACTCTTATTCAAAAATGCTTTAACCCGATAAGATAAGCACTTTTTGAACAAATGGCTATATCTTTTAAACCGGTGATGTGATTACACTAAATTTGACATATATTTTGCAGAATCATGTCCTATACAACATATATCAACAGCAGAAACCAGAATGACGAAATTCATTATTTATTTCCACTCTAACTCTAAAAAGATTTAACCTAGGTAAGATAAGCACTTTTTGACCTTATGGCTATATCTTTTGAACTTGTATCTGGATTACACTGAATTTGACATATATTGTGCAGAATCATGTCCTGAACAACATATATCAACAGAGGAAACCAGCATGACTAAATTCATTAGTCATTTCCACCGCAACTCAAAAAAGATTAAACCTCGGTAAGATAAGCACTTTTTAACCTTATGGCTATATCTTTTGAACTTGTAGCTGGATTACACTGAATTTGAAATTATTGTTCAGAATCATGTCCTAAAAAACATATTTCAACAGCAGAAACCAGCATGAAGATATTCATTACTTATTTCCACTCAAACTCAAAAACGATTTGACTCGATAAAATAAGCACTTTTTGAACGAATGGCTATATCTTTTGAACTTGTAGCTGGATTACACTGAATTTGACATATATTTGTGCAAAAGCATGTCCTAAACAACATATATCAACAGCAGAAACCAGGTTAGTGAAATTCATTGTTTTTTTCCACTCTTATTCAAAAATGCTTTAATTGATAAGATAAGCACTTTTTGAACAAATGGCTATATCTTTTAAACCGGTTATGTGATTACACTAAATTTGACATATATTTTGCAGAATCATGTCCTATACAACATATATCAACAGCAGAAACCAGAATGACAAAATTCATTAGTTATTTCCACTCTAACTCTAAAAAGATTTAACCTAGGTAAGATAAGCACTTTTTGACCTTATGGCTCTATCTTTTGAACTTGTATCTAGATTACACTGAATTTGACATATATTGTGCAGAATCATGTCCTAAACAACATATATCAACAGCAGAAACCAGCTGGATGAAATTCATGAGTTATTTCCACTCCAACTCAAAAACGATTTAATTCGATAAGATAAGCAGTTTTTGATCTTATGGCTATATCTTTTGAACTTGTAGCTGGATTACACTGAATTTGACATATATTGTGCAGAATCATGTCCTGAACAACATATATCAACAGCAAAAACCAACTTGGTGAAATTCATTAGTTATTTCCATTCTTAATCGAAAACGCTTCAACCCGATAAGATAAGCACTTTTTGAACGAATGGCAATATCTTCTGAACCTATGATTTGATTACACTAAATTTGAAAAATATTGTGCAGAATCATGTCCTAAACAACATATTTCAAGAGTAGAAACCAACTTGATGAAATCCATTAGTTATTTCCACTCCTAATCAAAAACGCTTCAACATCGGTGAGATAAGCACTGTTTGCACGAATGGCTATATCTTTTGATCTTGTCGCTGGATTACACTGAATTTGACATATATTGTGCAAAATCATGTTCTAAACAACATACTTCAACGGCAAAATCCAGCTTGATGAAATCCATCAGTTATTTCCTCTCTTAATCAAAAACGCTTAACCTCGGTGAGATAAGCACTTTTTGAACGAATGGCTATATAATTTGAACCTGTGATGGGATTACACTGAATTTGACATATATTGTGCAAAATCATGTCCTAAACAACATATATCAACAGCAGAAACCAGGTTAGTGAAATTCATTAGTTTTTTCCACTCTTATTCAAAAATGCTTTAACCCGATAAGATAAGCACTTTTTGAACGAATGGCGATATCTTTTAAACCGGTCATGTGATTACACTAAATTTGACATATATTTTGCAGAATCATGTCCTAAACAACATATATCAACAGCAGAAACCAGTATGATGCAATTCATTAGTTATTTCCACTCTATCTCTAAAAAGATTTAACCTGGGTAAGATAAGCACTTTTTGACTTTATGGCTATATCTTTTGAACTTGTATTTGGATTACACTGAATTTGACATATATTGTGCAGAATCATGTCCTAAACAACATATATCAACAGCAGAAACCAGCATGATGAAATGCATGAGTTATTTCCACTCCAACTCAAAAACGATTTAATTCGATAAGATAAGCAGTTTTTGATATTATGGCTATATCTTTTGAACTTGTCGCTGGATTACACTGAATTTGACATATATTGTGCAGAATCATGTCCTAAACAACATATATCAACAGCAAAAACCAACTTGGTGAAATTCATTAGTTATTTCCACTCTTAATCGAAAACGCTTCAACCCGATAAGATAAGAACTTTTTGAACGAATGGCTATATCTTTTGAACCTGTCATGTGATTGAACTAAATTTGACATATATTGTGCAGAATCATGTCCTAAACAACATATATCAACAGCAGAAACCAGCTGGATGAAATTCGTGAGTTATTTCCACTCCAACTCAACAACGATTTAACTCGGTAAGATAAGCACTTTTTGACCTTAAGGCTATATCTTATGAACTTGTAGCTGGATTACACTGAATTTGACATATATTGTGCAGAATCATTTCCTAAACAACAAATTTCAACAGCAAAAAGCAGCTTGATGAAATTCATTAGTCATTTCCACTCCAACTCAAAAACGCTTCAACTCTGTGAGATAAGCAGTTTTTGAACGAATGGCTATATCTTTTGATCTAGTCGCTGGATTACACTGAATTTGATATATATTGTGCAGAATCATGTCCTATACAACATCTATCAACAGCAGAAACAGGCTTGATGAAATTCATTAGTTATTTCCTCTCTTAATCAAAAACGCTTAACCTCGGTGAGATAAGCACTTTTTGAACGAATGGCTATATAATTTGAACCTGTGATGGGATTACACTGAATTTGACATATATTGTGCAAAATCATGTCCTAAACAACATATATCAACAGCAGAAACCAGGTTAGTGAAATTCATTAGTTTTTTCCACTCTTATTCAAAAATGCTTTAACCCGATAAGATAAGCACTTTTTGAACGAATGGCGATATCTTTTAAACCAGTCATGTGATTGCACTAAATTTGACATATATTTTGCAGAATCATGTCCTAAACAACATATATCAATAGCAAAAACCAGAATGATGAAATTCATTAGTTATTTCCACTCTAACTCTAAAAAGATTAAACCTGGGTAAGATATGCACTTTTTGACCTCATGGCTATATCTTTTGAACTTGTATCTGGATTACACTTAATTTGACATATATTGTGCAGAATCATGTCCTAAACAACATATATCAACAGCAGAAACCAGCATGATGAAATTCATGAGTTATTTCCACTCCAACTCAAAAACGATTTAATTCGATAAGATAAGCAGTTTTTGATATTATGGCTATATCTTTTGAACTTGTCGCTGGATTGCAGAATCATGTCCTAAACAACATATATCAACAGCAAAAACCAACTTGGTGAAATTCATTAGTTATTTCCACTCTTAATCGAAAACTCTTCAACCCGATAAGATAAGCACTTTTTGAACGAATGGCTATATCTTTTGAACTTGTAGCTGGATTACACTGAATTTGACATATATTTGTGCAAAAGCATGTCCTAAACAACATATATCAACAGCAGAAACCAGGTTAGTGAAATTCATTGTTTTTTTCCACTCTTATTCAAAAATGCTTTAATCGATAAGATAAGCACTTTTTGAACAAATGGCTATATCTTTTAAACCGGTTATGTGATTACACTAAATTTGACATATATTTTGCAGAATCATGTCCTATACAACATATATCAACGTCAGAAACCAGAATGACAAAATTCATTAGTTATTTCCACTCTAACTCTAAAAAGATTTAACCTAGGTAAGATAAGCACTTTTTGACCTTATGGCTCTATCTTTTGAACTTGTATCTGGATTACACTGAATTTGACATATATTGTGCAGAATCATGTCCTAAACAACATATATCAACAGCAGAAACCAGCTGGATGAAATTCATGAGTTATTTCCACTCCAACTCAAAAACGATTTAATTCGATAAGATAAGCAGTTTTTGATCTTATGGCTATATCTTTTGAACTTGTAGCTGGATTACACTGAATTTGACATATATTGTGCAGAATCATGTCCTGAACAACATATATCAACAGCAAAAACCAACTTGGTGAAATTCATTAGTTATTTCCATTCTTAATCGAAAACGCTTCAACCCGATAAGATAAGCACTTTTTGAACGAATGGCAATATCTTCTGAACCTATGATTTGATTACACTAAATTTGAAAAATATTGTGCAGAATCATGTCCTAAACAACATATTTCAAGAGTAGAAACCAACTTGATGAAATCCATTAGTTATTTCCACTCCTAATCAAAAACGCTTCAACATCGGTGAGATAAGCACTGTTTGCACGAATGGCTATATCTTTTGATCTTGTCGCTGGATTACACTGAATTTGACATATATTGTGCAAAATCATGTTCTAAACAACATACTTCAACGGCAAAATCCAGCTTGATGAAATCCATCAGTTATTTCCTCTCTTAATCAAAAACGCTTAACCTCGGTGAGATAAGCACTTTTTGAACGAATGGCTATATAATTTGAACCTGTGATGGGATTACACTGAATTTGACATATATTGTGCAAAATCATGTCCTAAACAACATATATCAACAGCAGAAACCAGGTTAGTGAAATTCATTAGTTTTTTCCACTCTTATTCAAAAATGCTTTAACCCGATAAGATAAGCACTTTTTGAACGAATGGCGATATCTTTTAAACCGGTCATGTGATTACACTAAATTTGACATATATTTTGCAGAATCATGTCCTAAACAACATATATCAACAGCAGAAACCAGTATGATGCAATTCATTAGTTATTTCCACTCTATCTCTAAAAAGATTTAACCTGGGTAAGATAAGCACTTTTTGACTTTATGGCTATATCTTTTGAACTTGTATTTGGATTACACTGAATTTGACATATATTGTGCAGAATCATGTCCTAAACAACATATATCAACAGCAGAAACCAGCATGATGAAATGCATGAGTTATTTCCACTCCAACTCAAAAACGATTTAATTCGATAAGATAAGCAGTTTTTGATATTATGGCTATATCTTTTGAACTTGTCGCTGGATTACACTGAATTTGACATATATTGTGCAGAATCATGTCCTAAACAACATATATCAACAGCAAAAACCAACTTGGTGAAATTCATTAGTTATTTCCACTCTTAATCGAAAACGCTTCAACCCGATAAGATAAGCACTTTTTGAACGAATGGCTATATCTTTTGAACCTGTCATGTGATTGAACTAAATTTGACATATATTGTGCAGAATCATGTCCTAAACAACATATATCAACAGCAGAAACCAGCTGGATGAAATTCGTGAGTTATTTCCACTCCAACTCAACAACGATTTAACTCGGTAAGATAAGCACTTTTTGACCTTAAGGCTATATCTTATGAACTTGTAGCTGGATTACACTGAATTTGACATATATTGTGCAGAATCATTTCCTAAACAACAAATTTCAACAGCAAAAAGCAGCTTGATGAAATTCATTAGTCATTTCCACTCCAACTCAAAAACGCTTCAACTCTGTGAGATAAGCAGTTTTTGAACGAATGGCTATATCTTTTGATCTAGTCGCTGGATTACACTGAATTTGATATATATTGTGCAGAATCATGTCCTATACAACATCTATCAACAGCAGAAACAGGCTTGATGAAATTCATTAGTTATTTCCTCTCTTAATCAAAAACGCTTAACCTCGGTGAGATAAGCACTTTTTGAACGAATGGCTATATAATTTGAACCTGTGATGGGATTACACTGAATTTGACATATATTGTGCAAAATCATGTCCTAAACAACATATATCAACAGCAGAAACCAGGTTAGTGAAATTCATTAGTTTTTTCCACTCTTATTCAAAAATGCTTTAACCCGATAAGATAAGCACTTTTTGAACGAATGGCGATATCTTTTAAACCAGTCATGTGATTGCACTAAATTTGACATATATTTTGCAGAATCATGTCCTAAACAACATATATCAATAGCAAAAACCAGAATGATGAAATTCATTAGTTATTTCCACTCTAACTCTAAAAAGATTAAACCTGGGTAAGATATGCACTTTTTGACCTCATGGCTATATCTTTTGAACTTGTATCTGGATTACACTTAATTTGACATATATTGTGCAGAATCATGTCCTAAACAACATATATCAACAGCAGAAACCAGCATGATGAAATTCATGAGTTATTTCCACTCCAACTCAAAAACGATTTAATTCGATAAGATAAGCAGTTTTTGATATTATGGCTATATCTTTTGAACTTGTCGCTGGATTGCAGAATCATGTCCTAAACAACATATATCAACAGCAAAAACCAACTTGGTGAAATTCATTAGTTATTTCCACTCTTAATCGAAAACTCTTCAACCCGATAAGATAAGCACTTTTTGAACGAATGGCTATATCTTTTGAACTTGTAGCTGGATTACACTGAATTTGACATATATTTGTGCAAAAGCATGTCCTAAACAACATATATCAACAGCAGAAACCAGGTTAGTGAAATTCATTGTTTTTTTCCACTCTTATTCAAAAATGCTTTAATCGATAAGATAAGCACTTTTTGAACAAATGGCTATATCTTTTAAACCGGTTATGTGATTACACTAAATTTGACATATATTTTGCAGAATCATGTCCTATACAACATATATCAACGGCAGAAACCAGAATGACAAAATTCATTAGTTATTTCCACTCTAACTCTAAAAAGATTTAACCTAGGTAAGATAAGCACTTTTTGACCTTATGGCTCTATCTTTTGAACTTGTATCTGGATTACACTGAATTTGACATATATTGTGCAGAATCATGTCCTAAACAACATATATCAACAGCAGAAACCAGCTGGATGAAATTCATGAGTTATTTCCACTCCAACTCAAAAACGATTTAATTCGATAAGATAAGCAGTTTTTGATCTTATGGCTATATCTTTTGAACTTGTAGCTGGATTACACTGAATTTGACATATATTGTGCAGAATCATGTCCTGAACAACATATATCAACAGCAAAAACCAACTTGGTGAAATTCATTAGTTATTTCCATTCTTAATCGAAAACGCTTCAACCCGATAAGATAAGCACTTTTTGAACGAATGGCAATATCTTCTGAACCTATGATTTGATTACACTAAATTTGAAAAATATTGTGCAGAATCATGTCCTAAACAACATATTTCAAGAGTAGAAACCAACTTGATGAAATCCATTAGTTATTTCCACTCCTAATCAAAAACGCTTCAACATCGGTGAGATAAGCACTGTTTGCACGAATGGCTATATCTTTTGATCTTGTCGCTGGATTACACTGAATTTGACATATATTGTGCAAAATCATGTTCTAAACAACATACTTCAACGGCAAAATCCAGCTTGATGAAATCCATCAGTTATTTCCTCTCTTAATCAAAAACGCTTAACCTCGGTGAGATAAGCACTTTTTGAACGAATGGCTATATAATTTGAACCTGTGATGGGATTACACTGAATTTGACATATATTGTGCAAAATCATGTCCTAAACAACATATATCAACAGCAGAAACCAGGTTAGTGAAATTCATTAGTTTTTTCCACTCTTATTCAAAAATGCTTTAACCCGATAAGATAAGCACTTTTTGAACGAATGGCGATATCTTTTAAACCGGTCATGTGATTACACTAAATTTGACATATATTTTGCAGAATCATGTCCTAAACAACATATATCAACAGCAGAAACCAGTATGATGCAATTCATTAGTTATTTCCACTCTATCTCTAAAAAGATTTAACCTGGGTAAGATAAGCACTTTTTGACTTTATGGCTATATCTTTTGAACTTGTATTTGGATTACACTGAATTTGACATATATTGTGCAGAATCATGTCCTAAACAACATATATCAACAGCAGAAACCAGCATGATGAAATGCATGAGTTATTTCCACTCCAACTCAAAAACGATTTAATTCGATAAGATAAGCAGTTTTTGATATTATGGCTATATCTTTTGAACTTGTCGCTGGATTACACTGAATTTGACATATATTGTGCAGAATCATGTCCTAAACAACATATATCAACAGCAAAAACCAACTTGGTGAAATTCATTAGTTATTTCCACTCTTAATCGAAAACGCTTCAACCCGATAAGATAAGCACTTTTTGAACGAATGGCTATATCTTTTGAACCTGTCATGTGATTGAACTAAATTTGACATATATTGTGCAGAATCATGTCCTAAACAACATATATCAACAGCAGAAACCAGCTGGATGAAATTCGTGAGTTATTTCCACTCCAACTCAACAACGATTTAACTCGGTAAGATAAGCACTTTTTGATCTTAAGGCTATATCTTATGAACTTGTAGCTGGATTACACTGAATTTGACATATATTGTGCAGAATCATTTCCTAAACAACAAATTTCAACAGCAAAAAGCAGCTTGATGAAATTCATTAGTCATTTCCACTCCAACTCAAAAACGCTTCAACTCTGTGAGATAAGCAGTTTTTGAACGAATGGCTATATCTTTTGATCTAGTCGCTGGATTACACTGAATTTGATATATATTGTGCAGAATCATGTCCTATACAACATCTATCAACAGCAGAAACAGGCTTGATGAAATTCATTAGTTATTTCCTCTCTTAATCAAAAACGCTTAACCTCGGTGAGATAAGCACTTTTTGAACGAATGGCTATATAATTTGAACCTGTGATGGGATTACACTGAATTTGACATATATTGTGCAAAATCATGTCCTAAACAACATATATCAACAGCAGAAACCAGGTTAGTGAAATTCATTAGTTTTTTCCACTCTTATTCAAAAATGCTTTAACCCGATAAGATAAGCACTTTTTGAACGAATGGCGATATCTTTTAAACCAGTCATGTGATTGCACTAAATTTGACATATATTTTGCAGAATCATGTCCTAAACAACATATATCAATAGCAAAAACCAGAATGATGAAATTCATTAGTTATTTCCACTCTAACTCTAAAAAGATTAAACCTGGGTAAGATATGCACTTTTTGACCTCATGGCTATATCTTTTGAACTTGTATCTGGATTACACTTAATTTGACATATATTGTGCAGAATCATGTCCTAAACAACATATATCAACAGCAGAAACCAGCATGATGAAATTCATGAGTTATTTCCACTCCAACTCAAAAACGATTTAATTCGATAAGATAAGCAGTTTTTGATATTATGGCTATATCTTTTGAACTTGTCGCTGGATTGCAGAATCATGTCCTAAACAACATATATCAACAGCAAAAACCAACTTGGTGAAATTCATTAGTTATTTCCACTCTTAATCGAAAACTCTTCAACCCGATAAGATAAGCACTTTTTGAACGAATGGCTATATCTTTTGAACTTGTAGCTGGATTACACTGAATTTGACATATATTTGTGCAAAAGCATGTCCTAAACAACATATATCAACAGCAGAAACCAGGTTAGTGAAATTCATTGTTTTTTTCCACTCTTATTCAAAAATGCTTTAATCGATAAGATAAGCACTTTTTGAACAAATGGCTATATCTTTTAAACCGGTTATGTGATTACACTAAATTTGACATATATTTTGCAGAATCATGTCCTATACAACATATATCAACGGCAGAAACCAGAATGACAAAATTCATTAGTTATTTCCACTCTAACTCTAAAAAGATTTAACCTAGGTAAGATAAGCACTTTTTGACCTTATGGCTCTATCTTTTGAACTTGTATCTGGATTACACTGAATTTGACATATATTGTGCAGAATCATGTCCTAAACAACATATATCAACAGCAGAAACCAGCTGGATGAAATTCATGAGTTATTTCCACTCCAACTCAAAAACGATTTAATTCGATAAGATAAGCAGTTTTTGATCTTATGGCTATATCTTTTGAACTTGTAGCTGGATTACACTGAATTTGACATATATTGTGCAGAATCATGTCCTGAACAACATATATCAACAGCAAAAACCAACTTGGTGAAATTCATTAGTTATTTCCATTCTTAATCGAAAACGCTTCAACCCGATAAGATAAGCACTTTTTGAACGAATGGCAATATCTTCTGAACCTATGATTTGATTACACTAAATTTGAAAAATATTGTGCAGAATCATGTCCTAAACAACATATTTCAAGAGTAGAAACCAACTTGATGAAATCCATTAGTTATTTCCACTCCTAATCAAAAACGCTTCAACATCGGTGAGATAAGCACTGTTTGCACGAATGGCTATATCTTTTGATCTTGTCGCTGGATTACACTGAATTTGACATATATTGTGCAAAATCATGTTCTAAACAACATACTTCAACGGCAAAATCCAGCTTGATGAAATCCATCAGTTATTTCCTCTCTTAATCAAAAACGCTTAACCTCGGTGAGATAAGCACTTTTTGAACGAATGGCTATATAATTTGAACCTGTGATGGGATTACACTGAATTTGACATATATTGTGCAAAATCATGTCCTAAACAACATATATCAACAGCAGAAACCAGGTTAGTGAAATTCATTAGTTTTTTCCACTCTTATTCAAAAATGCTTTAACCCGATAAGATAAGCACTTTTTGAACGAATGGCGATATCTTTTAAACCGGTCATGTGATTACACTAAATTTGACATATATTTTGCAGAATCATGTCCTAAACAACATATATCAACAGCAAAAACCAACTTGGTGAAATTCATTAGTTATTTCCACTCTTAATCGAAAACGCTTCAACCCGATAAGATAAGCACTTTTTGAACGAATGGCTATATCTTTTGAACCTGTCATGTGATTGAACTAAATTTGACATATATTGTGCAGAATCATGTCCTAAACAACATATATCAACAGCAGAAACCAGCTGGATGAAATTCGTGAGTTATTTCCACTCCAACTCAACAACGATTTAACTCGGTAAGATAAGCACTTTTTGACCTTAAGGCTATATCTTATGAACTTGTAGCTGGATTACACTGAATTTGACATATATTGTGCAGAATCATTTCCTAAACAACAAATTTCAACAGCAAAAAGCAGCTTGATGAAATTCATTAGTCATTTCCACTCCAACTCAAAAACGCTTCAACTCTGTGAGATAAGCAGTTTTTGAACGAATGGCTATATCTTTTGATCTAGTCGCTGGATTACACTGAATTTGATATATATTGTGCAGAATCATGTCCTATACAACATCTATCAACAGCAGAAACAGGCTTGATGAAATTCATTAGTTATTTCCTCTCTTAATCAAAAACGCTTAACCTCGGTGAGATAAGCACTTTTTGAACGAATGGCTATATAATTTGAACCTGTGATGGGATTACACTGAATTTGACATATATTGTGCAAAATCATGTCCTAAACAACATATATCAACAGCAGAAACCAGGTTAGTGAAATTCATTAGTTTTTTCCACTCTTATTCAAAAATGCTTTAACCCGATAAGATAAGCACTTTTTGAACGAATGGCGATATCTTTTAAACCAGTCATGTGATTGCACTAAATTTGACATATATTTTGCAGAATCATGTCCTAAACAACATATATCAATAGCAAAAACCAGAATGATGAAATTCATTAGTTATTTCCACTCTAACTCTAAAAAGATTAAACCTGGGTAAGATATGCACTTTTTGACCTCATGGCTATATCTTTTGAACTTGTATCTGGATTACACTTAATTTGACATATATTGTGCAGAATCATGTCCTAAACAACATATATCAACAGCAGAAACCAGCATGATGAAATTCATGAGTTATTTCCACTCCAACTCAAAAACGATTTAATTCGATAAGATAAGCAGTTTTTGATATTATGGCTATATCTTTTGAACTTGTCGCTGGATTGCAGAATCATGTCCTAAACAACATATATCAACAGCAAAAACCAACTTGGTGAAATTCATTAGTTATTTCCACTCTTAATCGAAAACTCTTCAACCCGATAAGATAAGCACTTTTTGAACGAATGGCTATATCTTTTGAACTTGTAGCTGGATTACACTGAATTTGACATATATTTGTGCAAAAGCATGTCCTAAACAACATATATCAACAGCAGAAACCAGGTTAGTGAAATTCATTGTTTTTTTCCACTCTTATTCAAAAATGCTTTAATCGATAAGATAAGCACTTTTTGAACAAATGGCTATATCTTTTAAACCGGTTATGTGATTACACTAAATTTGACATATATTTTGCAGAATCATGTCCTATACAACATATATCAACGGCAGAAACCAGAATGACAAAATTCATTAGTTATTTCCACTCTAACTCTAAAAAGATTTAACCTAGGTAAGATAAGCACTTTTTGACCTTATGGCTCTATCTTTTGAACTTGTATCTGGATTACACTGAATTTGACATATATTGTGCAGAATCATGTCCTAAACAACATATATCAACAGCAGAAACCAGCTGGATGAAATTCATGAGTTATTTCCACTCCAACTCAAAAACGATTTAATTCGATAAGATAAGCAGTTTTTGATCTTATGGCTATATCTTTTGAACTTGTAGCTGGATTACACTGAATTTGACATATATTGTGCAGAATCATGTCCTGAACAACATATATCAACAGCAAAAACCAACTTGGTGAAATTCATTAGTTATTTCCATTCTTAATCGAAAACGCTTCAACCCGATAAGATAAGCACTTTTTGAACGAATGGCAATATCTTCTGAACCTATGATTTGATTACACTAAATTTGAAAAATATTGTGCAGAATCATGTCCTAAACAACATATTTCAAGAGTAGAAACCAACTTGATGAAATCCATTAGTTATTTCCACTCCTAATCAAAAACGCTTCAACATCGGTGAGATAAGCACTGTTTGCACGAATGGCTATATCTTTTGATCTTGTCGCTGGATTACACTGAATTTGACATATATTGTGCAAAATCATGTTCTAAACAACATACTTCAACGGCAAAATCCAGCTTGATGAAATCCATCAGTTATTTCCTCTCTTAATCAAAAACGCTTAACCTCGGTGAGATAAGCACTTTTTGAACGAATGGCTATATAATTTGAACCTGTGATGGGATTACACTGAATTTGACATATATTGTGCAAAATCATGTCCTAAACAACATATATCAACAGCAGAAACCAGGTTAGTGAAATTCATTAGTTTTTTCCACTCTTATTCAAAAATGCTTTAACCCGATAAGATAAGCACTTTTTGAACGAATGGCGATATCTTTTAAACCGGTCATGTGATTACACTAAATTTGACATATATTTTGCAGAATCATGTCCTAAACAACATATATCAACAGCAGAAACCAGTATGATGCAATTCATTAGTTATTTCCACTCTATCTCTAAAAAGATTTAACCTGGGTAAGATAAGCACTTTTTGACTTTATGGCTATATCTTTTGAACTTGTATTTGGATTACACTGAATTTGACATATATTGTGCAGAATCATGTCCTAAACAACATATATCAACAGCAGAAACCAGCATGATGAAATGCATGAGTTATTTCCACTCCAACTCAAAAACGATTTAATTCGATAAGATAAGCAGTTTTTGATATTATGGCTATATCTTTTGAACTTGTCGCTGGATTACACTGAATTTGACATATATTGTGCAGAATCATGTCCTAAACAACATATATCAACAGCAAAAACCAACTTGGTGAAATTCATTAGTTATTTCCACTCTTAATCGAAAACGCTTCAACCCGATAAGATAAGCACTTTTTGAACGAATGGCTATATCTTTTGAACCTGTCATGTGATTGAACTAAATTTGACATATATTGTGCAGAATCATGTCCTAAACAACATATATCAACAGCAGAAACCAGCTGGATGAAATTCGTGAGTTATTTCCACTCCAACTCAACAACGATTTAACTCGGTAAGATAAGCACTTTTTGACCTTAAGGCTATATCTTATGAACTTGTAGCTGGATTACACTGAATTTGACATATATTGTGCAGAATCATTTCCTAAACAACAAATTTCAACAGCAAAAAGCAGCTTGATGAAATTCATTAGTCATTTCCACTCCAACTCAAAAACGCTTCAACTCTGTGAGATAAGCAGTTTTTGAACGAATGGCTATATCTTTTGATCTAGTCGCTGGATTACACTGAATTTGATATATATTGTGCAGAATCATGTCCTATACAACATCTATCAACAGCAGAAACAGGCTTGATGAAATTCATTAGTTATTTCCTCTCTTAATCAAAAACGCTTAACCTCGGTGAGATAAGCACTTTTTGAACGAATGGCTATATAATTTGAACCTGTGATGGGATTACACTGAATTTGACATATATTGTGCAAAATCATGTCCTAAACAACATATATCAACAGCAGAAACCAGGTTAGTGAAATTCATTAGTTTTTTCCACTCTTATTCAAAAATGCTTTAACCCGATAAGATAAGCACTTTTTGAACGAATGGCGATATCTTTTAAACCAGTCATGTGATTGCACTAAATTTGACATATATTTTGCAGAATCATGTCCTAAACAACATATATCAATAGCAAAAACCAGAATGATGAAATTCATTAGTTATTTCCACTCTAACTCTAAAAAGATTAAACCTGGGTAAGATATGCACTTTTTGACCTCATGGCTATATCTTTTGAACTTGTATCTGGATTACACTTAATTTGACATATATTGTGCAGAATCATGTCCTAAACAACATATATCAACAGCAGAAACCAGCATGATGAAATTCATGAGTTATTTCCACTCCAACTCAAAAACGATTTAATTCGATAAGATAAGCAGTTTTTGATCTTATGGTTATATCTTTTGAACTTGTATCCTGATTACACTGAATTTGACATATAATGTGCAGAATCATGTCCTAAACAACATATATCAACAGCAGAAACCAGCATGATGAAATACATGAGTTATTTCCACTCCAACTCAAAAACGATTTAATTCGATAAGATAAGCAGTTTTTGATATTATGGCTATATCTTTTGAACTTGTAGCTGGATTACACTGAATTTGACATATATTGTGCAGAATCATGTCCTAAACAACATATATCAACAGCAAAAACCAACTTGGTGAAATTCATTAGTTATTTCCACTCTTAATCGAAAACTCTTCAACCCGATAAGATAAGCACTTTTTGAACGAATGGCTATATCTTTTGAACCTATGATGTGATTACACTAAATTTGAAAAATATTGTGCAGAATCATGTCCTAAACAACATATTTCAAGAGTAGAAACCAACTTGATGAAATCCATAAGTTATTTCCACTCCTAATCAAAAACGCTTCAACTCGGTGAGATAAGCACTTTTTGCACGAATGGCTATATCTTTTGATCTTGTCGCTGGATTACACTGAATTTGACATATTTTGTGCAAAATCATGTTCTAAACAACATAATTCAACGGAAAAAAACAGCTTGATGAAATCCATTAGTTATTTCTACTCCTAATCAAAAACGCTTCAACCCGATCAGATAAGCACTTTTTGAACGAATGGCTATAATTTTTGAACCTGTGATGTGATTACACTAAATTTGACATATATTGTGCTTAATCATGTCCTAAACAACATATATCAACAGCAGAAACCAGCTGGATGAAATTCATGAGTTATTTCCACTCCAAATCAACAACGATTTAACTCGGTAAGATAAGTACTCTTTGACCTTAAGGCTATATCTTATGAACTTGTAGCTGGATTACACTGAATTTGACATATATTGTGCAGAATCATGTCCTAAACAACAAATTTCAACAGCAAAGAGCAGCTTGATGAAATTCATCAGTCATTTCCAGTCCAACTCAAAAACGCTTCAACTCTGTGAGATAAGCAGTTTTTGAACGAATGGCTATATCTTTTGATCTAGTCGCTGGATTACACTAAATTTGATATATATTGTGCAGAATCATGTCCTATACAACATCTATCAACAGCAGAAACAGGCTTGATGAAATTCATTAGTTATATCCTCTCTTAATCAAAAACGCTTAACCTCGGTGAGATAAGCACTTTTTGAACGAATGGCTATATCATTTGAACCTGTGATGGGATTACACTGAATTTGACATATATTGTGCAAAATCATGTCCTAAACAACATATATCAACAGCAGAAACCAGGTTAGTGAAATTCATTAGATTTTTCCACTCTTATTCAAAAATGCTTTAACCCGATAAGATAAGCACTTTTTGAACGAATGGCTATATCTTTTGAACCTATGATGTGATTACACTAAATTTGAAAAATATTGTGCAAAATCATGTCCCAAACAACATATTTCAAGAGTAGAAACCAACTTGATGAAATCCATAAGTTATTTCTACTCCTAATCAAAAACGCTTCAACTCAGTGAGATAAGTACTTTTTGCACAAATGGCTATATCTTTTGATCTTGTCGCTGGATTACACTGAATTTGACATATTTTGTGCAAAATCATGTTCTGAACAACATAATTCAACGGAAAAAACCAGCTTGATGAAATCCATTAGTTATTTCCACTCCTAATCAAAAATGCTTCAACTCGGTGAGAGAAGCACTTTTTGAACAAATGGCTATATCTTTTGATCTCTTCGCTGGATTACACTAAATTTGACATATATTGTGCAGAATCATATCCTAAACAACATATATCAACAGCAGAAACCAGCATGATGAAATTCATTAGTTATTTCCACTCCACCTCAAAAACGATTTAACTCGATAAGATAAGCAGTTTTTGACCTGATGGCTATATCTTTTGAACTTGTAGCTGGATACACTGAATTTGACATATATTGTGCAGAATCATGTCCTAAACAACGTATATCAAGAGCAGAAACCAGGTTAATGAAATTCACTAGTTATTTCCACTCTTAATCTTAAACGCTTCAACCCGATAAGATAAGCACTTTTTGAACGAATGGCTATATCTTTTGAACCTGTGATGTGATTACACTAAATTTGACATATATCGTGCTTAATCATGTCCTAAACAACATATATCAACAGCAGAAACCAGCTTGATGAAATATATGAGTTATTTCCACTCCAACTCAACAACGATTTAATTCGATAAGATAAGCACTTTTTGACCTTAAGGCTATATCTTATGAACTTGTAGCTGGATTACACTGAATTTGACATATATTGTGCAGAATCATTTCCTAAACAACAAATTTCAACGACAAAAAACCAGACTGATGAAATCCATTAGTTATTTCCACTCCTAATCAAAAATCCTTCAACTCGGTGAAAAAAGCACTTTTTGAACGAATGGCTATATATTTTGATCCTGTAGCTGGGTTTAACTGAATTTGACATATATTGTAAGAAATCATGTCCTATACAACATCTATCAACAGCAGAAACAGGCTTGGTGAAATTCAATAGTTATTTCCTCTCTTAATCAAAAACGCTTCAACCCGGTGCGATAAGCACTTTTTGAACGAATGGCTATATCCTTTGAACCACTGATGGGATTACACTGAATTTCACATACATTGTGCAGAGTCATTTCCGAAACAACATATTTCAACAGCAGAAACCAGCATGATGAAATACATGAGTTATTTCCACTCCAACTCAAAATGGATTTAACTCGATAAGATAAGCAGTTTTTGACCTTTTGGCTATATCTTTTGAACTTGTAGCTGGATTACACTGAATTTGACATTAATTGTGCAGAATCATGTTCTATAAAACATATTTCAACGGCAGTAACCAGCTTGATGAAATCCATTCGTTATTTCCACTCCTAATCAAAAACGCTTCAACTCGGTGAGGGAAGCACTTTTTGAACGAATGGCTATATCTTTTGAACCTGTGATGTGATTACACTGAATTTGACATATATTGTGCAGAATCATGTTCTAAACAACATATATCACCATCAGAAACCAGCTTGATGAAATTCATGAGTTATTTCCACTCCAACTAAAAAACGATTTAACTCGGTAAGATTAGCACTTTTTGACCTTATGGCTATATCTTTTGAACTTGTAGCTGGAATACACTGAATTTGACATATATTGTGCAGAATCATGTCCTATACAACATCTATCAACAGCAGAAATAGGCTTGGTGAATTTCAATAGTTATTTCCTCTCTTAATCAAAAACGCTTCAACTCGGTGAGATAAGCACTTTTTGAATGCATGGCTATATCTTTTGAACATGTGATGGGATTGCACTGAATTTGACATATATTTTGCAGAATCATGTCCTAAACAACATATTTAAACAGCAGAAACCAGCTTGATGAAATTCATTAGTCATTTCCACTCAAAATCAAAAACGCATCAACTCAGTGAGATAAGAACTTTTTGACCTTATGGCTATATCTTTTGAACTTATAGTTGGATTACACTGAATTTGACATATATTGTGCAGAATCATGTCCTATACAACATATATCAACAGCAAAAACCAGCATGTTGAAATTCATTAGTTATTTCCACTCCAACTCAAAAACGCTTCAACTCGGTGATATAAGCAGTTTTTGCACGAATGGCTATATTTTATGATCTTGTCGCAGGATTACACTGAATTTGACATATATTGTACAGAATCATGTCCTATCCAACATCTATCAACAGCAGAAACAGGGTTGGTGAAATTCAATAGTTATTTCCTCTCCTAATCAAAAACGCTTCAACTCGGTACAATAAGCATTCTTTGAACGAATGGCTCTATCTTTTGAACCACTGTTGGGATTACACTGAAATTGAAATATATTGTGCAGAATCAAGTCCTAAACAACATAGTTCAATGGCAAAAACCAGCTTGATGAAATCCATTAGTTATTTCCACTCCTAATCAAAAACGCTTCAATTCGGTGAGATAAGCACTTTTTGAACAAATGGCTATATCTTTTGATCTTGTCGCTGGATTACAGTGAATTTGACATATATTAGACAGAATCATGTTCTATACAACATCTATCAACAGCAGAAATAGGCTTGGTGAATTTCAATAGTTATTTCCTCTCTTAATCAAAAACGCTTCAATTCGGTGAGATAAGCACTTTTTGAACAAATGGCTATATCTTTTGAACTTGTAGCTTGATTACACTGAATTTGATATATATTGTGCAGAATCATGCACTTAACAACATATTTGAAAAGCAGAAACCAGATTGGTGAAATTCATTAGTTATTTCCACTCTTAATCAAAAACACTTCAACCCAATAAGGTAATCACTTTTTGAACGAATGGCTATATCTTTTGAACCTATGATGTGATTACACTGAATTTGACATATATTGTGCAGAATTATGTTCTAAACAACATATATCACCATCAAAAACCAGCTTGATGAAATTCATGAGTTATTTCCACTCCAACTCAAAAACGATTTAACTCGGTAAGATAAGCAGTTTTTGACCTTTTGGCTATATCTTTTGAACTTGTAGCTGGATTACACTGAATTTGACATTAATTGTGCAGAATCATGTCCTAAACAACATATTTCAACAGCAGAAACCACCTTGATGAAATTCATTAGTCATTTCCACTCAAAATCAAAAATGCTTCAACTCAGTGAGATAAGCACTTTTTGACCTTATGGCTATATCTTTTGAATTTATAGCTGGATTACACTGAAGTTGACATCTATTGTGATGAATCATGTCCTATACAACATCTATCAACAGCAGAAACAGGCTTGGTGAAATTTAATAGTTATTTCCTCTCTTAATCAAAAACGCTTCAACTCGGTGAGATAAGCACTTTTTGAATGCATGGCTATATCTTTTGAACTTGTGATGGGATTACACTGAATTTGACATATATTGTGCAGATTCATGTCCTAAATTACTTATTTCAACAGCGGAAACCAGCTTGATGAAATTCACTGGTTTTTTCCACTCCGAATCAAAAACGCTTGAACTTGGTGAGATAAGCACTTTTTGAACGAAAGGCTATATCTTTTGAACTTTTGATTGGATTTCACTGAATGGGACATATATTGTGCAAAATCATGTCCTAAACAACATATTTAAAAGTCAGAAACCAGCTTGATGAAATTCATTAGTTTTTTCCACTCCGAATCAAAAACGATTAGACTCGGTGAGATAAGCACTTTTTGATCGAATGGCTATAACTTTTGAACCTGTGATGGGATTATACTGAAGTTGACATATATTGTGCAGAATCATGTCCTGAACAACATATTTAGACAGCAGAAAGCATCTTGATTCTTTCATTAGTTATTTCCACTGCGAATCATAAACGCTTCAACTCGATGACATAAGCACTTTTTGATCGAATGGCTCTATCTTTTGAACTTGTCGCTGGATTATACTGAATTTGACATATTTTGTGCAGAATCTTGTCCTAAACAACATATTTCAACAGCAGGAACAAGCTTGATGAAATTCATTGGTTATTTCCAATACTAATCAAAAACTCTTCAACTTGGTGACATGAGTACTTTTTGGACGAATGGCTATATCCTTTGAACCTGTAATGGGATTTCACTGAATTTGACATATATTGTGTAGAATCATGTCCTAAACAACATATTTCAACAGCAGAAACCAGCTTGATGAAATTCAAAAGTTATTTCCACTCCTAATCAAAAACGCTTCAACTCGGTGAGATAAGTACTTTTTGAACGAATGGCGATCTCTTTTGAACCTGTGATGGGATTATACTGAATTTGACATATATTTTGCAGAATCATGTCCTAAACAACATATTTCAACAGCAGAAACCAGCTTGATGAAATTCATTAGTTATTTCCACTCCGAATCAAAAACGCTTCAACTCGGTGAGATAAGTACTTTTTGAACAAATAGCTATATCCTATGAACCTGTAATGGGATCACACTGAATTTGACATATATTGTGCAGAATCATATCCTAAACAACATATTTCAACAGCAGAAACCAGCTTGATGAAATTCATTAGTTATTTCCACTCCTAATCAAAAACGCTTCAAATCGGTAAGATAAGTACTTTTTGAACGAATGGCTATATCTTTTGAATATGTGAAGGGATCACACTGACTTTGACATATATTGTGCAGAATCATATCCCAAACAACATATTTCAACAGCAGAAACCAGCTTGATGAAATTCATTAGTTATTTCCACTCCTAATCAAAAACACATTAACTTGTTGAGATAAGCACTTTTTGAAAAAATGGCTATATCTTTTGAACTTGTGAAGGGATTACACTGAATTTGACATATATTGTGCAGAATCATGACCTAAACAACATATTTCAACAATAGAAATCTACATGATAAAATTCATTAGTTATTGCCACTCCTAATCAAAATTGCTTCAACTCGGTGAGATAAGCACTTTTTGCACGAATGGCTATATATTTTGATCTTGTCGCTGGATTACAAAGAATTTGACATATATTGTGCAGAATCGTGTCCTAAACAACATATTTCAACAGCAGAAACCAGCTTGATTAAATCCATCATTTATTTCCACTCCTAATCAAAAACGCTTCAACCCGATAAGATAAGCAGTTTTTGAACGAATGGCGATATCTTTTTAACCTATGAAGGGATTACACTGAAGTTGACATATATTGTGCAAAATCATGTCCTAAACAACATATTTCAACAGCAGAAACCAGCGTGATGAAATTCATTAGTTATTTCCACTCCTAATCAGAAACATCTCAACTCGGTGAGTTAAGCACTTTTTGAACGATGGCTATATCTTTTGGACTTTTGATGGGATATCTCTGAATATGACATATATTGTGCAGAATCTTGACCTAACAACATATTTCAACTGCAGAAACCACCTTGACGAAATTAATTGGTTATTTCCAATACTAATCAAAAACTCTTTTACTTGGTGACATAAGTACTTTTTGGACGAATGGCTATATCCTTTGAACCTGTAATGGGATTTCACTGAATTTGACATATATTGTGTAGAATCATGTCCTAAACAACATATTTCAACAGCAGAAACCAGCTTGATGAAATTCAAAAGTTATTTCCACTCCTAATCAAAAACGCTTCAAATCGGTGAGATAAGTACTTTTTGAACGAATGGCTATATCTTTTGATCTTGTGAAGGGATTACACTGAATTTGACATATATTGTCCAGAATCATGTCCTAAACAACATATTTAAAGAGCAGATACCAGCTTGATGAAATTCATTAGTTATTTCCACTCCTAATCAAAAACGCTTCAACTTGGTGAGATAAGTCCTTATTGAATAGATGGCTATATCTTTTGAACTTGTGAAGGGATTACACTGAATTTGACATATATTGTCCAGAATCATGTCCTAAAAAACAAATTTCAACAGCAGAAACCAGCTTGATGAAATTCATTAGTTATTTCCACTCCTAATCAAAAACGCTTCAACTCGGTGAGATAAGTACTTTCTGAACGAATGGCGATATCTTTTTAACCTATAAAGGGATTACACTGAATTTGACATATATTGTGCAGAATCATGTCCTAAACAACATATTTCAACAGCAAAAACCAGCGTGATGAAATTCAAAAGTTATTTCGACTCCTAATCAAAAACGCTTCAACTCGGTGAGATAAGTACTTTTTGAAAGAATGGCTATATCCTTTGAACCTGTAATGGGATCACACTCAATTTGACATATATTGTGCAGAATCATATCCAAAAAAACATATTTCAACAGCAGAAACCAGCTTGATGAAATTCAATAATTATTTCCACTCGTAAACAAAAACGCTTCAACTCGGTGAGATAAGCATTATTTGCACGAATGGCTATATCTTTTGATATTGTCGCTGGATTACACTGAATTTGAAATATTTTCTGCAGAATCATGTCCTAAACAACATATTTCAACAGCAGAAACCAGCGTGATGAAATTCAAAAGTTATTTCCACTCCTAATCAAAAAAGCTTCAACTCGGTGAGATAAGTACTTTTTGAACGAATGGCTATATCTTTTGAACCTTTGATGTGATTACACTAAATTGGACATATATTGTGCAGAATCATATCCTAAACAACATATTTCAACGGCAGAAACCAGCTTGATGAAATTCATTAGTTATATCCACTCCTAATCAGAAACACTTTAACTCGGTCTCATGAGCACATTTTGAAAGAATGTCTATATCCTTTGAACCTGTAATGGGCTCACAAGAATTTGACATATATTGTGCAGAATCATGTCCTAAACAACATATTTCAACAGCAGAAACCAGCTTGATGAAATTCATTAGTTATATCCACTCCGAATCAAAAACGCTTCAACTCGTTGAGATAAGCACTTTTTGATCGAATAGCTATATCCTTTGAACCTGTAATGGGATCACACTGACTTTGACATATATTGTGCAGAATCATGTCCTAAACAACATATTTCAACAGCAGAAACCAGCGTGATGAAATTCAAAAGTTATTTCCACTCCTAATCAAAAAAGCTTCAACTCGGTGAGATAAGTACTTTTTGAACGAATGGCTATATCTTTTGAACATGTGAAGGGATTGCACTGAATTTGACATATCCTGTCCAGAATCATGTCCTAAACAACAAATTTCAAGAGCAGAAACCAGCTTGATGAAATTCAAAAGTTATTTCCAATACGAATCAAAAACTCTTCAACTTGGTGAGAAAAGCACTTTTTGAACGAATGGCTATATTTTTTGAACCTGTGATGGGATTTCACTGAATTTGACATATATTGTGCAAAATCTTGTCCTAAACAACATATTTCAACAGCAGAAACCAGCTTGACGAAATCCATCAGTTATCTCACTCCTAATCAAAAACGCTTCAACCCGATAAGATAGGCAGTTTTTGAACGAATGGCTATATCTTTTGAACCTTTGATGTGATTACACTAAATTGGACATATATTGTGCAGAATCATATCCTAAACAACATATTTCAACAGCAGAAACCAGCTTGATGAAATTCATTAGTTATATCCACTCCTAATCAGAAACACTTTAACTCGGTCTCATGAGCACATTTTGAAAGAATGTCTATATCCTTTGAACCTGTAATGGGCTCACAAGAATTTGACATATATTGTGCAGAATCATGTCCTAAACAACATATTTCAACAGCAGAAAAAAGCTTGATGAAATTCATTAGTTATTTCCACTCCGAATCAAAAACGCTTCAACCCGATAAGATAAGCAGATTTTGAACGAATGGCTATATCTTTTCAACTTGTAGCTGGATTACACTGAATTTGACATGTGTTTTGCACAATCATGTCTTAAACAACATATTTCAACAGCAGTAACCAGCTTGATGAAATCCATCAGATATTTCCACTCCTAATCAAAAACGCTTCAACCCGATAAGATAAGCAGATTTTGAACGAATGGCTATATCTTTTGATCCTGTGATGTGATTACACTAAATTGGACATATATTGTGCAGAATCATATCCTAAACAACATATTTCAACAGCAGAAACCAGCTTGATGAAATTCATTGGTTATTTCCACTCCAAATCAAAAATGTTTCAACTCGGTGAGATAAGTCCTTTTTGAACGAATGGCTATATCCTTTGAACCTGTAATGGGATCACACTGACTTTGACATATATTGTTCAGAATCATATCCTAAACAACATATTTCAACAGCAGAAACCAGCTTGATGAAATTCATTAGTTATTTCCACTCCTAATCAAAAATGCTTCAACTCGGTGAGATAAGCACTTTTTGAACGAATGGCTATATCTTTTGAACTTGTGAAGGGATTACACTGAATTTGACATATATTGTGCAGAATCATGTCCTAAACAACATATTTCAACAGTAGAAATCTACTTGATGAAATTCATTAGTTATTGCCACTCCTAATCAAAATTGCTTCAACTCGGTGAGATAAGCACTTTTTGCACGAATGGCTATATCTTTTGATATTGTCGCTGCATTACACTGAATTTGACATGTGTTCTGCACAATCATGTCCTAAACAACATATTTCAACAGCAGAAACCAGCTTGATTAAATCCATTAGTTATTTCCACTCTCAATCAAAAACGCTTCAACCCGATAAGATAAGCAGTTTTTGAACGAATGGCTATGTCTTTTGAACCTGTAATGTGATTACACTAAATTTGAAATGTATTGTGCAGAATCATATCCTGAAAAACATATTTCAAGAGCTGAAACCAGCTTGATGAAATTCATTGATTTTTTCCACTCCGAATCCAAAAACGCATCAACTCGGTGAGATAAGTACTTTTTGAACGAATGGCGATATCTTTTGAACCTATGAAGGGATTACACTGAATTTGACATATATTGTGCAGAATCATGTCCTAAAGAACATATTTCAACAGCAGAAACCAGCGTGATGAAATTCAAAAGTTATTTCCACTCCTAATCAAAAACGCTTAAACTCGGTGATATAAGTACTTTTTGAACGAATGGCTATATCTTTTGAACTTGTGAAGGGATTACACTTAATTTGACATATATTGTGCAGAATTATGTCATAAACAACATATTTCAACAGCAGAAACCAGCTTGATGATATCCATTAGTTATTTCCACTCCTAATCAAAAACGCTTCAAATCGGTGAGATAAGTCCTTTTTGAAAGAATGGCTATATCCTTTGAACCTATAATGGGATCACACTGAATTTGACATATATTGTGCAGAATCATATCCCAAAAAACAAATTTCAACAGCAGAAACCAGCTTGATGAAATTCATTAGTTATTTCCACTCCTAAACAAAAACGCTTCAACTCGGTGAGATAAGCATTATTTGCAAGAATGGCTATATCTTTTGATCTTTTTGCTGGATAACACTGAATTTGAAATATTTTCTGCAGAATCATGTCCTAAACAACATATTTCAACAGCAGAAACCAGCTTGATGATATTCATTAGTTTTACTCCGAATCAAAAACGCTCAACTCGGTGAGATAAGCACTTTTTGATCGAATGGCAATATCTTTTGAACTTGTCGCTGGATTATACTGAATTTGACATATTTTGTGCAAAATCTTGTCCTAAACAACATATTTCAACAGTTGGAACCAGCTTGATGAAATTCATTAGTTATATCCACTCCTAATCAAAAACGCTTCAAATCGGTCTCATAAGCATGTTTTGAACGAATGGCTATATCCTTTGAACTTGTAATGGGCTCACAAGAATTTGACATATATTGTGCAGAATCATGTCCTAAACAACATATTTCAACAGCAGAAACCAGCTTGATGAAATTCAATAGTTATTTCCGCTCCTAATCAAAACCTCTTCAACTTGGTGAGATAAGCAATTTTTGAACGAATGGCTATATCTTTTGAACATGTGATTGGATTTCACTGAATTTGACATATATTGTGCAGAATCTTGTCCTAAACAACATATTTCAACAGCAGAAACCAGCTTGATGAAATTCATTAGTTATTTCCACTCCGAATCAAAAACGCTTCAACTCTGTGAGATAAGCACTTTTTGATCGAATGGCTATATCTTTAGAACTTGTCGCTGGATTATACTGAATTTGACATATTTTGTTCAGAATCTTGTCCTAAACAACATATTTCAACAGCGGGAACCAACTTGATGAAATTCATTAGTTATATTCACTCCTAATCAGAAACACCTTAACTCGGTCTCATGAGCACATTTTGAAAGAATGTCTATATCCTTTGAACCTGTAATGGGCTCACAAGAATTTGACATATATTGTGCAGAATCATGTCCTAAACAACACATTTAAACAGCAGAAACCAGCTTGATGGAATTCATTAGTTATTTCCACTCCGAATCAAAAACGCTTCAACTCGGTGAGATAAGCACTTTTTGATCGAATAGCTATATCTTTTCAACTTGTAGCTGGATTACACTGAATTTGACATGTGTTTTGCAGAATCATGTCCTAAACAACATATTTCAACAGCAGTAACCAGCTTGATGAAATCCATCAGTTATTTCCACTCCTATTCAAAAACGCTTCAACCCGATAAGATAAGCAGTTTTTGAACGAATGGCTATATCTTTTGATCCTGTGATATGATTACACTAAATTTGACGTATATTGTGCAGAATCATATCCTAAAAAACATATTTCTACAGCAGATACCAGCTTGATGAAATTCATTGATTATTTCCACTCCGAATCCAAAAACGCTTCAACTCGGTGAGATAAGTACTTTTTGAACGAATGGCGATATCTTTTTAACCTATGAAGGGATTACACTGAAGTTGACATATATTGTGCAAAATCATGTCCTAAACAACATATTTCAACAGCAGAAACCAGCGTGATGAAATTCATTAGTTATTTCCACTCCTAATCAGAAACATCTCAACTCGGTGAGTTAAGCACTTTTTGAACGATGGCTATATCTTTTGGACTTTTGATGGGATATCTCTGAATATGACATATATTGTGCAGAATCTTGACCTAACAACATATTTCAACTGCAGAAACCACCTTGACGAAATTAATTGGTTATTTCCAATACTAATCAAAAACTCTTTTACTTGGTGACATAAGTACTTTTTGGACGAATGGCTATATCCTTTGAACCTGTAATGGGATTTCACTGAATTTGACATATATTGTGTAGAATCATGTCCTAAACAACATATTTCAACAGCAGAAACCAGCTTGATGAAATTCAAAAGTTATTTCCACTCCTAATCAAAAACGCTTCAACTCGGTGAGATAAGTACTTTTTGAACGAATGGCTATATCTTTTGATCTTGTGAAGGGATTACACTAAATTTGACATATATTGTCCAGAATCATGTCCTAAAAAACAAATTTCAAGAGCAGAAACCAGCTTGATGAAATTCATTAGTTATTTCCACTCCTAATCAAAAACGCTTCAACTCGGTGAGATAAGTACTTTCTGAACGAATGGCGATATCTTTTTAACCTATAAAGGGATCACACTGAATTTGACATATATTGTGCAGAATCATATCCAAAAAAACATATTTCAACAGCAGAAACCAGCTTGATGAAATTCAATAATTATTTCCACTCCTAAACAAAAACGCTTCAACTCGGTGAGATAAGCATTGTTTGCACGAATGGCTATATCCTTTGATATTGTCGCTGGATTACACTGAATTTGAAATATTTTCTGCAGAATCATGTCCTAAACAACATATTTCAACAGCAGAAACCAGCGTGATGAAATTCAAAAGTTATTTCCACTCCTAATCAAAAAAGCTTCAACTCGGTGAGATAAGTACTTTTTGAACGAATGGCTATATCTTTTGAACCTTTGATGTGATTACACTAAATTGGACATATATTGTGCAGAATCATATCCTAAACAACATATTTCAACAGCAGAAATCAGCTTGATGAAATTCATTAGTTATATCCACTCCCAATCAGAAACACTTTAACTCGGTCTCATGAGCACATTTTGAAAGAATGTCTATATCCTTTGAACCTGTAATGGGCTCACAAGAATTTGACATATATTGTGCAGAATCATGTCCTAAACAACATATTTCAACAGCAGAAACCAGCTTGATGAAATTCATTAGTTATTTCCACTCCGAATCAAAAACGCTTCAACTCGTTGAGATAAGCACTTTTTGATCGAATAGCTATATCCTTTGAACCTGTAATGGGATCACACTGACTTTGACATATATTGTGCAGAATCATGTCCTAAACAACATATTTCAACAGCAGAAACCAGCGTGATGAAATTCAAAAGTTATTTCCACTCCTAATCAAAAATGCTTCAACTCGGTGAGATAAGTACTTTTTGAACGAATGGCTATATCTTTTGAACATGTGAAGGGATTGCACTGAATTTGACATATCCTGTCCAGAATCATGTCCTAAACAACAAATTTCAAGAGCAGAAACCAGCTTGATGAAATTCAAAAGTTATTTCCAATACTAATCAAAAACTCTTCAACTTGGTGAGAAAAGCAATTTTTGAACGAATGGCTATATTTTTTGAACCTGTGATGGGATTTCACTGAATTTGACATATATTGTGCAAAATCTTGTCCTAAACAACATATTTCAACAGCAGAAACCAGCTTGACGAAATCCATCAGTTATCTCACTCCTAATCAAAAACGCTTCAACCCGATAAGATAGGCAGTTTTTGAACGAATGGCTATATCTTTTGAACCTTTGATGTGATTACACTAAATTGGACATATATTGTGCAGAATCATATCCTAAACAACATATTTCAACAGCAGAAACCAGCTTGATGAAATTCATTAGTTATATCCACTCCTAATCAGAAACACTTTAACTCGGTCTCATGAGCACATTTTGAAAGAATGTCTATATCCTTTGAACCTGTAATGGGCTCACAAGAATTTGACATATATTGTGCAGAATCATGTCCTAAACAACATATTTCAACAGCAGAAAAAAGCTTGATGAAATTCATTAGTTATTTCCACTCCGAATCAAAAACGCTTCAACCCGATAAGATAAGCAGATTTTGAACGAATGGCTATATCTTTTCAACTTGTAGCTGGATTACACTGAATTTGACATGTGTTTTGCACAATCATGTCCTAAACAACATATTTCAACAGCAGTAACCAGCTTGATGAAATCCATCAGATATTTCCACTCCTAATCAAAAACGCTTCAACCCGATAAGATAAGCAGATTTTGAACGAATGGCTATATCTTTTGATCCTGTGATGTGATTACACTAAATTGGACATATATTGTGCAGAATCATATCCTAAACAACATATTTCAACAGCAGAAACCAGCTTGATGAAATTCATTGGTTATTTCCACTCCAAATCAAAAATGTTTCAACTCGGTGAGATAAGTCCTTTTTGAACGAATGGCTATATCCTTTGAACCTGTAATGGGATCACACTGACTTTGACATATATTGTTCAGAATCATATCCTAAACAACATATTTCAACAGCAGAAACCAGCTTGATGAAATTCATTAGTTATTTCCACTCCTAATCAAAAATGCTTCAACTCGGTGAGATAAGCACTTTTTGAACGAATGGCTATATCTTTTGAACCTGTGAAGGGATTACACTGAATTTGACATGTGTTGTGCAGAATCATGTCCTAAACAACATATTTCAACAGCAGAAACCAGCTTGATGAAATTCATTAGTTATTGCCACTCCTAATCAAAATTGCTTCAACTCGGTGAGATAAGCACTTTTTGCACGAATGGCTATATCTTTTGATCTTGTCGCTGGATTACACTGAATTTGACATGTGTTCTGCACAATCATGTCCTAAACAACATATTTCAACAGCAGAAACCAGCTTGATTAAATCCATTAGTTATTTCCACTCTCAATCAAAAACGCTTCAACCCGATAAGATAAGCAGTTTTTGAACGAATGGCTATGTCTTTTGAACCTGTAATGTGATTACACTAAATTTAAAATGTATTGTGCAGAATCATATCCTAAAAAACATATTTCAAGAGAAGAAAACCAGCTTGATGAAATTCATTGATTATTTCCACTCCGAATCCAAAAACGCATCAACTCGGTGAGATAAGTACTTTTTGAACGAATGGCGCTATCTTTTGAACCTATGAAGGGATTACACTGAATTTGACATATATTGTGCAGAATCATGTCCTAAAGAACATATTTCAACAGCAGAAACCAGCGTGATGAAATTAAAAAGTTATTGCCACTCCTAATCAAAAACGCTTAAACTTGGTGATATAAGTACTTTTTGAACAAATGGCTATATCTTTTGAACTTGTGAAGGGATTACACTTAATTTGACATATATTGTGCAGAATTATGTCATAAACAACATATTTCAACAGCAGAAACCAGCTTGATGATATCCATTAGTTATTTCCACTCCTAATCAAAAACGCTTCAAATCGGTGAGATAAGTCCTTTTTGAAAGAATGGCTATATCCTTTGAACCTTTAATGGGATCACACTGAATTTGACATATATTGTGCAGAATCATATCCCAAAAAACATATTTCAACAGCAGAAACCAGCTTGATGAAATTCATTAGTTATTTCCACTCCTAAACAAAAATGCTTCAACTCGGTGAGATAAGCATTATTTGCAAGAATGGCTATATCTTTTGATCTTTTTGCTGGATAACACTGAATTTGAAATATTTCCTGCAGAATCATGTCCTAAACAACATATTTCAACAGCAGAAACCAGCTTGATGAAATTCATTAGTTATTTCTACTCCGAATCAAAAACGCTCAACTCGGTGAGATAAGCACTTTTTGATCGAATGGCAATATCTTTTGAACTTGTCGCTGGATTATACTGAATTTGACTTTTTTGTGCAAAATCTTGTCCTAAACAACATATTTCAACAGTAGGAACCAGCTTGATGAAATTCATTAGTTATATCCACTACTAATCAAAAACGCTTCAAATCGGTCTCATAAGCATGTTTTGAACGAATGGCTATATCCTTTGAATCTGTAATGGGCTCACAAGAATTTGACATATATTGTGCAGAATCATGTCCTAAACAACATATTTCAACAGCAGAAACCAGCTTGATGAAATTCAATAGTTATTACCACTCCTAATCAAAAACGCTTCAACTTGGTGAGATAAGCACTTTTTGAAAAAATGGCTATATCTTTTGAACTTGTGAAGGGATTACACTGAATTTGACATATATTGTGCAGAATCATGTCCTAAACAACACAGTTCAACAGTAGAAATCTACTTGATGAAATTCATTAGTTATTGCCACTCCTAATCAAAATTGCTTCAACTCAGTGAGATAAGCACTTTTTGCACGAATGGCTATATCTTTTGATGTTGTTGCTGGATTACACTGAATTTGACATGTGTTGTGCAGAATCATGTCCTAAACAACATATTTCAACAGCAGAAACCAGCTTGATTAAATCCATTAGTTATTTCCACTCCTAATCAAAAACGCTTCAACCCGATAAGATAAGCAGTATTTGAACGAATGGCTATATCTTTTGATACTGTGATGTGAATACATTGAATTTGACATTTATTGTGCAGAATCATATCCTAAAAAACATATTTCAACAGCAGAAACCAGCGTGATGAAATTCAAAAAATTTTTCCACTCCTAATCAAAAACGCTTCAACTCGGTGAGATAAGTACTTGTTGAACGAAAGGCGATATCTTTTTAACCTATGAAGGGATTATACTGAATTTGACATATATTGTGCAGAATCATGTCCTAAACCAAATATTTCAACAGCAGAAACCAGCTTGATGAAATTCATTAGTTATTGCCACTCCTAATCAGAAACTTCTCAACTCGGTGAGTTAAGCACTTTTTGAATGAATGGCTATGTCTTTTGGACTTTTGATGGGATATCTCAGAATATGACATATATTGTGCAGAATCTTGACCTAACAACATATTTCAACAGCAGAAACCAGCTTGACGAAATTCATTGATTATATCCAATACTAATCAAAAACTCTTCAACTTTTTGACATAAGTACTTTTTGAACGAATGGCGATATTTTTTTTAACCTATGAAGGGATTACACTGAATTTGACATATATTGTGCAGAATCATGTCCTAAACAACATATTTCAACAGCAAAAACCAGCGTGATGAAATTCATTAGTTATTTCCACTCCTAATCAAAAACGCTTCAACTCGGTGAGATAAGCATTATTTGCACGAATGGCTATATCTTTTGATCTTGTCGCTGGATTACACTGAATTTTAAATATTTTCTGCAGAATCATGTCCTAAACAACATATTTCAACAGCAGAAACCAGCTTGATGAAATTCATTAGTTATTTCTACTCCGAATCAAAAACGCTTCAACTCGGTGAGATAAGCACTTTTTGATCGAATGGCTATATCTTTTGAACTTGTCGCTGGATTATACTGAATTTGACATATTTTGTTCAGAATCTTGTCCTAAACAACATATTTCAACAGCGGGAACCAGCTTGATGAAATTCATTTGTTATTTCCACTCCTAATCAGAAACGTCTCAACTTGCTGAGATAAGCACTTTTTGAACGAATGGCTATATCTTTTGGACTTTTGATGGGATATCTCTGAATATGACATATATTGTGCAGAATCTTGACCTAACAACATATTTCAACAGCAGAAACCAGCGTGATGAAATTCATTGGTTATTTCAAATACTAATCAAAAACTCTTAAACTTGGTGACATAAGTACTTTTTGGATGAATGGCTAGATCTTTTGAACCTATGAAGGGATTACACTGAATTTGACATATATCGTGCAGAAACATGTTCTAAACAACATATTTCAACAGCAGAAACCAGCTTGATGAAATTCAAAAGTTATTTCCACTCCTAATCAAAAACGCTTCAACTCGGTGACATAAGTACTTTTTGAACGAATGGCAATATCCTTTGAACCTGTAATGGGATCACACTGAATTTGACATTCATTGTGCAGAATCATATCCAAAAAAACATATTTCAACAGCAGAAACCAGCTTGATGAAATTCATTAGTTATTTCCACTCCTAAACAAAAACGCTTCAACTCGGTGATATAAGCATTATTTGCACGAAAGGCTATATCTTTTGATCTTGTCGCTGGATTACACTGAATTTTATATATTTTCTGCAGAATCATGTCCTAGACAACATATTTCAACAGCAGAAACCAGCTTGATGAAATTAATTTATTATTTTTACTCCGAATCAAAAACGCTTCAACTCGGTGAGATAAGCACTTTTTGATCGAATGGCAATATCTTTTTAACTTGTCGCTGGATTATACTGAATTTGACATATTTTGTGCAGAATCTTGTCCTAAACAAATTTTTTTAACAGCAGGAACCAGCTTGATGAAATTCATTGGTCATTTGCACTCCTAATCAAAAACGCTTCAAATCGGTAAGATAAGTACTTTTTGAACGAATGGCTATATCCTTTGAACCTGTAATGGGCTCACAAGAATTTGACATATATTGTACAGAATAATGTCCTGAACAACAAATTTCAAGAGCAGAAACCAGCTTGATGAAATTCTTTAGTTATTTCCAATGGTAATCAAAAACGCTTCAACTTGGTGAGATAAGCACTTTTTGAACGAATGGCTATATCTTTTGGACTTTTGATGGGTTTTCACTGAATTTGACATATATTGTGCAGATTCATGTCCTAAACAACATATTTCAACAGCAGAAACCAGCTTGATGAAATTTATTAGTTATTTCCACACCTAATCAGAAATGTCTCAACTCGGTGAGTTAAGCACTTTTTGAACAAATGGCTATATCTTTTGGACTTTTGATGGGATATCTCTGAATATGACATATATTGTGCAGAAGCTTGACCTAACAACATATTTCAACAGCAGAAACCAGCTAGATCAAATTCATTGGTTATTTCCAATACTAATCAAAAACTCTTCAACTTGGTGACATAAGTACTTTTTTGACGAATGGCTATATCCGTTGAACCTGTAATGGGATTTCACTGAATTTGACATATATTGTGCAGAATCATGTCCTAAACAACATATTTCAACAGCAGAAACCAGCTTGATGAAATTCAAAAGTTATTTCCACTCCTAATCAAAAACGCTTCAACTCGGTGAGATAAGTACTTTTTGAACGAATGGCTATATCTTGTGAACTTGTGAAGGGATTACACTGAATTTGACATGTATTGTCCAGAATCATGTCCTAAACAACAAATTTCGAAAGCAGAAACCAGCTTGATGAAATTCATTAGTTATTTCCAATACTAATAAAAAACTCTTCAACTTGGTGAGATAAGCAATTTTTTAAAGAATGGCTATATTTTTTGAACCTGGGATGGGATTTCACTGAATTTGACATATATTGTGCAGAATCTTGTCCTAAACAACATATTTCAACAGCAGAAACCAGCTTGATGAAATTTATTAGTTATTTCCACTCCGAATCAAAAATGCTTCAACCCGATAAGATAAGCAGTTTTTGAACGAATGGCTATATCTTTTGATCTTATCGCTAGATTACACTGAATTTGACATGTGTTTTGCAGAATCATGTCCTAAACAACATATTTCAACAGCAGAAACCAGCTTGACGAAATCCATCAGTTATTTCCACTCCTAATCAAAAACGCTTCAACCCGATAAGATGAGCAGTTTTTGAACGAATGGCTATATCTTTTGATCCTGTGATGTGATTACACTAAATTTGACATATATTGTGCAGAATCATGTTCTAAACAACATATTTCAACAGCAGAAACCAGCTTGATAAAATTCATTAGTTATTTCCACTCCTAATCAAAAACGCTTCAACTCGGTGAGATAAGCACTTTTTGAACGCATGGCTATATCTTTTGAACTTGTGAAGGGATTATACTGAATTTGACATATATTGTGCAGAATCATGTCTTAACAACATATTTCAATAGCAGAAACCAGCTTAATGAAATTCATTAGTTATTTCCACTCCTAATCAAAAACGCTTCAACTCGGTGAGATAAGTCCTTTTGAACGAATGGCTATATCCTTCGAACCTGTAATTGGGATCACACTGACTTTGACATATATTGTGCAGAATCATATCCTAAAGAACATATTTCAACAGCAGAAACCAGCTTGATGAAATTCATTAGTTATTTCCACACCTAATCAAAATTGCTTCAACTCGGTAAGATGAGCACTTTTTGAACGAATGGGTATATCTTTTGATCTTGTCGCTGGATTACACTGAATTTTAAATATTTTCTGCAGAATCATGTCCTAAACAACATATTTCAACAGCAGAAACCAGCTCAATGAAATTCATTAGTTATTTCCACTCCGAATAAAAAAACGCTTCAACTCGGTGAGATAAGCACTTTTTGATCGAATGGCAATATCTTTTGAACTTGTCGTTGGATTATACTGAATTTGACATATATTGTGCAGAAATTTTTCCTAAACAACATTTTTCAACAGCAGGAACCAGCTTGATGAAATTCATTAGATATTTGCACTCCTAATCAAAAACGCTTCAGCTCGGTCTCATAGAAACGTTTTAAACGAATGGCTATATCCTTTGAACCCATAAAGGGCTCACAAGAATTTGACATATATTGTGCAGAATCATGTCCTAAACAACATATTTCAACAGGAGAAACCAGCTTGATGAAATTCATTAGTTATTTCCACTCCTAATCAAAAACTCTTCAACTTGGTGACATAAGTACTTTTTGGACGAATGGCTATATCCTTTGAACCTGTGATGGGATTACACTGAATTTGACATGTGTTTTGCAGAATCATGTCCTAAACAACAAATTTCAACAGCAGAAACCAGCGTGATGAAATTCAAAAGTTATTTCCACTCCTAATCAAAAACGCTTCAACTCGGTGAGATAAGTACTTTTTGAACGAATGGCTATATCCTTCGAACCTGTAATTGGGATCACACTGACTTTGACGTATATTGTGCAGAATCATATCCTAAAGAACATATTTCAACAGCAGAAACCAGCTTGATGAAATTCATTAGTTATTTCCACACCTAATCAAAATTGCTTCAACTCGGTGAGATGAGCACTTTTTGCACGAATGGGTATATCTTTTGATCTTGTCGCTGGATTACACTGAATTTTAAATATTTTCTGCAGAATCATGTCCTAAACAACATATTTCAACAGCACAAACCAGCTTGATGAAATTCATTAGTTATTTCCACTCCGAATAAAAAAACGCTTCAACTCGGTGAGATAAGCACTTTTTGATCGAATGGCAATATTTTTTGAACTTGTCGTTGGATTATACTGAATTTGACATATATTGTGCAGAAATTTTTCCTAAACAACATTTTTCAACAGCAGGAACCAGCTTGATGAAATTCATTAGATATTTGCACTCCTAATCAAAAACGCTTCAACTCGGTCTCATAGAAACTTTTTAAACGAATGGCTATATCCTTTGAACCCATAGTGGGCTCACAAGAATTTGACATATATTGTGCAGAATCATGTCCTAAACAACATATTTCAACAGGAGAAACCAGCTTGATGAAATTCATTAGTTATTTCCTCTCCTAATCAAAAACGCTTCAACTCGGTGCAATAAGCATTCTTTGAACGAATGGCTCTATCTTTTGAACCACTGTTGGGATTACACTGAATTTGAAATATATTGTGCAGAATCAAGTCCTAAACAACATAGTTCAATGGCAAAAACCAGCTTGATGAAATCCATTAGTTATTTCCACTCCTAATCAAAAACGCTTCAATTCGGTGAGATAAGCACTTTTTGAACAAATGGCTATATCTTTTGATCTTGTCGCTGGATTACAGTGAATTTGACATATATTAGACAGAATCATGTTCTATACAACATCTATCAACAGCAAAAATAGGCTTGGTGAATTTCAATAGTTATTTCCTCTCTTAATCAAAAACGCTTCAATTCGGTGAGATAAGCACTTTTTGAACAAATGGCTATATCTTTTGAACTTGTAGCTTGATTACACTGAATTTGATATATATTGTGCAGAATCATGCACTTAACAACATATTTGAAAAGCAAAAACCAGATTGGTGAAATTCATTAGTTATTTCCACTCTTAATCAAAAACACTTCAACCCAATAAGGTAATCACTTTTTGAACGAATGGCTATATCTTTTGAACCTATGATGTGATTACACTGAATTTGACATATATTGTGCAGAATTATGTTCTAAACAACATATATCACCATCAAAAACCAGCTTGATGAAATTCATGAGTTATTTCCACTCCAACTCAAAAACGATTTAACTCGGTAAGATAAGCAGTTTTTGATCTTTTGGCTATATCTTTTGAACTTGTAGCTGGATTACACTGAATTTGACATTAATTGTGCAGAATCATGTCCTAAACAACATATTTCAACAGCAGAAACCAGCTTGATGAAATTCATTAGTCATTTCCACTCAAAATCAAAAACGCATCAACTCAGTGAGATAAGAACTTTTTGACCTTATGGCTATATCTTTTGAACTAAAAGTTGGATTACACTGAATTTGACATATATTGTGCAGAATCATGTCCTATACAACATATATCAACAGCAAAAACCAGCATGTTGAAATTCATTAGTTATTTCCACTCCAACTCAAAAACGCTTCAACTCGGTGATATAAGCAGTTTTTGCACGAATGGCTATATTTTATGATCTTGTCGCAGGATTACACTGAATTTGACATATATTGTACAGAATCATGTCCTATCCAACATCTATCAACAGCAGAAACAGGGTTGGTGAAATTCAATAGTTATTTCCTCTCCTAATCAAAAACGCTTCAACTCGGTGCAATAAGCATTCTTTGAACGAATGGCTCTATCTTTTGAACCACTGTTGGGATTACACTGAATTTGAAATATATTGTGCAGAATCAAGTCCTAAACAACATAGTTCAATGGCAAAAACCAGCTTGATGAAATCCATTAGTTATTTCCACTCCTAATCAAAAACGCTTCAATTCGGTGAGATAAGCACTTTTTGAACAAATGGCTATATCTTTTGATCTTGTCGCTGGATTACAGTGAATTTGACATATATTAGACAGAATCATGTTCTATACAACATCTATCAACAGCAGAAATAGGCTTGGTGAATTTCAATAGTTATTTCCTCTCTTAATCAAAAACGCTTCAATTCGGTGAGATAAGCACTTTTTGAACAAATGGCTATATCTTTTGAACTTGTTGCTTGATTACACTGAATTTGATATATATTGTGCAGAATCATGCACTTAACAACATATTTGAAAAGCAGAAACCAGATTGGTGAAATTCATTAGTTATTTCCACTCTTAATCAAAAACACTTCAACCCAATAAGGTAATCACTTTTTGAACGAATGGCTATATCTTTTGAACCTATGATGTGATTACACTGAATTTGACATATATTGTGCAGAATTATGTTCTAAACAACATATATCACCATCAAAAACCAGCTTGATGAAATTCATGAGTTATTTCCACTCCAACTCAAAAACGATTTAACTCGGTAAGATAAGCAGTTTTTGACCTTTTGGCTATATCTTTTGAACTTGTAGCTGGATTACACTGAATTTGACATTAATTGTGCAGAATCATGTCCTAAACAACATATTTCAACAGCAGAAAACACCTTGATGAAATTCATTAGTCATTTCCACTCAAAATCAAAAATGCTTCAACTCAGTGAGATAAGCACTTTTTGACCTTATGGCTATATCTTTTGAATTTATAGCTGGATTACACTGAAGTTGACATCTATTGTGATGAATCATGTCCTATACAACATCTATCAACAGCAGAAACAGGCTTGGTGAAATTTAATAGTTATTTCCTCTCTTAATCAAAAACGCTTCAACTCGGTGAGATAAGCACTTTTTGAATGCATGGCTATATCTTTTGAACTTGTGATGGGATTACACTGAATTTGACATATATTGTGCAGAATCATGTCCTAAATTACTTATTTCAACAGCGGAAACCAGCTTGATGAAATTCACTGGTTATTTCCACTCCGAATCAAAAACGCTTGAACTTGGTGAGATAAGGACTTTTTGAACGAAAGGCTATATCTTTTGAACTTTTGATTGGATTTCACTGAATGGGACATATATTGTGCAAAATCATGTCCTAAACAACATATTTAAAAGTCAGAAACCAGCTTGATGAAATTCATTAGTTTTTTCCACTCCGAATCAAAAACGATTAGACTCGGTGAGATAAGCACTTTTTGATCGAATGGCTATAACTTTTGAACCTGTGATGGGATTATACTGAAGTTGACATATATTGTGCAGAATCATGTCCTAAACAACATATTTAGACAGCAGAAAGCATCTTGATTCTTTCATTAGTTATTTCCACTGCGAATCATAAACGCTTCAACTCGATGACATAAGCACTTTTTGATCGAATGGCTCTATCTTTTGAACTTGTCGCTGGATTATACTGAATTTGACATATTTTGTGCAGAATCTTGTCCTAAACAACATAATTCAACAGCAGGAACAAGCTTGATGAAATTCATTGGTTATTTCCAATACTAATCAAAAACTCTTCAACTTGGTGACATGAGTACTTTTTGGACGAATGGCTATATCCTTTGAACCTGTAATGGGATTTCACTGAATTTGACATATATTGTGTAGAATCATGTCCTAAACAACATATTTCAACAGCAGAAACCAGCTTGATGAAATTCAAAAGTTATTTCCACTCCTAATCAAAAACGCTTCAACTCGGTGAGATAAGTACTTTTTGAACGAATGGCGATCTCTTTTGAACCTGTGATGGGATTATACTGAATTTGACATATATTTTGCAGAATCATGTCCTAAACAACATATTTCAACAGCAGAAACCAGCTTGATGAAATTCATTAGTTATTTCCACTCCGAATCAAAAACGCTTCAACTCGGTGAGATAAGTACTTTTTGAACAAATAGCTATATCCTATGAACCTGTAATGGGATCACACTGAATTTGACATATATTGTGCAGAATCATATCCTAAACAACATATTTCAACAGCAGAAACCAGCTTGATGAAATTCATTAGTTATTTCCACTCCTAATCAAAAACGCTTCAAATCCGTAAGATAAGTACTTTTTGAACGAATGGCTATATCTTTTGAATATGTGAAGGGATCACACTGACTTTGACATATATTGTGCAGAATCATATCCCAAACAACATATTTCAACAGCAGAAACCAGCTTGATGAAATTCATTAGTTATTTCCACTCCTAATCAAAAACACATTAACTTGGTGAGATAAGCACTTTTTGAAAAAATGGCTATATCTTTTGAACTTGTCGCTGGATTACACTGAATTTGACATATATTGTGCAGAATCATGTCCTAAACAAAATATTTCAACAATAGAAATCTACATGATAAAATTCATTAGTTATTGCCACTCCTAATCAAAATTGCTTCAACTCGGTGAGATAAGCACTTTTTGCACGAATGGCTATATATTTTGATCTTGTCGCTGGATTACAAAGAATTTGACATGTGTTGTGCAGAATCGTGTCCTAAACAACATATTTCAACAGAAGATACCAGCTTGATTAAATCCATCATTTATTTCCACTCCTAATCAAAAACGCTTCAACCCGATAAGATAAGCAGTTTTTGAACGAATGGCTATATCTTTTGAACCTGTGATGTGATTACACTGAATTTGACATATATTGTGCAGAATCATATCCTAAAAAACATATTTCAACAGCAGAAACCAGCTTGATGAAATTCATTGATTATTTCCACTCCGAATCCAAAAACGCTTCAACTCGGTGAGATAAGTACTTTTTGAACGAATGGCGATATCTTTTTAACCTATGGAGGGATTACACTGAAGTTGACATATATTGTGCAAAATCATGTCCTAAACAACATATTTCAACAGCAGAAACCAGCGTGATGAAATTCATTAGTTATTTCCACTCCTATTCAGAAACATCTCAACTCGGTGAGTTAAGCACTTTTTGAACGATGGCTATATCTTTTGGACTTTTGATGGGATATCTCTGAATATGACATATATTGTGCAGAATCTTGACCTAACAACATATTTCAACCGCAGAAACCACCTTGACGAAATTAATTGGTTATTTCCAATACTAATCAAAAACTCTTTTACTTGGTGACATAAGTACTTTTTGGACGAATGGCTATATCCTTTGAACCTGTAATGGGATTTCACTGAATTTGACATATATTGTGTAGAATCATGTCCTAAACAACATATTTCAACAGCAGAAACCAGCTTGATGAAATTCAAAAGTTATTTCCACTCCTAATCAAAAACGCTTCAACTCGGTGAGATAAGTACTTTTTGAACGAATGGCTATATCTTTTTATCTTGTGAAGGGATTACACTGAATTTGACATATATTGTCCAGAATCATGTCCTAAACAACATATTTAAAGAGCAGATACCAGCTTGATGAAATTCATTAGTTATTTCCACTCCTAATCAAAAACGCTTCAACTTGGTGAGATAAGTCCTTTTTGAATAGATGGCTATATCTTTTGAACTTGTGAAGGGATTACACTGAATTTGACATATATTGTCCAGAATCATGTCCTAAAAAACAAATTTCAAGAGCAGAAACCAGCTTGATGAAATTCATTAGTTATTTCCACTCCTAATCAAAAACGCTTCAACTCGGTGAGATAAGTACTTTCTGAACGAATGGCGATATCTTTTTAACCTATAAAGGGATTACACTGAATTTGACATATATTGTGCAGAATCATGTCCTAAACAACATATTTCAACAGCAAAAACCAGCGTGATGAAATTCAAAAGTTATTTCCACTCCTAATCAAAAACGCTTCAACTCGGTGAGATAAGTACTTTTTGAAAGAATGGCTATATCCTTTGAACCTGTAATGGGATCACACTGAATTTGACATATATTGTGCAGAATCATATCCAAAAAAACATATTTCAACAGCAGAAACCAGCTTGATGAAATTCAATAATTATTTCCACTCCTAAACAAAAACGCTTCAACTCGGTGAGATAAGCATTATTTGCACAAATGGCTATATCTTTTGATATTGTCGCTGGATTACACTGAATTTGAAATATTTTCTGCAGAATCATGTCCTAAACAACATATTTCAACAGCAGAAACCAGCGTGATGAAATTCAAAAGTTATTTCCACTCCTAATCAAAAAAGCTTCAACTCGGTGAAATAAGTACTTTTTGAACGAATGGCTATATCTTTTGAACCTTTGATGTGATTACACTAAATTGGACATATATTGTGCAGAATCATATCCTAAACAACATATTTCAACAGCAGAAACCAGCTTGATGAAATTCATTAGTTATATCCACTCCTAATCAGAAACACTTTAACTCGGTCTCATGAACACATTTTGAAAGAATGTCTATATCCTTTGAACCTGTAATGGGCTCACAAGAATTTGACATATATTGTGCAGAATCATGTCCTAAACAACATATTTCAACAGCAGAAACCAGCTTGATGAAATTCATTAGTTATTTCCACTCCGAATCAAAAACGCTTCAACTCGTTGAGATAAGCACTTTTTGATCGAATAGCTATATCCTTTGAACCTGTAATGGGATCACACTGACTTTGACATATATTGTGCAGAATCATGTCCTAAACAACATATTTCAACAGCAGAAACCAGCGTGATGAAATTCAAAAGTTATTTCCACTCCTAATCAAAAATGCTTCAACTCGGTGAGATAAGTACTTTTTGAACGAATGGCTATATCTTTTGAACATGTGAAGGGATTGCACTGAATTTGACATATCCTGTCCAGAATCATGTCCTAAACAACAAATTTCAAGAGCAGAAACCAGCTTGATGAAATTCAAAAGTTATTTCCAATACTAATCAAAAACTCTTCAACTTGGTGAGAAAAGCAATTTTTGAACGAATGGCTATATTTTTTGAACCTGTGATGGGATTTCACTGAATTTGACATATATTGTGCAAAATCTTGTCCTAAACAACATATTTCAACAGCAGAAACCAGCTTGACGAAATCCATCAGTTATCTCACTCCTAATCAAAAACGCTTCAACCCGATAAGATAGCCAGTTTTTGAACGAATGGCTATATCTTTTGAACCATTGATGTGATTACACTAAATTGGACATATATTGTGCAGAATCATATCCTAAACAACATATTTCAACAGCAGAAACCAGCTTGATGAAATTCATTAGTTATATCCACTCCTAATCAGAAACACTTTAACTCGGTCTCATGAGCACATTTTGAAAGAATGTCTATATCCTTTGAACCTTTAATGGGCTCACAAGAATTTGACATATCTTGTGCAGAATCATGTCCTAAACAACATATTTCAACAGCAGAAAAAAGCTTGATGAAATTCATTAGTTATTTCCACTCCGAATCAAAAACGCTTCAACCCGATAAGATAAGCAGATTTTGAACGAATGGCTATATCTTTTCAACTTGTAGCTGGATTACACTGAATTTGACATGTGTTTTGCACAATCATGTCCTAAACAACATATTTCAACAGCAGTAACCAGCTTGATGAAATCCATCAGATATTTCCACTCCTAATCAAAAACGCTTCAACCCGATAAGATAAGCAGATTTTGAATGAATGGCTATATCTTTTGATCCTGTGATGTGATTACACTAAATTGGACATATATTGTGCAGAATCATATCCTAAACAACATATTTCAACAGCAGAAACCAGCTTGATGAAATTCATTGGTTATTTCCACTCCAAATCAAAAATGTTTCAACTCGGTGAGATAAGTCCTTTTTGAACGAATGGCTATATCCTTTGAACCTGTAATGGGATCACACTGACTTTGACATACTTTGTGCAGAATCATATCCTAAACAACATATTTCAACAGCAGAAACCAGCTTGATGAAATTCATTAGTTATTTTCACTCCTAATCAAAAATGCTTCAACTCGGTGAGATAAGCACTTTTTGAACGAATGGCTATATCTTTTGAACTTGTGAAGGGATTACACTGAATTTGACATATATTGTGCAGAATCATGTCCTAAACAACATATTTCAACAGTAGAAATCTACTTGATGAAATTCATTAGTTATTGCCACTCCTAATCAAAATTGCTTCAACTCGGTGAGATAAGCACTTTTTGCAAGAATGGCTATATCTTTTGATATTGTCGCTGGATTACACTGAATTTGACATGTGTTCTGCACAATCATGTCCTAAACAACATATTTCAACAGCAGAAACCAGCTTGATTAAATCCATTAGTTATTTCCACTCTCAATCAAAAACGCTTCAACCCGATAAGATAAGCAGTTTTTGAACGAATGGCTATGTCTTTTGAACCTGTAATGTGATTACACTAAATTTGAAATGTATTGTGCAGAATCATATCCTAAAAAACATATTTCAAGAGCAGAAACCAGCTTGATGAAATTCATTGATTATTTCCACTCCGAATCCAAAAACGCATCAACTCGGTGAGATAAGTAATTTTGGAACGAATGGCGATATCTTTTGAACCTATGAAGGGATTACACTGAATTTGACATATATTGTGCAGAATCATGTCCTAAAGAACATATTTCAACAGCAGAAACCAGCGTGATGAAATTCAAAAGTTATTTCCACTCCTAATCAAAAACGCTTAAACTCGGTGATATAAGTACTTTTTGAACGAATGGCTATATCTTTTGAACTTGTGAAGGGATTACACTTAATTTGACATATATTGTGCAGAATTATGTCATAAACAACATATTTCAACAGCAGAAACCAGCTTGATGATATCCATTAGTTATTTCCACTCCTAATCAAAAACGCTTCAAATCGGTGAGATAAGTCCTTTTTGAAAGAATGGCTATATCCTTTGAACCTTTAATGGGATCACACTGAATTTGACATATATTGTGCAGAATCATATCCCAAAAAACATATTTCAACAGCAGAAACCAGCTTGATGAAATTCATTAGTTATTTCCACTCCTAAACAAAAACGCTTCAACTCGGTGAGAAAAGCATTATTTGCAAGAATGGCTATATCTTTTGATCTTTTTGCTGGATAACACTGAATTTGAAATATTTTCTGCAGAATCATGTCCTAAACAACATATTTCAACAGCAGAAACCAGCTTGATGATATTCATTAGTTTTACTCCGAATCAAAAACGCTCAACTCGGTGAGATAAGCACTTTTTGATCGAATGGCAATATCTTTTGAACTTGTCGCTGGATTATACTGAATTTGACATATTTTGTGCAAAATCTTGTCCTAAACAACATATTTCAACAGTAGGAACCAGCTTGATGAAATTCATTAGTTATATCCACTCCTAATCAAAAACGCTTCAAATCGGTCTCATAAGCATGTTTTGAACGAATGGCTATATCCTTTGAACCTGTAATGGGCTCACAAGAATTTGACATATATTGTGCAGAATCATGTCCTAAACAACATATTTCAACAGCAGAAACCAGCTTGATGAAATTCAATAGTTATTTCCGCTCCTAATCAAAACCTCTTCAACTTGGTGAGATAAGCAATTTTTGAACGAATGGCTATATCTTTTGAACATGTGATTGGAATTCACTGAATTTGACATATATTGTGCAGAATCTTGTCCTAAACAACATATTTCAACAGCAGAAACCAGCTTGATGAAATTCATTAGTTATTTCCACTCCGAATCAAAAACGCTTCAACTCTGTGAGATAAGCACTTTTTGATCGAATGGCTACATCTTTAGAACTTGTCGCTGGATTATACTGAATTTGACATATTTTGTTCAGAATCTTGTCCTAAACAACATATTTCAACAGCGGGAACCAGCTTGATGAAATTCATTAGTTATATCCACTCCTAATCAGAAACACCTTAACTCGGTCTCATGAGCACATTTTGAAAGAATGTCTATATCCTTTGAACCTGTAATGGGCTCACAAGAATTTGACATATATTGTGCAGAATCATGTCCTAAACAACACATTTAAACAGCAGAAACCAGCTTGATGAAATTCATTAGTTATTTCCACTCCGAATCAAAAACGCTTCAACTCGGTGAGATAAGCACTTTTTGATCGAATAGCTATATCTTTTCAACTTGTAGCTGGATTACACTGAATTTGACATGTGTTTTGTAGAATCATGTCCTAAACAACATATTTCAACAGCAGTAACCAGCTTGATGAAATCCATCAGTTATTTCCACTCCTATTCAAAAACGCTTCAACCCGATAAGATAAGCAGTTTTTGAACGAATGGCTATATCTTTTGATCCTGTGATATGATTACACTAAATTTGACGTATATTGTGCAGAATCATATCCTAAAAAACATATTTCTACAGCAGATACCAGCTTGATGAAATTCATTGATTATTTCCACTCCGAATCCAAAAACGCTTCAACTCGGTGAGATAAGTACTTTTTGAACGAATGGCGATATCTTTTTAACCTATGAAGGGATTACACTGAAGTTGACATATATTGTGCAAAATCATGTCCTAAACAACATATTTCAACAGCAGAAACCAGCGTGATGAAATTCATTAGTTATTTCCACTCCTAATCAGAAACATCTCAACTCGGTGAGTTAAGCACTTTTTGAACGATGGCTATATCTTTTGGACTTTTGATGGGATATCTCTGAATATGACATATATTGTGCAGAATCTTGACCTAACAACATATTTCAACTGCAGAAACCACCTTGACGAAATTAATTGGTTATTTCCAATACTAATCAAAAACTCTTTTACTTGGTGACATAAGTACTTTTTGGACAAATGGCTATATCCTTTGAACCTGTAATGGGATTTCACTGAATTTGACATATATTGTGTAGAATCATGTCCTAAACAACATATTTCAACAGCAGAAACCAGCTTGATGAAATTCAAAAGTTATTTCCACTCCTAATCAAAAACGCTTCAACTCGGTGAGATAAGTACTTTTTGAACGAATGGCTATATCTTTTGATCTTGTGAAGGGATTACACTGAATTTGACATATATTGTCCAGAATCATGTCCTAAACAACATATTTAAAGAGCAGATACCAGCTTGATGAAATTCATTAGTTATTTCCACTCCTAATCAAAAACGCTTCAACTTGGTGAGATAAGTCCTTTTTGAATAGATGGCTATATCTTTTGAACTTGTGAAGGGATTACACTAAATTTGACATATATTGTCCAGAATCATGTCCTAAAAAACAAATTTCAAGAGCAGAAACCAGCTTGATGAAATTCATTAGTTATTTCCACTCCTAATCAAAAACGCTTCAACTCGGATAGATAAGTACTTTCTGAACGAATGGCGATATCTTTTTAACCTATAAAGGGATTACACTGAATTTGACATATATTGTGCAGAATCATGTCCTAAACAACATATTTCAACAGCAAAAACCAGCGTGATGAAATTCAAAAGTTATTTCCACTCCTAATCAAAAACGCTTCAACTCGGTGAGATAAGTACTTTTTGAAAGAATGGCTATATCCTTTGAACCTGTGATGGGATCACACTGAATTTGACATATATTGTGCAGAATCATATCCAAAAAAACATATTTCAACAGCAGAAACCAGCTTGATGAAATTCAATAATTATTTCCACTCCTAAACAAAAACGCTTCAACTCGGTGAGATAAGCATTATTTGCACGAATGGCTATATCTTTTGATATTGTCGCTGGATTACACTGAATTTGAAATATTTTCTGCAGAATCATGTCCTAAACAACATATTTCAACAGCAGAAACCAGCGTGATGAAATTCAAAAGTTATTTCCACTCCTAATCAAAAAAGCTTCAACTCGGTGAGATAAGTACTTTTTGAACGAATGGCTATATCTTTTGAACCTTTGATGTGATTACACTAAATTGGACATATATTGTGCAGAATCATATCCTAAACAACATATTTCAACAGCAGAAACCAGCTTGATGAAATTCATTAGTTATATCCACTCCCAATCAGAAACACTTTAACTCGGTCTCATGAGCACATTTTGAAAGAATGTCTATATCCTTTGAACCTGTAATGGGCTCACAAGAATTTGACATATATTGTGCAGAATCATGTCCTAAACAACATATTTCAACAGCAGAAACCAGCTTGATGAAATTCATTAGTTATTTCCACTCCGAATCAAAAACGCTTCAACTCGTTGAGATAAGCACTTTTTGATCGAATAGCTATATCCTTTGAACCTGTAATGGGATCACACTGACTTTGACATATATTGTGCAGAATCATGTCCTAAACAACATATTTCAACAGCAGAAACCAGCGTGATGAAATTCAAAAGTTATTTCCACTCCTAATCAAAAATGCTTCAACTCGGTGAGATAAGTACTTTTTGAACGAATGGCTATATCTTTTGAAAATGTGAAGGGATTGCACTGAATTTGACATATCCTGTCCAGAATCATGTCCTAAACAACAAATTTCAAGAGCAGAAACCAGCTTGATGAAATTCAAAAGTTATTTCCAATACTAATCAAAAACTCTTCAACTTGGTGAGAAAAGCAATTTTTGAACGAATGGCAATATTTTTTGAACCTGTGATGGGATTTCACTGAATTTGACATATATTGTGCAAAATCTTGTCCTAAACAACATATTTCAACAGCAGAAACCAGCTTGACGAAATCCATCAGTTATCTCACTCCTAATCAAAAACGCTTCAACCCGATAAGATAGGCAGTTTTTGAACGAATGGCTATATCTTTTGAACCTTTGATGTGATTACACTAAATTGGACATATATTGTGCAGAATCATATCCTAAACAACATATTTCAACAGCAGAAACCAGCTTGATGAAATTCATTAGTTATATCCACTCCTAATCAGAAACACTTTAACTCGGTCTCATGAGCACATTTTGAAAGAATGTCTATATCGTTTGAACCTGTAATGGGCTCACAAGAATTTGACATATATTGTGCAGAATCATGTCCTAAACAACATATTTCAACAGCAGAAAAAAGCTTGATGAAATTCATTAGTTATTTCCACTCCGAATCAAAAACGCTTCAACCCGATAAGATAAGCAGATTTTGAACGAATGGCTATATCTTTTCAACTTGTAGCTGGATTACACTGAATTTGACATGTGTTTTGCACAATCATGTCCTAAACAACATATTTCAACAGCAGTAACCAGCTTGATGAAATCCATCAGATATTTCCACTCCTAATCAAAAACGCTTCAACCCGATAAGATAAGCAGATTTTGAACGAATGGCTATATCTTTTGATCCTGTGATGTGATTACACTAAATTGGACATATATTGTGCAGAATCATATCCTAAACAACATATTTCAACAGCAGAAACCAGCTTGATGAAATTCATTGGTTATTTCCACTCCAAATCAAAAATGTTTCAACTCGGTGAGATAAGTCCTTTTTGAAAGAATGGCTATATCCTTTGAACCTGTAATGGGATCACACTGACTTTGACATATATTGTGCAGAATCATATCCTAAACAACATATTTCAACAGCAGAAACCAGCTTGATGAAATTCATTAGTTATTTCCACTCCTAATCAAAAATGCTTCAACTCGGTGAGATAAGCACTTTTTGAACGAATGGCTATATCTTTTGAACTTGTGAAGGGATTACACTGAATTTGACATATATTGTGCAGAATCATGTCCTAAACAACATATTTCAACAGTAGAAATCTACTTGATGAAATTCATTAGTTATTGCCACTCCTAATCAAAATTGCTTCAACTCGGTGAGATAAGCACTTTTTGCACGAATGGCTATATCTTTTGATCTTGTCGCTGGATTACACTGAATTTGACATGTGTTCTGCACAATCATGTCCTAAACAACATATTTCAACAGCAGAAACCAGCTTGATTAAATCCATTAGTTATTTCCACTCTCAATCAAAAACGCTTCGACCCGATAAGATAAGCAGTTTTTGAACGAATGGCTATGTCTTTTGAACCTGTAATGTGATTACACTAAATTTGAAATGTATTGTGCAGAATCATATCCTAAAAAACATATTTCAAGAGCAGAAACCAGCTTGATGAAATTCATTGATTATTTCCACTCCGAATCCAAAAACGCATCAACTCGGTGAGATAAGTACTTTTTGAACGAATGGCGATATCTTTTGAACCTATGAAGGGATTACACTGAATTTGACATATATTGTGCAGAATCATGTCCTAAAGAACATATTTCAACAGCAGAAACCAGCGTGATGAAATTCAAAAGTTATTGCCACTCCTAATCAAAAACGCTTAAACTCGGTGATATAAGTACTTTTTGAACGAATGGCTATATCTTTTGAACTTGTGAAGGGATTACACTTAATTTGACATATATTGTGCAGAATTATGTCATAAACAACATATTTCAACAGCAGAAACCAGCTTGATGATATCCATTAGTTATTTCCACTCCTAATCAAAAACGCTTCAAATCGGTGAGATAAGTCCTTTTTGAAAGAATGGCTATATCCTTTGAACCTTTAATGGGATCACACTGAATTTGACATATATTGTGCAGAATCATATCCCAAAAAACATATTTCAACAGCAGAAACCAGCTTGATGAAATTCATTAGTTATTTCCACTCCTAAACAAAAACGCTTCAACTCGGTGAGATAAGCATTATTTGCAAGAATGGCTATATCTTTTGATCTTTTTGCTGGATAACACTGAATTTGAAATATTTTCTGCAGAATCATGTCCTAAACAACATATTTCAACAGCAGAAACCAGCTTGATGATATTCATTAGTTATTTCTACTCCGAATCAAAAACGCTCAACTCGGTGAGATAAGCACTTTTTGATCGAATGGCAATATCTTTTGAACTTGTCGCTGGATTATACTGAATTTGACATATTTTGTGCAAAATCTTGTCCTAAACAACATATTTCAACAGTAGGAACCAGCTTGATGAAATTCATTAGTTATATCCACTCCTAATCAAAAACGCTTCAAATCGGTCTCATAAGCATGTTTTGAACGAATGGCTATATCCTTTGAACCTGTAATGGGCTCACAAGAATTTGACATATATTGTGCAGAATCATGTCCTAAACAACATATTTCAACAGCAGAAACCAGCTTGATGAAATTCAATAGTTATTTCCGCTCCTAATCAAAACCTCTTCAACTTGGTGAGATAAGCAATTTTTGAACGAATGGCTATATCTTTTGAACATGTGATTGGATTTCACTGAATTTGACATATATTGTGCAGAATCTTGTCCTAAACAACATATTTCAACAGCAGAAACCAGCTTGATGAAATTCATTAGTTATTTCCACTCCGAATCAAAAACGCTTCAACTTTGTGAGATAAGCACTTTTTGATCGAATGGCTATATCTTTAGAACTTGTCGCTGGATTATACTGAATTTGACATATTTTGTTCAGAATCTTGTCCTAAACAACATATTTCAACAGCGGGAACCAGCTTGATGAAATTCATTAGTTATATCCACTCCTAATCAGAAACACCTTAACTCGGTCTCATGAGCACATTTTGAAAGAATGTCTATATCCTTTGAACCTGTAATGGGCTCACAAGAATTTGACATATATTGTGCAGAATCATGTCCTAAACAACACATTTAAACAGCAGAAACCAGCTTGATGAAATTCATTAGTTATTTCCACTCCGAATCAAAAACGCTTCAACTCGGTGAGATAAGCACTTTTTGATCGAATAGCTATATCTTTTCAACTTGTAGCTGGATTACACTGAATTTGACATGTGTTTTGCAGAATCATGTCCTAAACAACATATTTCAACAGCAGTAACCAGCTTGATGAAATCCATCAGTTATTTCCACTCCTATTCAAAAACGCTTCAACCCGATAAGATAAGCAGTTTTTGAACGAATGGCTATATCTTTTGATCCTGTGATATGATTACACTAAATTTGACGTATATTGTGCAGAATCATATCCTAAAAAACATATTTCTACAGCAGATACCAGCTTGATGAAATTCATTGGTTATTTCCACTCCGAATCAAAAACGCCTCAACTCGGGGAGATAAGTTCTTTTTGAACGACTGGCGATATCTTTTGAACCTATGAAGGGATTACACTGAATTTGACATATATTGTGCAGAAACATGTCCTAAACAACATATTTCAACAGCAGAAACCAGATTGATGAAATTCAAAAGTTATTTCCACTCCTAATCAAAAACGCTTCAACTCGGTGAGATAAGCACTTTTTGAACAAATGGCTATATCTTTTGAACTTGTGAAGGGATTACACTGAATTTGACATATATTGTGCAAAATCATGTCCTAAACAACATATTTCAACAGCAGAAACCAGCTTGATGAAATTCATTAGTTATTTCCACTCCTAATCAAAAACGCTTCAAATCGGTAAGATAAGTACTTTTTGAACGAATGTTTAATCTTTTGAACATGTGAAGGGATCACACTGACTTTGACATATATTGTGCAGAATCATATCCTAAACAACATATTTCAACAGCAGAAACCATCTTGATGAAATTCATTAGTTATTTCCACTCCTAATCAAAAACGCTTCAACTTGGTGAGATAAGCACTTTTTGAACGAATGGCTATATCTTTTGAACTTGGGAAGGGATTACACTGAATTTGACATATATTGTGCAGAATCATGTCCTAAACAACATATTTCAACAGTAGAAATCTACTTGATGAAATTCATTAGTTATTGCCACTCCTAATCAAAATTGCTTCAACTCGGTGAGATAAGCACTTTTTGCACGAATGGCTATATCTTTTGATCTTGTCGCTGGATTACACTGAATTTGACATGTGTTGTGTAGAATCATGTCCTAAACAACATATTTCAACAGCAGAAACCAGCTTGATTAAATCCATTAGTTATTTCCACTCCTAATTAAAAACGCTTCAACCCGATTAGATAAGCAGTTTTTGAACGAATGGCGATATCTTTTGAACCTGTGATGTGATTACACTAAATTTGACATATATTGTACAGAATCATATCCTAAAAAACATATTTCAACAGCAGAAACCAGCTTGATGAAATTCATTGGTTATTTCCACTCCGAATCAAAAACGCTTCAACTCGGTGAGATAATTCCTTTTTGAACGGATGGCTATATCCTTTGAACCTGTAATGGGCTCACAAGAATTTGACATATATTGTGCAGAATCATGTCCTAAACAACATATTTCAACAGCAGAAACCAGCGTGATGAAATTCAAAAGTTATTTCCACTCCTAATCAAAAATGCTTCAACTCGGTGAGATAAGTACTTTTATGAACGAATGGCTATATCTTTTGAACATGTGAAGGGATTACACTGAATTTGACATATCTTGTCCAGAATCATGTGCTAAACAACAAATTTCAAGAGCAGAAACCAGCTTGATGAAATTCAAAAGTTATTTCCAATACTAATCAAAAACTCTTCAACTTTGTGAGAAAAGCAATTTTTGAACGGATGGCTATATTTTTTGAACCTGTGATGGGATTTCACTGAATTTGAAATATATTGTGCAAAATCTTGTCCTAAACAACATATTTCAACAGCAGAAACCAGCTTGATGAAATTCATTAGTTATTTCAACTCCTAATCAGAAACGTCTCAACTCGGTGAGATAAGCACTTTTTTAACGAATGGCTATATCTTTTGATCTTATCGCTGGATTACACTTAATTTGGCATGTGTTTTGCAGAATCATGTCCTAAAAAAACATATTTCAACAGCAGAAACCAGCTTGACGAAATCCATCAGTTATTTCCACTCCTAATCAAAAACGCTTCAACCCGATAAGATAGGCAGTTTTTGAACGAATGGCTATATCTTTTGAACCTTTGATGTGATTACACTAAATTGGACATATATTGTGCAGAATCATATCCTAAACAACATATTTCAACAGCAGAAACCAGCTTGATGAAATTCATTGGTTATTTCCACTCCAAATCAAAAATGTTTCAACTCGGTGAGATAAGTCCTTTTTGAACGAATGGCTATATCCTTTGAACCTGTAATGGGATCACACTGACTTTGACATATATTGTGCAGAATCATATCCTAAACAACATATTTCAACAGCAGAAACCAGCTTGATGAAATTCATTAGTTATTTCCACTCCTAATCAAAAATGCTTCAACTCGGTGAGATAAGCACTTTTTGAACGAATGGCTATATCTTTTGAACTTGTGAAGGGATTACACTGAATTTGACATATATTGTGCAGAATCATGTCCTAAACAACATATTTCAACATTAGAAATCTACTTGATGAAATTCATTAGTTATTGCCACTCCTAATCAAAATTGCTTCAACTCGGTGAGATAAGCACTTTTTGCACGAATGGCTATATCTTTTGATATTGTCGCTGATTTACACTGAATTTGACATGTGTTCTGCACAATCATGTCCTAAACAACATATTTCAACAGCAGAAACCATCTTGATTAAATCCATTAGTTATTTCCACTCTCAATCAAAAACGCTTCAACCCGATAAGAGAAGCAGTTTTTGAACGAATGGCTATGTCTTTTGAACCTGTAATGTGATTACACTAAATTTGAAATGTATTGTGCAGAATCATATCCTAAAAAACATATTTCAAGAGCAGAAACCAGCTTGATGAAATTCATTGATTATTTCCACTCCGAATCCAAAAACGCATCAACTCGGTGAGATAAGTACTTTTTGAACGAATGGCGATATCTTTTGAACCTATGAAGGGATTACACTGAATTTGACATATATTGTGCAGAATCATGTCCTAAAGAACATATTTCAACAGCAGAAACCAGCGTGATGAAATTAAAAAGTTATTGCCACTCCTAATCAAAAACGCTTAAACTCGGTGATATAAGTACTTTTTGAACGAATGGCTATATCTTTTGAACTTGTGAAGGGATTACACTTAATTTGACATATATTGTGCAGAATTATGTCATAAACAACATATTTCAACAGCAGAAACCAGCTTGATGATATCCATTAGTTATTTCCACTCCTAATCAAAAACGCTTCAAATCGGTGAGATAAGTCCTTTTTGAAAGAATGGCTATATCCTTTGAACCTTTAATGGGATCACACTGAATTTGACATATATTGTGCAGAATCATATCCCAAAAAACATATTTCAACAGCAGAAACCAGCTTGATGAAATTCATTAGTTATTTCCACTCCTAAACAAAAACGCTTCAACTCGGTGAGATAAGCATTATTTGCAAGAATGGCTATATCTTTTGATCTTTTTGCTGGATAACACTGAATTTGAAATATTTTCTGCAGAATCATGTCCTAAACAACATATTTCAACAGCAGAAACCAGCTTGATGATATTCATTAGTTATTTCTACTCCGAATCAAAAACGCTCAACTCGGTGAGATAAGCACTTTTTGATCGAATGGCAATATCTTTTGAACTTGTCGCTGGATTATACTGAATTTAACTTTTTTGTGCAAAATCTTGTCCTAAACAACATATTTCAACAGTAGGAACCAGCTTGATGAAATTCATTAGTTATATCCACTCCTAATCAAAAACGCTTCAAATCGGTCTCATAAGCATGTTTTGAACGAATGGCTATATCCTTTGAACCTGTAATGGGCTCACAAAAATTTGACATATATTGTGCAGAATCATGTCCTAAACAACATATTTCAACAGCAGAAACCAGCTTGATGAAATTCAATAGTTATTTCCGCTCCTAATCAAAACCTCTTCAACTTGGTGAGATAAGCAATTTTTGAACGAATGGCTATATCTTTTGAACATGTGATTGGATTTCACTGAATTTGACATATATTGTGCAGAATCTTGTCCTAAACAACATATTTCAACAGCAGAAACCAGCTTGATGAAATTCATTAGTTATTTCCACTCCGAATCAAAAACGCTTCAACTCTGTGAGATAAGCACTTTTTGATCGAATGGCTATATCTTTAGAACTTGTCACTGGATTATACTGAATTTGACATATTTTGTTCAGAATCTTGTCCTAAACAACATATTTCAACAGCGGGAACCAGCTTGATGAAATTCATTAGTTATATCCACTCCTAATCAGAAACACCTTAACTCGGTCTCATGAGCACATTTTGAAAGAATGTCTATATCCTTTGAACCTGTAATGGGCTCACAAGAATTTGACATATATTGTGCAGAATCATGTCCTAAACAACACATTTAAACAGCAGAAACCAGCTTGATGAAATTCATTAGTTATTTCCACTCCGAATCAAAAACGCTTCAACTCGGTGAGATAAGCACTTTTTGATCGAATAGCTATATCTTTTCAACTTGTAGCTGGATTACACTGAATTTGACATGTGTTTTGCAGAATCATGTCCTAAACAACATATTTCAACAGCAGTAACCAGCTTGATGAAATCCATCAGTTATTTCCACTCCTATTCAAAAACGCTTCAACCCGATAAGATAAGCAGTTTTTGAACGAATGGCTATATCTTTTGATCCTGTGATATGATTACACTAAATTTGACATATATTGTGCAGAATCATATCCTAAAAAACATATTTCTACAGCAGATACCAGCTTGATGAAATTCATTGGTTATTTCAACTCCGAATCAAAAACGCCTCAACTCGGGTAGATAAGTTCTTTTGGAACGACTGGCGATATCTTTTGAACCTATGAAGGGATTACACTGAATTTGACATATATTGTGCAGAAACATGTTCTGAACAAAATATTTCAACAGCAGAAACCAGATTGATGAAATTCAAAAGTTATTTCCACTCCTAATCAAAAACGCTTCAACTCGGTGAGATAAGCACTTTTTGAACAAATGGCTATATCTTTTGAACTTGTGAAGGGATTACACTGAATTTGACATATATTGTGCAAAATCATGTCCTAAACAACATATTTCAACAGCAGAAACCAGCTTGATGAAAATTCATTAGTTATTTCCACTCCTAATCAAAAACGCTTCAAATCGGTAAGATAAGTACTTTTTGAACGAATGTTTAATCTTTTGAACATGTGAAGGGATCACACTGACTTTGACATATATTGTGCAGAATCATATCCTAAACAACATATTTCAACAGCAGAAACCAGATTGATGAAATTCATTAGTTATTTCCACTCCTAATCAAAAACGCTTCAACTTGGTGAGATAAGCACTTTTTGAACGAATGGCTATATCTTTTGAACTTGGGAAAGGATTACACTGAATTTGACATATATTGTGCAGAATCATGTCCTAAACAACATATTTCAACAGTAGAAATCTACTTGATGAAATTCATTAGTTATTGCCACTCCTAATCAAAATTGCTTCAACTCGGTGAGATAAGCACTTTTTGCACGAATGGCTATATCTTTTGATCTTGTCGCTGGATTACACTGAATTTGACATGTGTTGTGCAGAATCATGTCCTAAACAACATATTTCAACAGCAGAAACCAGCTTGATTAAATCCATTAGTTATTTCCACTCTCAATTAAAAACGCTTCAACCCGATTAGATAAGCAGTTTTTGAACGAATGGCGATATCTTTTGAACCTGTGATGTGATTACACTGAATTTGACATATATTGTGCAGAATCATATCCTAAAAAACATATTTCAACAGCAGAAACCAGCTTGATGAAATTCATTGATTATTTCCACTCTGAATCCAAAAACGCTTCAACTCGGTGATATAAGTACTTTTTGAATGAATGGCGATATCTTTTGAACCTATGAAGGGATTATACTGAATTTGACATATATTGTGCAGAATCATGTCCTAAACAACATATTTCAACAGCAGAAACCAGCGTGATGAAATTCAAAAGTTATTTCCACTCCTAATCTAAAAAGCTTCAACTCAGTGAGATAAGTACTTTTTGAACGAATGGCGATATCTTTTTAACGTATGAAGGGATTACACTGAATTTGACATATATTGTGCAGAATCATGTCCTAAACAACATATTTCAACAGCAAAAACCAGCGTGATGAAATTCAAAAGTTATTTCCACTCCGAATCAAAAATTTTTCAACTCGGTGAGATAAGCACTTTTTGATGGAATGGCAATATCTTTTGAACTTGTCGCTGGATTATACTGAATTTGACATATTTTGTGCAGAATCATGTCCTAAAAAAACATATTTCAACAGCAGGAATCAGCTTGATGAAATTCATTAGCTATTTGCACTCCTAATCAAAAACGCTTCAACTCAGTCTCATAAGAACGTTTTGAACGAATGGCTATATCCTTTCAACTTGTAATGGGCTCACACGAATTTGACATATATTGTGCAGAATCATGTCCTAAACAACATATTTCAACAGCAGAAACCAGCTTGATGAAATTCATTAGTTATTTCCACTCCTAATCAGAAACGTCTCAACTCGGTGAGTTAAGCACTTTTTGAACGAATGGCTATATCTTTTGGACTTTTGATGGGATATCTCTGAATATGACATATATTGTGCAGAATCTTGACCTAACAACATATTTCAACAGCAGAAACCAGCTTGACGTAATTCATTGGTTATTTCCAATACTAATGAAAAACTCTTCAACTTTGTGACATAAGTACTTTTTGGACGAATGGCTATATCCTTTGAACCTGTAATGGGATTTCACTAAATTTGACATATATTGTGCAGAATCATGTCCTAAACAACATATTTCAACAGCAGAAACCAGCTTGATGAAATTCAAAAGTTATTTCCACTCCTAATCAAAAATGCTTCAACTCGGTGAGATAAGTACTTTTTGAACGAATGGATATATCTTTTGAACTTGTGAAAGGATTACACTTAATTTGTCATATATTGTCCAGAATCATATCCTAAACAACATATTTCAACAGCAGAAACCAGCTTGATGAAATTCATTGATTATTTCCACTCCGAATCCAAAAACGCTTCAACTCGGTGAGATAAGTACTTTTTGATCGAATGGCTATATCTTTTGATCTTGTCGCTGGATTACACTGAATTTGACATGTGTTGTGCAAAATCATGTCCTAAACAACATATTTCAACAGCAGAAACCAGCGTGATGAAATTCAAAAGTTTTTTCCACTCCTAATCAAAAACGCTTCAACTCGGTGAGATAAGTACTTTTTGAACGAATGGCGATATCTTTTTAACCTATGAAGGGATTACACTGAATTTGACATATATTGTGCAGAATCATGTAATGAACAACATATTTCAACAGCAAAAACCAGCGTGGTGAAATTCAAAAGTTATTTCCACTCCTAATAAAAAACGCTTCAACTTGGTGAGATAAGTACTTTTTGAATGAATGGCTATATCTTTTGAACCTATGAAGGGATTACACTGAATTTGACATATAGTGTGCAGAATCATGTTCTAAACAACATATATCAACAGCAGAAACCAGATTGATGAAATTCATTAGTTATTTCCACTCCTAATTAAATGCTTCAACACGGTGAGATAAGTACTTTTTGAACGAATGGCTATATCTTTTGAACCTGTGAAGGGATTACACTGAATTTGACATATATTGTGCAGAATCATGTCATAAACAACATATTTCAACAGCAGAAACCAGCTTGATGAAATTCATTAGTTATTTCCAACTCGAATCAAAAACGCTTCAACTCGGTGAGATAAGCACTTTTTGATCGAATAGCTATATCTTTTGAACTTTTAATTGGATTTCACTGAATGGGACATATATTGTGCAGAATTATGTCCTAAACAACATATTTAAAAGTCAGAAACCAGCTAGATGAAATGCATTAGTTTTTTCCACTCCGAATCAAAAACGATTCAACTCGGTGAGATAAGCACTTTTTGATCGAATGGCTATAACTTTTGAACCTGTGATGGGATTATACTGAATTTGACATATATTGTGCAGAATCATGTCCTAAACAACATATTCCAACAGCAGAAACCAGCTTGATGAAATTCATTAGTTATTTCCACTCCTAATCAAAAACGCTTCAACTCGGTGAGATAAGTACTTTTTGAACGAATAGCAATATCCTATGAACCTGTAATGGGATCACACTTACTTTAACATATATTGTGCAGAATCATATCCTAAACAACATATTTCAAAAGCAGAAACCAGCTTGATGAAATTCATTAGTTATTTCCACTCCTTATCAAAAACGCTTCAAATCGGTAAGATAAGTACTTTTTGAACGAATGGCTATATCTTTTGAACATGTGAAGGGATCACACTGACTTTGACATATATTGTGCAGAATCATGTCCTAAACAACACAGTTCAACAGTAGAAATCTACTTGATGAAATTCATTAGTTATTGCCACTACTAATCAAAATTGCTTCAACTCAGTGAGATAAGCACTTTTTGCACGAATGGCTATATCTTTTGATCTTGTCGCTGGATTACACTGAATTTGACATGTGTTGTGCAGAATCATGTCCTAAACAACATATTTCAACAGCAGAAACCAGCTTGATTAAATCCATTAGTTATTTCCACTCCTAATCAAAAACGCTTCAACCCGATAAGATAAGCAGTATTTGAACGAATGGCTATATCTTTTGATCCTGTGATGTGAATACATTGAATTTGACATTTATTGTGCAGAATCATATCCTAAAAAACATATTTCAACAGCAGAAACCAGCGTGATGAAATTCAAAAAATTTTTCCACTCCTAATCAAAAACGCTTCAACTCGGTGAGATAAGTACTTGTTGAACGGATGGCGATATCTTTTTAACCTATGAAGGGATTATACTGAATTTGACATATATTGTGCAGAATCATGTCCTAAACCAAATATTTCAACAGCAGAAACCAGCTTGATGAAATTCATTAGTTATTTCCACTCCTAATCAGAAACTTCTCAACTCGGTGAGTTAAGCACTTTTTGAATGAATGGCTATGTCTTTTGGACTTTTGATGGGATATCTCAGAATATGACATATATTGTGCAGAATCTTGACCTACCAACATATTTCAACAGCAGAAACCAGCTTGACGAAATTCATTGATTATATCCAATACTAATCAAAAACTCTTCAACTATTTGACATAAGTACTTTTTGAACGAATGGCGATATTTTTTTTAACCTATGAAGGGATTTCACTGAATTTGACATATATTGTGCAGAATCATGTCCTAAACAACATATTTCAACAGCAAAAACCAGCGTGATGAAATTCAGTAGTTATTTCCACTCCTAATCAAAAACGCTTCAACTCGGTGAGATAAGCATTATTTGCACGAATGGCTATATCTTTTGATCTTGTCGCTGGATTACACTGAATTTTAAATATTTTCTGCAGAATCATGTCCTAAACAACATATTTCAACAGCGGGAACCAGCTTGATGAAATTCATTTGTTATTTCCACTCCTAATCAGAAACGTCTCAACTTGCTGAGATAAGCACTTTTTGAACGAATGGCTATATCTTTTGGACTTTTGATGGGATATCTCTGAATATGACATATATTGTGCAGAATCTTGACCTAACAACATATTTCAACAGCAGAAACCAGCGTGATGAAATTCATTGGTTATTTCAAATACTAATCAAAAACTCTTAAACTTGGTGACATAAGTACTTTTTGGATGAATGGCTAGATCTTTTGAACCTATGAAGGGATTACACTGAATTTGACATATATCGTGCAGAAACATGTTCTAAACAACATATTTCAACAGCAGAAACCAGCTTGATGAAATTCAAAAGTTATTTCCACTCCTAATCAAAAACGCTTCAACTCGGTGACATAAGCACTTTTTGAACGAATGGCAATATCCTTTGAACCTGTAATGGGATCACACTGAATTTGACATTCATTGTGCAGAATCATATCCAAAAAAACATATTTCAACAGCAGAAACCAGCTTGATGAAATTCATTAGTTATTTCCACTCCTAAACAAAAACGCTTCAACTCGGTGATATAAGCATTATTTTCACGAAAGGCTATATCTTTTGATCTTGTCGCTGGATTACACTGAATTTTATATATTTTCTGCACAATCATGTCCTAGACAACATATTTCAACAGCAGAAACCAGCTTGATGAAATTAATTTATTATTTTTACTCCGAATCAAAAACGCTTCAACTCGGTGAGATAAGCACTTTTTGATCGAATGGCAATATCTTTTTAACTTGTCGCTGGATTATACTGAATTTGACATATTTTGTGCAGAATCTTGTCCTAAACAAATTTTTTTAACAGCAGGAACCAGCTTGATGAAATTCATTGGTCATTTGCACTCCTAATCAAAAAGGCTTCAACTCAGTATCATAAGCACGTTTTGAACGAATGGCTATATCCTTTGAACCTGTAATGGGCTCACAAGAATTTGACATATATTGTCCAGAATAATGTCCTGAACAACAAATTTCAAGAGCAGAAACCAGCTTGATGAAATTCTTTAGTTATTTCCAATAGTAATCAAAAACGCTTCAACTCGGTGAGATAAGCACTTTTTGAACGAATGGCTATATCTTTTGGACTTTTGATGGGTTTTCACTGAATTTGACATATATTGTGCAGATTCATGTCCTAAACAACATATTTCAACAGCAGAAACCAGCTTGATGAAATTTATTAGTTATTTCCACACCTAATCAGAAATGTCTCAACTCGGTGAGTTAAGCACTTTTTGAACAAATGGCTATATCTTTTGGACTTTTGATGGGATATCTCTGAATATGACATATATTGTGCAGAAGCTTGACCTAACAACATATTTCAACAGCAGAAACCAGCTAGATCAAATTCATTGGTTATTTCCAATACTAATCAAAAACTCTTCAACTTGGTGACATAATTACTTTTTTGACGAATGGCTATATCCGTTGAACCTGTAATGGGATTTCACTGAATTTGACATATATTGTGCAGAATCATGTCCTAAACAACATATTTCAACAGCAGAAACCAGCTTGATGAAATTCAAAAGTTATTTCCACTCCTAATCAAAAACGCTTCAACTCGGTGAGATAAGTACTTTTTGAACGAATGGCTATATCTTGTGAACTTGTGAAGGGATTACACTGAATTTGACATGTATTGTCCAGAATCATGTCCTAAACAACAAATTTCAAAAGCAGAAACCAGCTTGATGAAATTCATTAGTTATTTCCAATACTAATAAAAAACTCTTCAACTTGGTGAGATAAGCAATTTTTTAAAGAATGGCTATATTTTTTGAACCTGGGATGGCATTTCACTGAATTTGACATATATTGTGCAGAATCTTGTCCTAAACAACATATTTCAACAGCAGAAACCAGCTTGATGAAATTCATTAGTTATTTTCACTCCGAATCAAAAATGCTTCAACCCGATAAGATAAGCAGTTTTTGAACGAATGGCTATATCTTTTGATCTTATCGCTAGATTACACTGAATTTGACATGTGTTTTGCAGAATCATGTCCTAAACAACATATTTCAACAGCAGAAACCAGCTTGACGAAATCCATCAGTTATTTCCACTCCTAATCAAAAACGCTTCAACCCGATAAGATGAGCAGTTTTTGAACGAATGGCTATATCTTTTGATCCTGTGATGTGATTACACTAAATTTGACATATATTGTGCAGAATCATATCCTAAACAACATATTTCAACAGCAGAAACCAGCTTGATGAAATTCATTGGTTATTTCCACTCCGAATCAAAAACCCCTCAATTCGGTGAGATAAGTTCTTTTGGAACGACTGGCGATATCTTTTGAACCTATGAAGGGATTACACTAAATTTGACATATATTGTGCAGAATCATGTTCTAAACAACATATTTCAACAGCAGAAACCAGCTTGATAAAATTCATTAGTTATTTCTACTCCTAATCAAAAACGCTTCAACTCGGTGAGATAAGCACTTTTTGAACGCATGGCTATATCTTTTGAACTTGTGAAGGGATTATACTGAATTTGACATATATTGTGCAGAATCATGTCCTAAACAACATATTTCAACAGCAGAAACCAGCTTGATGAAATTCATTAGTTATTTCCACTCCTAATCAGAAACGTCTCAACTCGGTGAGTTAAGCACTTTTTGAACGAATGGCTATATCTTTTGGACTTTTGATGGGATATCTCTGAATATGACATATATTGTGCAGAATCTTGACCTAACAACATATTTCAACAGCAGAAACCAGCTTGATGAAATTCATTAGTTATTTCCACTCCTAATCAAAAACTCTTCAACTTGGTGACATAAGTACTTTTTGGACAAATGGCTATATCCTTTGAACCTGTAATGGGATTTCATTGAATTTGACATATATTGTGCAGAATCATGTCCTAAACAACATGTTTCAACAGCAGAAACCAGCTTGATGAAATTCATTAGTTATTTCCACTCCTAATCAAAAACGCTTCAACTCGGTGAGATAAGTACTTTTTGAACGAATGGCTATATCTTTTGAACTTGTAAAGGGATTACACTGAATTTGACATATATTGTCCAGAATCATGTCCTAAACAACATATTTCAACAGCGGGAACCAGCTTGATGAAATTCATTAGTTATATCCACTCCTAATCAGAAACGTCTCAACTCGGTGAGATAAGCACTTTTTTCACGAATGGCTATATCTTTTAAACTTATCGCTGGATTACACTGAATTTGACATGTGTTTTGCAGAATCATGTCCTAAACAACAAATTTCAACAGCAGAAACCAGCGTGATGAAATTCAAAAGTTATTTCCACTCCGAATCAAAAACGCTTCAACTCGGTGAGATAAGCACTTTTTGAACGAATGGCTATATATGTTGAACTTGTGAAGGGATTACACTTAATTTGACATATATTGTGCAGAATCATGCCCTAAACAACATATTTCAATAGCAGAAACCAGCTTAATGAAATTCATTAGTTATTTCCACTCCTAATCAAAAACGCTTCAACTCGGTGAGATAAGTCCTTTTGAACGAATGGCTATATCCTTTGAACCTGTAATTGGGATCACACTGACTTTGACATATATTGTGCGGAATCATATCCTAAACAACATATTTCAACAGCAGAAACCAGCTTGATGAAATTCATTAGTTATTTCCACACCTAATCAAAATTGCTTCAACTCGGTGAGATGAGCAATTTTTGCACGAATGGGTATATCTTTTGATCTTGTCGCTGGATCACACTGAATTTTAAATATTTTCTGCAGAATCATGTCCTAAACAACATATTTCAACAGCAGAAACCAGCTTGATGAAATTCATTAGTTATTTCCACTCCGAATCAAAAATGCTTCAACTCGGTGAGATAAGCACTTTTTGATCGAATGGATATCTTTTGAACTTGTCGTTGGATTATACTGAATTTGACATATTTTGTGCAGAATTTTTTCCTAAACAACATTTTTCAACAGCAGGAACCAGCTTGATGAAATTCATTAGATATTTGCACTCCTAATCAAAAACGCTTCAACTCGGTCTCATAGAAACGTTTTAAACGAATGGCTATATCCTTTGAACCCATAATGGGCTCACAAGAATTTGACATATATTGTGCAGAATCATGTCCTAAACCACATATTTCAACAGCAGAAACCAGCTTGATGAAATTCAAAAGTTATTTCCACTCCTAATCAAAAACGCTTCAACTCGGTGAGATAAGTACTTTTTGAACGAATGGCTATATCTTTTGAACTTGTGATGGGATTTCACTGAATTTGACATATATTGTGCAGAATCTTGTCCTAAACAACATATTTCAACAGCAGAAACCAGCTTGATGAAATTCATTAGTTATTTCCAATTCGAATCAAAAACGCTTCAACTCGGTGAGATAAGCACTTTTTGATCGAATGGCTATATCTTTTGAACTTGTCGCTGGATTATACTGAATTTGACATATTTTGTGCAGAATCTTTTCCTAAACAACATATTTCATCAGCGGGAACCAGCTTGATGAAATTCATTAGTTATTTCCACTCCTAATCAGAAACGTCTCAACTCGGTGAGATAAGCACCTTTTTCACGAATGGCTATATCTTTTGATCTTATCGCTGGATTACACTGAATTTGACATGTGTTTTGTAGAATCATGTCCTAAAAAACATATTTCAATAGCAGAAACCAGCTTGACGAAATCCATCAGTTATTTCCACTCCGAATCAAAAACGCTTCAACCCGATAAGATAAGCACTTTTTGAACGAATGGCTATATCTTTTGAACCTGTGATGTGATTACACTAAATTTGACATATATTGTGCAAAATCATATCCTAAAGCACATATTTCAACAGGAGAAACAAGCTTGATGAAATTCATTGGTTATTTTCACTCCGAATCAAAAACGCCTCAACTCGGTGAGATAAGCACTTTTTGAACGAATGGCTATATCTTTTGAACCTTTGAAGGGATTACACTGAATTTGACATATATTGTGCAGAATCATGTCCTAAACAACATATTTCAACAGCAGTAACCAGCTTGATGAAATTCAAAAGTTATTTCCACTCCTAATCAAAAGTGCTTCAACTCGGTGAGATAAGTAATTTTTGAACGAATGGGTATATCTTTTGAACCTGTGATGTGATTACACTGAATTTGACATATATTGTGCAGAGTCATATCCTAAACAACATATTTCAACAGCAGAAACCAGCTTGATGAAATTCATTGGTTATTTTCACTCCTGATCAAAAACGCTTCAACTTTGTGAGATAAGCACTTTTTGAACGAATGGCTATATCTTTTGAACCTTTGAAGGGATTACACTGAATTTGACATATATTGTGCAGAATCTTGTCCTAAACAACATATTTCAACAGCGGGAACCAGCTTGATGAAATTCATTAGTCATATCCACTCCTAATCAGAAACACTTTAACTCGGTCTCATGAGCACATTTTGAAAGAATGTCTATATCCTTTGAACTAGTAATGGGCTCACAAGAATTTGACATATATTATGCAGAATCATGTCCTAAACAACATATTTCAACAGCAGAAACCAGTTTGATGAAATTCATTAGTTATGTCCACTCCGAATCAAAAACGGTTCAACTCGGTGAGATAAGTCCTTTTTGAATGAATAGCTATATCTTTTGAACTTGTAGCTAGATTACACTGAATTTGACATGTGTTTTGCAGAATCATGTCCTAAACAACATATTTCAACAGCAGTAACCAGCATGACGAAATCCATCAGTTATTTCCACTGCGAATCAAAAACGCTTCATCTCGGTGAGATAAGTACCTTTGGAACGAATGGCGATATCTTTTGAACCTATGAAGGGATTACACTGAATTTGACATATATTGTGCAGAACCATGTTCTAAACAACATATTTCAACAGCAGAAACCAGCTTGATGAAATTCAAAAGTTATTTCCACTCCGAATCAAAAACGCTTCAACTCGGTGAGATAAGCACTTTTTGAACGAATGGCTATATCTTTTGAACCTTTGAAGGGATTACACTGAATTTGACATATATTGTGCAGAATCATGTCCTAAACAACATATTTCAACAGCAGTAACCAGCTTGATGAAATTCAAAATTTATTTCCACTCCAAATCAAAAGTGCTTCAACTCGGTGAGATAAGTAATTTTTGAACGAATGGGTATATCTTTTGAACCTGTGATGTGATTACACTGAATTTGACATATATTGTGCAGAGTCATATCCTAAACAACATATTTCAACAGCAGAAACCAGCTTGATGAAATTCATTAGTTATTTTCACTCCTGATCAAAAACGCTTCAACTTTGTGAGATAAGCACTTTTTGAACGAATGGCTATAGCTTTTGAACTTGTGAAGGGATTACACTGAATTTGACATATATTGTGCAGAATCATGTCCTAAACAACATATTTCAACAGTAGAAATCTACAAGATGAAATTCATTAGTTATTGCCACTCCTAATCAAATTTGCTTCAACTCGGTGAGATAAGCACTTTTTGCACGAATGGCTATATCTTTTGAACCTGTGATGTGATTACACTAAATTTGACATATACTGTGCAGAATCATATCCTAAAAAACATATTTCAACAGCAGAAACCAGCTTGATGAAATTCATTGGTTATTTCCACTCCGAATCAAAAACGCCTCAACTTGGTGAGATAAGTTCTTTTGGAACGACTGGCGATATCTTTTGAACCTATGAGGGGATTACACTGAATTTGACATATATTGTGCAGAATCATGTTCTAAACAACATATTTCAACAGCAGAAACCAGCTTGATAAAATTCAAAAGTTATTTACACTCCTAATCAAAAATGCTTCAACTTGGAGAGATAAGCACGTTTTGAACGAATGGCTATATCCTTTGAACCTGTAATGGGCTCACAAGAATTTGACATATATTGTGCAGAATCATGTCCTAAACAACATATTTCAACAGCAGAAACCAGCTTGATGAAATTCATTAGTTATTTCCAGTCCTAATCAGAAAAGTCTCAACTCGGTGAGATAAGCACTTTTTGAACGAATGGCTATATCTTTTGGACTTTTGATGGGATATCTCTGAATATGACATATATTGTGCAGAATCTTGACCTAACAACATATTTCAACAGCAGAAACCAGCTTGATTAAATCCATTAGTTATTTCCACTCCTAATCAAAAACGCTTCAACCCGATAAGATAAGCAGTTTTTGAACGAATGGCTATATCTTTTGAATATGTAAAGGATTACACTGAATTTGACATATATTGTGCAGAATCATGTCCTAAACAACATATTTCAACAGCAGAAACCAGCTTGATGAAATTCAAAAGTTATTTCCACTCCTAATCAAAAACGCTTCAACTCGGTGAGATAAGTACTTTTTGAACGAATGGCTATATCTTTTGAACTTGTGAAGGGATTACACTGAATTTGACATATATTGTTCAGAATCATGTCCTAAACAACAAATTGCAAGAGCAGAAACCAGCTTGATATAATCATTAGTTATTTCCAATACTAATCAAAAACTCTTCAACTTGGTGAGATAAGCAATTTTTGAACGAATGGCTAAAATTTTTTGAACCTGTGATGGGATTTCACTGAATTTGACATATATTGTGCAGAATCTTGTCCTAAACAACATATTTCAACAGCAGAAACCAGCGTGATGAAATCCATTAGTTATTTCCACTCCGAATCAAAAACGCTTGAACTCGGTGAGATAAGCACTTTTTGATCGAATGGCTATATCTTTTGAACTTGTCGCTGGATTGTACTGAATTTGACATATATTGTGCAGAATATTGTCCTAAACAACATATTTCAACGGCGGGAACCAGCTTGATGAAATTAATTAGTTATTTCCACTCCTAATCAGAAACGTCTCAACTCGGTGAGATAAGCACTTTTTTCACGAATGGCTATATCTTTTGATCTTATCACTGGATTACACTGAATTTGACATATATTGTGCAGAATCATGTTCTAAACAACATATTTCAACAGCAGAAACCAGCTTGATGAAATTCAAAAGTTATTTCCACTCCTAATCCAAAACGCTTCAACTCGATGAGATAAGCACTTTTTGAACGAATGGCTATATCTTTTGAATATGTGAAGGGATTACACTGAATTTGACATATATTGTGCAGAATCATGTCCTAAACAACATACTTCAACAGCAGAAACCAGCTTGATGAAATTCATTAGTTATTTCCTCTCCTAATCAAAAACGCTTCAACTCGGTGAGATAAGTCCTTTTTGAACGAATGGCTATATCCTTTGAACCTTTAATGGGATCACACTGACTTTGACATATATTGTGCAGAATCATATCCTAAACAACATATTTCAACAGTATGAATCTACTTGATGAAATTCATTAGTTTTTGCCACTCCTAATCAAAATTGCTTCAACTCGGTGAGATAAGCAGTTTTTGCACGAATGGCTATATCTTTTGATCTTGTCGCTGGATTACACTGAATTTTACATGTGTAATGCAGAATCATGTCCTAAACAACATATTTCAACAGCAGAAACCAGCTTGATTAAATCCATTAGTTATTTCCACTCCTAATCATAAACGCTTCAACCCGATAAGATAAGCAGTTTTTGAACGAATGGCTATATCTTTTGAATATGTAAAGGGATTACACTGAATTTGACATATATTGTGCAGAATCATGTCCTAAACCACATATTTCAACAGCAGAAACCAGCTTGATGAAAGTCAAAAGTTATTTCCACTCCTAATCAAAAACGCTTCAACTCGGTGAGATAAGTAATTTTTGAACAAATGGCTATATCTTTTGAACTTGTGATGGGATTTCACTGAATTTGACATATATTGTGCAGAATCTTGTCCTAAACAACATATTTCAACAGCAGAAACCAGCTTGATGAAATTCATTGGTTATTTCCAATTCGAATCAAAAACGCTTCAACTCGGTGAGATAAGCACTTTTTGATCGAATGGCTATATCTTTTGAACTTGTCGCTGGATTATACTGAATTTGACATATTTTGTGCAGAATCTTTTCCTAAACAACATATTTCAACAGCGGGAACCAGCTTGATGAAATTCATTAGTTATTTCCACTCCTAATCAGAAACGTCTCAACTCGGTGAGATAAGCACCTTTTTCACGAATGGCTATATCTTTTGATCTTATCGCTGGATTACACTGAATTTGACATGTGTTTTGCAGAATCATGTCCTAAAAAACATATTTCAATAGCAGAAACCAGCTTGACGAAATCCATCAGTGATTTCCACTCCGAATCAAAAACGCTTAAACCCGATAAGATAAGCACTTTTTGAACGAATGGCTATATCTTTTGAACCTGTGATGTGATTACACTAAATTTGACATATATTGTGCAAAATCATATCCTAAAGCACATATTTCAACAGCAGAAACAGGCTTGATGAAATTCATTGGTTATTTCCACTCCGAATCAAAAACCCCTCAACTCGGTGAGATAAGTTCTTTTGGAACGACTGGCGATATCTTTTGAACCTATGAAGGGATTACACTGAATTTGACATATATTGTGCAGAACCATGTTCTAAACAACATATTTCAACAGCAGAAACCAGCTTGATGAAATTCAAAAGTTATTTCCACTCCGGATCCAAAACGCTTCAACTCGGTGAGATAAGCACTTTTTGAATGAATGGCTATATCTTTTGAACCTTTGAAGGGATTACACTGAATTTGACATATATTGTGCATAATCATGTCCTAAACAACATATATCAACAGCAGTAACCAGCTTGATGAAATTCAAAAGTTATTTCCACTCCTAATCAAAAGTGCTTCAACTCGGTGAGATAAGTACTTTTTGAACGAATGGCTATATCTTTTGAACTTGTAAAGGGATTACACTGAATTTGACATATATTGTCCAGAATCATGTCCTAAACAACATATTTCAACAGCGGGAACCAGCTTGATGAAATTCATTAGTTATATCCACTCCTAATCAGAAACGTCTCAACTCGGTGAGATAAGCACTTTTTTCACGAATGGCTATATCTTTTAAACTTATCGCTGGATTACACTGAATTTGACATGTGTTTTGCAAAATCATGTCCTAAACAACAAATTTCAACAGCAGAAACCAGCGTGATGAAATTCAAAAGTTATTTCCACTCCTAATCAAAAACGCTTCAACTCGGTGAGATAAGTACGTTTTTATAACGAATGGCTATATATGTTGAACTTGTGAAGGGATTACACTTAATTTGACATATATTGTGCAGAATTATGTCATATACAACATATTTCAACAGCAGAAACCAGCTTGATGAAATCCATTAGTTATTTCCACTCCTAATCAAAAACGCTTCAACTCGGTGAGATAAGTCCTTTTTGAAAGAATGGCTATATCCTTTGAACCTTTAATGGGATCACACTGAATTTGACATATATTGTGCAGAATCATATCCCAAAAAACATATTTCAACAGCAGAAACCAGCTTGATGAAATTCTTTAGTTATTTCCTCTCCTAAACAAAAACGCTTCAACTCGGTGAGATGAGCATTATTTGCAAGAGTGGCTATATCTTTTGATCATGTCGCTGGATTACACTGAATTTGAAATATTTTCTGCAGAATCATGTCCTAAACAACATATTGTAACAGCAGAAACCAGCTTGATGAAATTCAAAAGTTATTTCCACTCCTAATCAAAAACGCTTCAATCGGTGAGATAAGTACTTTTTGAACGAATGGCTGTATCTTTTGAAATTGTGAAGGGATTAAACTGAATTTGACATATATTGTCCAGAATCATGTCCTAAACAACAAATTTCAATAGCAGAAACCAGCTTGATGAAATTCATTAGTTACTTCCAATACTAATCAAAAACTCTTCAACTTGGTGAGATAAGCACTTTTTGCACAAATGGCTATATTTTTTGAACCTGGGATGGGATTTCACTGAATTTGACATATATTGTGCAGAATCTTTTCCTAAACAACATATTTTAACAGCATAAACCAGCTTGATGAAATTCATTAGTTATTTCCACTCCGAATCAAAAACGCTTCAACTCGGTGAGATAAGCACTTTTTGATCGAATGGCTATATCTTTTGAACTTGTCGCTGGATTACACTGAATTTGACATATGTTTTGCAGAATCATGTCCTAAACAACATATTTCAACAGCAGAAACCAGCTTGACGAAATCCATCAGTTATTTCCACTCCTAATCAAAAACGCTTCAACCCGATAAGATAAGCAGTTTTTGAACGAATGGCTATATCTTTTGAACCTGTGATGTGATTACACTAAATTTGACATATATTGTGCAGAATCATATCCTAAAAAACATATTTCAAGAGTAGAAACCAGCTTAATGAAATTCATTGATTATTTCCACTCCTAATCAAAAACGCTTCAACTCGGTGAGATAAGCACTTTTTGAAAGAATGGCTATATCTTTTGAACTTGTGAAGGGATTACACTGAATTTGACATATATTGTGCAGAATCATGTCCTAAACAACAAATTTCAACAGCAGAAACCAGCGTGATAAAATTCAAAAGTTATTTCCACTCCTAAACAAAAACGCTTCAACTCGGTGAGATAAGTACGTTTTGAACGAATGGCTATATCTTTTGAACTTGTGAAGGGATTACACTTAATTTGACATATATTGTGCAGAATTATTTCATATACAACATATTTCAACAGCAGAAACCAGCTTGATGAAATCCATTCGTTATTTCCAGTCCTAATCAAAAACGCTTCAACTCGGTGAGATAAGTCCTTTTTGAAAGAATGGCTATATCCTTTGAACCTTTAATGGGATCACATTGAATTTGACATATATTGTGCAGAATCATATCCCAAAAAACATATTTCAACAGCAGAAACCAGCTTGATGAAATTCTTTAGTTATTTCCTCTCCTAAACAAAAACGCTTCAACTCGGTGAGATAAGCATTATTTGCAAGAGTGGATATATCTTTTGATCATGTCGCTGGATTACACTGAATTTGAAATATTTTCTGCAGAATCATGTCCTAAACAACATATTGTAACAGCAGAAACCAGCTTGATGAAATTCAAAAGTTATTTCCACTCCTAATCAAAAACGCTTCAATCGGTGAGATAAGTACTTTTTGAACGAATGGCTGTATCTTTTGAAATTGTGAAGGGATTAAACTGAATTTGACATATATTGTCCAGAATCATGTCCTAAACAACAAATTTCAATAGCAGAAACCAGCTTGATGAAATTCATTAGTTACTTCCAATACTAATCAAAAACTCTTCAACTTGGTGAGATAAGCACTTTTTGCACAAATGGCTATATTTTTTGAACCTGGGATGGGATTTCACTGAATTTGACATATATTGTGCAGAATCTTTTCCTAAACAACATATTTTAACAGCATAAACCAGCTTGATGAAATTCATTAGTTATTTCCACTCCGAATCAAAAACGCTTCAACTCGGTGAGATAAGCACTTTTTGATCGAATGGCTATATCTTTTGAACTTGTCGCTGGATTACACTGAATTTGACATATGTTTTGCAGAATCATGTCCTAAACAACATATTTCAACAGCAGAAACCAGCTTGACGAAATCCATCAGTTATTTCCACTCCTAATCAAAAACGCTTCAACCCGATAAGATAAGCAGTTTTTGAACGAATGGCTATATCTTTTGAACCTGTGATGTGATTACACTAAATTTGACATATATTGTGCAGAATCATATCCTAAAAAACATATTTCAAGAGTAGAAACCAGCTTAATGAAATTCATTGATTATTTCCACTCCTAATCAAAAACGCTTCAACTCGGTGAGATAAGCACTTTTTGAACGAATGGCTATATCTTTTGAACTTGTGAAGGGATTACACTGAATTTGACATATATTGTGCAGAATCATGTCCTAAACAACAAATTTCAACAGCAGAAACCAGCGTGATAAAATTCAACAGTTATTTCCACTCCTAAACAAAAACGCTTCAACTCGGTGAGATAAGTACGTTTTGAACGAATGGCTATATCTTTTGAACTTGTGAAGGGATTACACTTAATTTGACATATATTGTGCAGAATTATTTCATATACAACATATTTCAACAGCAGAAACCAGCTTGATGAAATCCATTCGTTATTTCCAGTCCTAATCAAAAACGCTTCAACTCGGTGAGATAAGTCCTTTTTGAAAGAATGGCTATATCCTTTGAACCTTTAATGGGATCACATTGAATTTGACATATATTGTGCAGAATCATATCCCAAAAAACATATTTCAACAGCAGAAACCAGCTTGATGAAATTCTTTAGTTATTTCCTCTCCTAAACAAAAACGCTTCAACTCGGTGAGATAAGCATTATTTGCAAGAGTGGATATATCTTTTGATCTTGTTGCTGGATTACACTGAATTTGAAATATTTTCTGCAGAATCATGTCCTAAACAACATATTTCAACAGAAGAAACCAGCTTGATGAAATTCAAAAGTTATTTCCACTCCTAATCAAAAACGCTTCAATCGGTGAGATAAGTACTTTTTGAGCGAATGGCTATAACTTTTGAACTTGTGAAGGGATTACACTGAATTTGACATATATTATCCAGAATCATGTCCTAAACAACATATTTCAATAGCAGAAACCAGCTTGATGAAATTCATTAGTTACTTTCAATACTAATCAAAAACTCTTCAACTTGGTGAGATAAGAAATTTTTGAACGAATGGCTATATTTTTTGAACCTGGGATGGGATTTCACTGAATTTGACATATATTGTGCAGAATCTTGTCCTAAACAACATATTTCAACAGCAGAAACCAGCTTGATGAAATTCATTGGTTATTTCCAATTCGAATCAAAAACGCTTCAACTCGGTGAGATAAGCACTTTTTGATCGAATGGCTATATCTTTTGAACTTGTCGCTGGATTATACTGAATTTGACATATTTTGTGCAGAATCTTTTCCTAAACAACATATTTCAACAGCGGGAACCAGCTTGATGAAATTCATTAGTTATTTCCACTCCTAATCAGAAACGTCTCAACTCGGTGAGATAAGCACCTTTTTCACGAATGGCTATATCTTTTGATCTTATCGCTGGATTACACTGAATTTGACATGTGTTTTGCAGAATCATGTCCTAAAAAACATATTTCAATAGCAGAAACCAGCTTGACGAAATCCATCAGTGATTTCCACTCCGAATCAAAAACGCTTAAACCCGATAAGATAAGCACTTTTTGAACGAATGGCTATATCTTTTGAACCTGTGATGTGATTACACTAAATTTGACATATATTGTGCAAAATCATATCCTAAAAAACATATTTCAACAGCAGAAACAGGCTTGATGAAATTCATTGGTTATTTCGACTCCGAATCAAAAACGCCTCAACTCGGTGAGATAAGTTCTTTTGGAACGACTGGCGATATCTTTTGAACCTATGAAGGGATTACACTGAATTTGACATATATTGTGCAGAACCATGTTCTAAACAACATATTTCAACAGCAGAAACCAGCTTGATGAAATTCAAAAGTTATTTCCACTCCGGATCAAAAACGCTTCAACTCGGTGAGATAAGCACTTTTTGAATGAATGGCTATATCTTTTGAACCTTTGAAGGGATTACACTGAATTTGACATATATTGTGCATAATCATGTCCTAAACAACATATATCAACAGCAGTAACCAGCTTGATGAAATTCAAAAGTTATTTCCACTCCTAATCAAAAGTGCTTCAACTCGGTGAGATAAGTACTTTTTGAACGAATGGCTATATCTTTTGAACTTGTAAAGGGATTACACTGAATTTGACATATATTGTCCAGAATCATGTCCTAAACAACATATTTCAACAGCGGGACCAGCTTGATGAAATTCATTAGTTATATCCACTCCTAATCAGAAACGTCTCAACTCGGTGAGATAAGCACTTTTTGAATGAATGGCTATATCTTTTGAACCTTTGAAGGGATTACACTGAATTTGACATATATTGTGCATAATCATGTCCTAAACAACATATATCAACAGCAGTAACCAGCTTGATGAAATTCAAAAGTTATTTCCACTCCTAATCAAAAGTGCTTCAACTCGGTGAGATAAGTACTTTTTGAACGAATGGCTATATCTTTTGAACTTGTAAAGGGATTACACTGAATTTGACATATATTGTCCAGAATCATGTCCTAAACAACATATTTCAACAGCGGGACCAGCTTGATGAAATTCATTAGTTATATCCACTCCTAATCAGAAACGTCTCAACTCGGTGAGATAAGCACTTTTTTCACGAATGGCTATATCTTTTAAACTTATCGCTGGATTACACTGAATTTGACATGTGTTTTGCAAAATCATGTCCTAAACAACAAATTTCAACAGCAGAAACCAGCGTGATGAAATTCAAAAGTTATTTCCACTCCTAATCAAAAACGCTTCAACTCGGTGAGATAAGTACGTTTTTATAACGAATGGCTATATATGTTGAACTTGTGAAGGGATTACACTTAATTTGACATATATTGTGCAGAATTATGTCATATACAACATATTTCAACAGCAGAAACCAGCTTGATGAAATCCATTAGTTATTTCCACTCCTAATCAAAAACGCTTCAACTCGGTGAGATAAGTCCTTTTTGAAAGAATGGCTATATCCTTTGAACCTTTAATGGGATCACACTGAATTTGACATATATTGTGCAGAATCATATCCCAAAAAACATATTTCAACAGCAGAAACCAGCTTGATGAAATTCTTTAGTTATTTCCTCTCCTAAACAAAAACGCTTCAACTCGGTGAGATGAGCATTATTTGCAAGAGTGGCTATATCTTTTGATCATGTCGCTGGATTACACTGAATTTGAAATATTTTCTGCAGAATCATGTCCTAAACAACATATTGTAACAGCAGAAACCAGCTTGATGAAATTCAAAAGTTATTTCCACTCCTAATCAAAAACGCTTCAATCGGTGAGATAAGTACTTTTTGAACGAATGGCTGTATCTTTTGAAATTGTGAAGGGATTAAACTGAATTTGACATATATTGTCCAGAATCATGTCCTAAACAACAAATTTCAATAGCAGAAACCAGCTTGATGAAATTCATTAGTTACTTCCAATACTAATCAAAAACTCTTCAACTTGGTGAGATAAGCACTTTTTGCACAAATGGCTATATTTTTTGAACCTGGGATGGGATTTCACTGAATTTGACATATATTGTGCAGAATCTTTTCCTAAACAACATATTTTAACAGCATAAACCAGCTTGATGAAATTCATTAGTTATTTCCACTCCGAATCAAAAACGCTTCAACTCGGTGAGATAAGCACTTTTTGATCGAATGGCTATATCTTTTGAACTTGTCGCTGGATTACACTGAATTTGACATATGTTTTGCAGAATCATGTCCTAAACAACATATTTCAACAGCAGAAACCAGCTTGACGAAATCCATCAGTTATTTCCACTCCTAATCAAAAACGCTTCAACCCGATAAGATAAGCAGTTTTTGAACGAATGGCTATATCTTTTGAACCTGTGATGTGATTACACTAAATTTGACATATATTGTGCAGAATCATATCCTAAAAAACATATTTCAAGAGTAGAAACCAGCTTAATGAAATTCATTGATTATTTCCACTCCTAATCAAAAACGCTTCAACTCGGTGAGGTAAGCACTTTTTGAACGAATGGCTATATCTTTTGAACTTGTGAAGGGATTACACTGAATTTGACATATATTGTGCAGAATCATGTCCTAAACAACAAATTTCAACAGCAGAAACCAGCGTGATAAAATTCAAAAGTTATTTCCACTCCTAAACAAAAACGCTTCAACTCGGTGAGATAAGTACGTTTTGAACGAATGGCTATATCTTTTGAACTTGTGAAGGGATTACACTTAATTTGACATATATTGTGCAGAATTATTTCATATACAACATATTTCAACAGCAGAAACCAGCTTGATGAAAATCCATTCGTTATTTCCAGTCCTAATCAAAAACGCTTCAACTCGGTGAGATAAGTCCTTTTTGAAAGAATGGCTATATCCTTTGAACCTTTAATGGGATCACATTGAATTTGACATATATTGTGCAGAATCATATCCCAAAAAACATATTTCAACAGCAGAAACCAGCTTGATGAAATTCTTTAGTTATTTCCTCTCCTAAACAAAAACGCTTCAACTCGGTGAGATAAGCATTATTTGCAAGAGTGGATATATCTTTTGATCATGTCGCTGGATTACACTGAATTTGAAATATTTTCTGCAGAATCATGTCCTAAACAACATATTGTAACAGCAGAAACCAGCTTGATGAAATTCAAAAGTTATTTCCACTCCTAATCAAAAACGCTTCAATCGGTGAGATAAGTACTTTTTGAACGAATGGCTGTATCTTTTGAAATTGTGAAGGGATTAAACTGAATTTGACATATATTGTCCAGAATCATGTCCTAAACAACAAATTTCAATAGCAGAAACCAGCTTGATGAAATTCATTAGTTACTTCCAATACTAATCAAAAACTCTTCAACTTGGTGAGATAAGCACTTTTTGCACAAATGGCTATATTTTTTGAACCTGGGATGGGATTTCACTGAATTTGACATATATTGTGCAGAATCTTTTCCTAAACAACATATTTTAACCGCATAAACCAGCTTGATGAAATTCATTAGTTATTTCCACTCCGAATCAAAAACGCTTCAACTCGGTGAGATAAGCACTTTTTGATCGAATGGCTATATCTTTTGAACTTGTCGCTGGATTACACTGAATTTGACATATGTTTTGCAGAATCATGTCCTAAACAACATATTTCAACAGCAGAAACCAGCTTGACGAAATCCATCAGTTATTTCCACTCCTAATCAAAAACGCTTCAACCCGATAAGATAAGCAGTTTTTGAACGAATGGCTATATCTTTTGAACCTGTGATGTGATTACACTAAATTTGACATATATTGTGCAGAATCATATCCTAAAAAACATATTTCAAGAGTAGAAACCAGCTTAATGAAATTCATTGATTATTTCCACTCCTAATCAAAAACGCTTCAACTCGGTGAGATAAGCACTTTTTGAACGAATGGCTATATCTTTTGAACTTGTGAAGGGATTACACTGAATTTGACATATATTGTGCAGAATCATGTCCTAAACAACAAATTTCAACAGCAGAAACCAGCGTGATAAAATTCAACAGTTATTTCCACTCCTAAACAAAAACGCTTCAACTCGGTGAGATAAGTACGTTTTGAACGAATGGCTATATCTTTTGAACTTGTGAAGGGATTACACTTAATTTGACATATATTGTGCAGAATTATTTCATATACAACATATTTCAACAGCAGAAACCAGCTTGATGAAATCCATTCGTTATTTCCAGTCCTAATCAAAAACGCTTCAACTCGGTGAGATAAGTCCTTTTTGAAAGAATGGCTATATCCTTTGAACCTTTAATGGGATCACATTGAATTTGACATATATTGTGCAGAATCATATCCCAAAAAACATATTTCAACAGCAGAAACCAGCTTGATGAAATTCTTTAGTTATTTCCTCTCCTAAACAAAAACGCTTCAACTCGGTGAGATAAGCATTATTTGCAAGAGTGGATATATCTTTTGATCTTGTTGCTGGATTACACTGAATTTGAAATATTTTCTGCAAAATCATGTCCTAAACAACATATTTCAACAGAAGAAACCAGCTTGATGAAATTCAAAAGTTATTTCCACTCCTAATCAAAAACGCTTCAATCGGTGAGATAAGTACTTTTTGAGCGAATGGCTATAACTTTTGAACTTGTGAAGGGATTACACTGAATTTGACATATATTATCCAGAATCATGTCCTAAACAACATATTTCAATAGCAGAAACCAGCTTGATGAAATTCATTAGTTACTTTCAATACTAATCAAAAACTCTTCAACTTGGTGAGATAAGAAATTTTTGAACGAATGGCTATATTTTTTGAACCTGGGATGGGATTTCACTGAATTTGACATATATTGTGCAGAATCTTGTCCTAAACAACATATTTCAACAGCAGAAACCAGCTTGATGAAATTCATTGGTTATTTCCAATTCGAATCAAAAACGCTTCAACTCGGTGAGATAAGCACTTTTTGATCGAATGGCTATATCTTTTGAACTTGTCGCTGGATTATACTGAATTTGACATATTTTGTGCAGAATCTTTTCCTAAACAACATATTTCAACAGCGGGAACCAGCTTGATGAAATTCATTAGTTATTTCCACTCCTAATCAGAAACGTCTCAACTCGGTGAGATAAGCACCTTTTTCACGAATGGCTATATCTTTTGATCTTATCGCTGGATTACACTGAATTTGACATGTGTTTTGCAGAATCATGTCCTAAAAAACATATTTCAATAGCAGAAACCAGCTTGACGAAATCCATCAGTGATTTCCACTCCGAATCAAAAACGCTTAAACCCGATAAGATAAGCACTTTTTGAACGAATGGCTATATCTTTTGAACCTGTGATGTGATTACACTAAATTTGACATATATTGTGCAAAATCATATCCTAAAGCACATATTTCAACAGCAGAAACAGGCTTGATGAAATTCATTGGTTATTTCGACTCCGAATCAAAAACGCCTCAACTCGGTGAGATAAGTTCTTTTGGAACGACTGGCGATATCTTTTGAACCTATGAAGGGATTACACTGAATTTGACATATATTGTGCAGAACCATGTTCTAAACAACATATTTCAACAGCAGAAACCAGCTTGATGAAATTCAAAAGTTATTTCCACTCCGGATCAAAAACGCTTCAACTCGGTGAGATAAGCACTTTTTGAATGAATGGCTATATCTTTTGAACCTTTGAAGGGATTACACTGAATTTGACATATATTGTGCATAATCATGTCCTAAACAACATATATCAACAGCAGTAACCAGCTTGATGAAATTCAAAAGTTATTTCCACTCCTAATCAAAAGTGCTTCAACTCGGTGAGATAAGTACTTTTTGAACGAATGGCTATATCTTTTGAACTTGTAAAGGGATTACACTGAATTTGACATATATTGTCCAGAATCATGTCCTAAACAACATATTTCAACAGCGGGACCAGCTTGATGAAATTCATTAGTTATATCCACTCCTAATCAGAAACGTCTCAACTCGGTGAGATAAGCACTTTTTTCACGAATGGCTATATCTTTTAAACTTATCGCTGGATTACACTGAATTTGACATGTGTTTTGCAGAATCATGTCCTAAACAACAAATTTCAACAGCAGAAACCAGCGTGATGAAATTCAAAAGTTATTTCCACTCCTAATCAAAAACGCTTCAACTCGGTGAGATAAGTACGTTTTTATAACGAATGGCTATATATGTTGAACTTGTGAAGGGATTACACTTAATTTGACATATATTGTGCAGAATTATGTCATATACAACATATTTCAACAGCAGAAACCAGCTTGATGAAATCCATTAGTTATTTCCACTCCTAATCAAAAACGCTTCAACTCGGTGAGATAAGTCCTTTTTGAAAGAATGGCTATATCCTTTGAACCTTTAAAGGGATCACACTGAATTTGACATATATTGTGCAGAATCATATCCCAAAAAACATATTTCAACAGCAGAAACCAGCTTGATGAAATTCTTTAGTTATTTCCTCTCCTAAACAAAAACGCTTCAACTCGGTGAGATGAGCATTATTTGCAAGAGTGGCTATATCTTTTGATCATGTCGCTGGATTACACTGAATTTGAAATATTTTCTGCAGAATCATGTCCTAAACAACATATTGTAACAGCAGAAACCAGCTTGATGAAATTCAAAAGTTATTTCCACTCCTAATCAAAAACGCTTCAATCGGTGAGATAAGTACTTTTTGAACGAATGGCTGTATCTTTTGAAATTGTGAAGGGATTAAACTGAATTTGACATATATTGTCCAGAATCATGTCCTAAACAACAAATTTCAATAGCAGAAACCAGCTTGATGAAATTCATTAGTTACTTCCAATACTAATCAAAAACTCTTCAACTTGGTGAGATAAGCACTTTTTGCACAAATGGCTATATTTTTTGAACCTGGGATGGGATTTCACTGAATTTGACATATATTGTGCAGAATCTTTTCCTAAACAACATATTTTAACAGCATAAAACAGCTTGATGAAATTCATTAGTTATTTCCACTCCGAATCAAAAACGCTTCAACTCGGTGAGATAAGCACTTTTTGATCGAATGGCTATATCTTTTGAACTTGTCGCTGGATTACACTGAATTTGACATATGTTTTGCAGAATCATGTCCTAAACAACATATTTCAACAGCAGAAACCAGCTTGACGAAATCCATCAGTTATTTCCACTCCTAATCAAAAACGCTTCAACCCGATAAGATAAGCAGTTTTTGAACGAATGGCTATATCTTTTGAACCTGTGATGTGATTACACTAAATTTGACATATATTGTGCAGAATCATATCCTAAAAAACATATTTCAAGCGTAGAAACCAGGTTAATGAAATTCATTGATTATTTCCACTCCTAATCAAAAACGCTTCAACTCGGTGAGATAAGCACTTTTTGAACGAATGGCTATATCTTTTGAACTTGTGAAGGGATTACACTGAATTTGACATATATCGTGCAGAATCATGTCCTAAACAACAAATTTCAACAGCAGAAACCAGCGTGATAAAATTCAAAAGTTATTTCCACTCCTAAACAAAAACGCTTCAACTCGGTGAGATAAGTACGTTTTGAACGAATGGCTATATCTTTTGAACTTGTGAAGGGATTACACTTAATTTGACATATATTGTGCAGAATTATTTCATATACAACATATTTCAACAGCAGAAACCAGCTTGATGAAATCCATTCGTTATTTCCAGTCCTAATCAAAAACGCTTCAACTCGGTGAGATAAGTCCTTTTTGAAAGAATGGCTATATCCTTTGAACCTTTAATGGGATCACATTGAATTTGACATATATTGTGCAGAATCATATCCCAAAAAACATATTTCAACAGCAGAAACCAGCTTGATGAAATTCTTTAGTTATTTCCTCTCCTAAACAAAAACGCTTCAACTCGGTGAGATAAGCATTATTTGCAAGAGTGGATATATCTTTTGATCTTGTTGCTGGATTACACTGAATTTGAAATATTTTCTGCAGAATCATGTCCTAAACAACATATTTCAACAGAAGAAACCAGCTTGATGAAATTCAAAAGTTATTTCCACTCCTAATCAAAAACGCTTCAATCGGTGAGATAAGTACTTTTTGAGCGAATGGCTATAACTTTTGAACTTGTGAAGGGATTACACTGAATTTGACATATATTATCCAGAATCATGTCCTAAACAACATATTTCAATAGCAGAAACCAGCTTGATGAAATTCATTAGTTACTTTCAATACTAATCAAAAACTCTTCAACTTGGTGAGATAAGAAATTTTTGAACGAATGGCTATATTTTTTGAACCTGGGATGGGATTTCACTGAATTTGACATATATTGTGCAGAATCTTGTCCTAAACAACATATTTCAACAGCATAAACCAGCTTGATGAAATTCATTAGTTATTTCCACTCCGAATCAAAAACGCTTCAACTCGGTGAGATAAGCACTTTTTGAACGAATGGCTATATCTTTTGAACTTGTGAAGGGATTATACTGAATTTGACATATATTGTGCAGAATCATGTCCTAAACAACATATTTCAATAGCAGAAACCAGCTTAATGAAATTCATTAGTTATTTCCACTCCTAATCAAAAACGCTTCAACTCGGTGAGATAAGTCCATTTGAACGAATGTCTATATCCTTTGAACCTGTAATTGGGATCACACTGACTTTGACATATATTGTGCGGAATCATATCCTAAACAACATATTTCAACAGCAGAAACCAGCTTGATGAAATTCATTAGTTATTTCCACACCTAATCAAAATTGCTTCAACTCGGTGAGATGAGCAATTTTTGCACGAATGGGTATATCTTTTGATCTTGTCGCTGGATCACACTGAATTTTAAATATTTTCTGCAGAATCATGTCCTAAACAACATATTTCAACAGCAGAAACCAGCTTGATGAAATTCATTAGTTATTTCCACTCCGAATCAAAAATGCTTCAACTCGGTGAGATAAGCACTTTTTGATCGAATGGATATCTTTTGAACTTGTCGTTGGATTATACTGAATTTGACATATTTTGTGCAGAACTTTTTTCCTAAACAACATTTTTCAACAGCAGGAACCAGCTTGATGAAATTCATTAGATATTTGCACTCCTAATCAAAAACGCTTCAACTCGGTCTCATAGAAACGTTTTAAACGAATGGCTATATCCTTTGAACCCATAATGGGCTCACAAGAATTTGACATATATTGTGCAGAATCATGTCCTAAACCACATATTTCAACAGTAGAAACCAGCTTGATGAAATTCAAAAGTTATTTCCACTCCTAATCAAAAACGCTTCAACTCGGTGAGATAAGTACTTTTTGAACGAATGGCTATATCTTTTGAACTTGTGATGGGATTTCACTGAATTTGACATATATTGTGCAGAATCTTGTCCTAAACAACATATTTCAACAGCAGAAACCAGCTTGATGAAATTCCTTAGTTATTTCCACTCCTAATCAAAAACGCTTCAACTCGGTGAGATAAGCACTTTTTGATCGAATGGCTATATCTTTTGAACTTGTCGCTGGATTATACTGAATTTGACATATTTTGTGCAGAATCTTTTCCTAAACAACATATTTCATCAGCGGGAACCAGCTTGATGAAATTCATTAGTTATTTCCACTCCTAATCAGAAACGTCTCAACTCGGTGAGATAAGCACCTTTTTCACGAATGGCTATATCTTTTGATCTTATCGCTGGATTACACTGAATTTGACATGTGTTTTGCAGAATCATGTCCTAAAAAACATATTTCAATAGCAGAAACCAGCTTGACGAAATCCATCAGTTATTTCCACTCCGAATCAAAAACGCTTCAACCCGATAAGATAAGCACTTTTTGAACGAATGGCTATATCTTTTGAACCTGTGATGTGATTACACTAAATTTGACATATATTGTGCAAAATCATATCCTAAAGCACATATTTCAACAGCAGAAACAAGCTTGATGAAATTCATTGGTTATTTCCACTCCGAATCAAAAACGCCTCAACTCGGTGAGATAAGTTTTTTTGGAACGACTGGCGATATCTTTTGAACCTATGAAGGGATTACATTGAATTTGACATATATTGTGCAGAATCTTGTCCTAAACAACATATTTCAACAGCGGGAACCAGCTTGATGAAATTCATTAGTCATATCCACTCCTAATCAGAAACACTTTAACTCGGTCTCATGAGCACATTTTGAAAGAATGTCTATATCCTTTGAACTAGTAATGGGCTCACAAGAATTTGACATATATTATGCAGAATCATGTCCTAAACAACATATTTCAACAGCAGAAACCAGTTTGATGAAATTCATTAGTTATGTCCACTCCGAATCAAAAACGGTTCAACTCGGTGAGATAAGTCCTTTTTGAATGAATAGCTATATCTTTTGAACTTGTAGCTAGATTACACTGAATTTGACATGTGTTTTGCAGAATCATGTCCTAAACAACATATTTCAACAGCAGTAACCAGCATGACGAAATCCATCAGTTATTTCCACTGCGAATCAAAAACGCTTCATCTCGGTGAGATAAGTACCTTTGGAACGAATGGCGATATCTTTTGAACCTATGAAGGGATTACACTGAATTTGACATATATTGTGCAGAACCATGTTCTAAACAACATATTTCAACAGCAGAAACCAGCTTGATGAAATTCAAAAGTTATTTCCACTCCGAATCAAAAACGCTTCAACTCGGTGAGATAAGCACTTTTTGAACGAATGGCTATATCTTTTGAACCTTTGAAGGGATTACACTGAATTTGACATATATTGTGCAGAATCATGTCCTAAACAACATATTTCAACAGCAGTAACCAGCTTGATGAAATTCAAAATTTATTTCCACTCCAAATCAAAAGTGCTTCAACTCGGTGAGATAAGTAATTTTTGAACGAATGGGTATATCTTTTGAACCTGTGATGTGATTACACTGAATTTGACATATATTGTGCAGAGTCATATCCTAAACAACATATTTCAACAGCAGAAACCAGCTTGATGAAATTCATTAGTTATTTTCACTCCTGATCAAAAACGCTTCAACTTTGTGAGATAAGCACTTTTTGAACGAATGGCTATATCTTTTGGACTTTTGATGGGATATCTCTGAATATGACATATATTGTGCAGAATCTTGACCTAACAACATATTTCAACAGCAGAAACCAGCTTGATTAAATCCATTAGTTATTTCCACTCCTAATCAAAAACGCTTCAACCCGATAAGATAAGCAGTTTTTGAACGAATGGCTATATCTTTTGAATATGTAAAGGGATTACACTGAATTTGACATATATTGTGCAGAATCATGTCCTAAACAACATATTTCAACAGCAGAAACCAGCTTGATGAAATTCAAAAGTTATTTCCACTCCTAATCAAAAACGCTTCAACTCGGTGAGATAAGTACTTTTTGAACGAATGGCTATATCTTTTGAACTTGTGAAGGGATTACACTGAATTTGACATATATTGTTCAGAATCATGTCCTAAACAACAAATTGCAAGAGCAGAAACCAGCTTGATATAATCATTAGTTATTTCCAATACTAATCAAAAACTCTTCAACTTGGTGAGATAAGCAATTTTTGAACGAATGGCTAAAATTTTTTGAACCTGTGATGGGATTTCACTGAATTTGACATATATTGTGCAGAATCTTGTCCTAAACAACATATTTCAACAGCAGAAACCAGCGTGATGAAATCCATTAGTTATTTCCACTCCGAATAAAAAACGCTTGAACTCGGTGAGATAAGCACTTTTTGATCGAATGGCTATATCTTTTGAACTTGTCGCTGGATTATACTGAATTTGACATATATTGTGCAGAATATTGTCCTAAACAACATATTTCAACGGCGGGAACCAGCTTGATGAAATTAATTAGTTATTTCCACTCCTAATCAGAAACGTCTCAACTCGGTGAGATAAGCACTTTTTTCACGAATGGCTATATCTTTTGATCTTATCACTGGATTACACTGAATTTGACATATATTGTGCAGAATCATGTTCTAAACAACATATTTCAACAGCAGAAACCAGCTTGATGAAATTCAAAAGTTATTTCCACTCCTAATCCAAAACGCTTCAACTCGATGAGATAAGCACTTTTTGAACGAATGGCTATATCTTTTGAATATGTGAAGGGATTACACTGAATTTGACATATATTGTGCAGAATCATGTCCTAAACAACATACTTCAACAGCAGAAACCAGCTTGATGAAATTCATTAGTTATTTCCACTCCTAATCAAAAACGCTTCAACTCGGTGAGATAAGTCCTTTTTGAACGAATGGCTATATCCTTTGAACCTTTAATGGGATCACACTGACTTTGACATATATTGTGCAGAATCATATCCTAAACAACATATTTCAACAGTATGAATCTACTTGATGAAATTCATTAGTTTTTGCCACTCCTAATCAAAATTGCTTCAACTCGGTGAGATAAGCAGTTTTTGCACGAATGGCTATATCTTTTGAACCTGTGATGTGATTACACTAAATTTGACATATATTGTGCAAAATCATATCCTAAAGCACATATTTCAACAGCAGAAACAGGCTTGATGAAATTCATTGGTTATTTCCACTCCGAATCAAAAACGCCTCAACTCGGTGAGATAAGTTCTTTTGGAACGACTGGCGATATCTTTTGAACCTATGAAGGGATTACACTGAATTTGACATATATTGTGCAGAACCATGTTCTAAACAACATATTTCAACAGCAGAAACCAGCTTGATGAAATTCAAAAGTTATTTCCACTCCGAATCAAAAACGCTTCAACTCGGTGAGATAAGCACTTTTTGAACGAATGGCTATATCTTTTGAACCTTTGAAGGGATTACACTGAATTTGACATATATTGTGCAGAATCATGTCCTAAACAACATATATCAACAGCAGTAACCAGCTTGATGAAATTCAAAAGTTATTTCCACTCCTAATCAAAAGTGCTTCAACTCGGTGAGATAAGTACTTTTTGAACGAATGGCTATATCTTTTGAACTTGTAAAGGGATTACACTGAATTTGACATATATTGTCCAGAATCATGTCCTAAACAACATATTTCAACAGCGGGAACCAGCTTGATGAAATTCATTAGTTATATCCACTCCTAATCAGAAACGTCTCAACTCGGTGAGATAAGCACTTTTTTCACGAATGGCTATATCTTTTAAACTTATCGCTGGATTACACTGAATTTGACATGTGTTTTGCAGAATCATGTCCTAAACAACAAATTTCAACAGCAGAAACCAGCGTGATGAAATTCAAAAGTTATTTCCACTCCTAATCAAAAACGCTTCAACTCGGTGAGATAAGTACGTTTTTATAACGAATGGCTATATATGTTGAACTTGTGAAGGGATTACACTTAATTTGACATATATTGTGCAGAATTATGTCATATACAACATATTTCAACGGCAGAAACCAGCTTGATGAAATCCATTAGTTATTTCCACTCCTAATCAAAAACGCTTCAACTCGGTGAGATAAGTCCTTTTTGAAAGAATGGCTATATCCTTTGAACCTTTAATGGGATCACACTGAATTTGACATATATTGTGCAGAATCATATCCCATAAAACATATTTCAACAGCAGAAACCAGCTTGATGAAATTCTTTAGTTATTTCCTCTCCTAAACAAAAACGCTTCAACTCGGTGAGATAAGCATTATTTGCAAGAGTGGCTATATCTTTTGATCATGTCGCTGGATTACACTGAATTTGAAATATTTTCTGCAGAATCATGTCCTAAACAACATATTTCAACAGCAGAAACCAGCTTGACGAAATCCATCAGTTATTTCCACTCCTAATCAAAAACGCTTCAATCGGTGAGATAAGTACTTTTTGAACGAATGGCTGTATCTTTTGAAATTGTGAAGGGATTACACTGAATTTGACATATATTGTCCAGAATCATGTCCTAAACAACAAATTTCAATAGCAGAAACCAGCTTGATGAAATTCATTAGTTACTTCCAATACTAATCAAAAACTCTTCAACTTGGTGAGATAAGCACTTTTTGCACAAATGGCTATATTTTTTGAACCTGGGATGGGATTTCACTGAATTTGACATATATTGTGCAGAATCTTTTCCTAAACAACATATTTCAACAGCATAAACCAGCTTGATGAAATTCATTAGTTATTTCCACTCCGAATCAAAAACGCTTCAACTCGGTGAGATAAGCACTTTTTGATCGAATGGCTATATCTTTTGAACTTGTCGCTGGATTACACTGAATTTGACATATGTTTTGCAGAATCATGTCCTAAACAACATATTTCAACAGCAGAAACCAGCTTGACGAAATCCATCAGTTATTTCCACTCCTAATCAAAAACGCTTCAACCCGATAAGATAAGCAGTTTTTGAACGAATGGCTATATCTTTTGAACCTGTGATGTGATTACACTAAATTTGACATATATTGTGCAGAATCATATCCTAAAAAACATATTTCAAGAGCAGAAACCAGCTTAATGAAATTCATTGATTATTTCCACTCCTAATCAAAAACGCTTCAACTCGGTGAGATAAGCACTTTTTGAACGAATGGCTATATCTTTTGAACTTGTGAAGGGATTACACTGAATTTGACATATATTGTGCAGAATCATGTCCTAAACAACAAATTTCAACAGCAGAAACCAGCGTGATAAAATTCAAAAGTTATTTCCACTCCTAAAATAAAACGCTTCAACTCGGTGAGATAAGTACATTTTGAACGAAAGGCTATATCTTTTGAACTTGTGAAGGGATTACACTTAATTTGACATATATTGTGCAGAATTATTTCATATACAACATATTTCAACAGCAGAAACCAGCTTGATGAAATCCATTCGTTATTTCCAGTCCTAATCAAAAACGCTTCAACTCGGTGAGATAAGTCCTTTTTGAAAGAATGGCTATATCCTTTGAACCTTTAATGGGATCACATTGAATTTGACATATATTGTGCAGAATCATATCCCAAAAAACATATTTCAACAGCAGAAACCAGCTTGATGAAATTCTTTAGTTATTTCCTCTCCTAAACAAAAAAGCTTCAACTCGGTGAGATAAGCATTATTTGCAAGAGTGGATATATCTTTTGATCTTGTTGCTGGATTACACTGAATTTGAAATATTTTCTGCAGAATCATGTCCTAAACAACATATTTCAACAGAAGAAACCAGCTTGATGAAATTCAAAAGTTATTTCCACTCCTAATCAAAAACGCTTCAATCGATGAGATAAGTACTTTTTGAACGAATGGCTATAACTTTTGAACTTGTGAAGGGATTACACTGAATTTGACATATATTATCCAGAATCATGTCCTAAACAACAAATTTCAATAGCAGAAACCAGCTTGATGAAATTCATTAGTTACTTTCAATACTAATCAAAAACTCTTCAACTTGGTGAGATAAGAAATTTTTGAACGAATGGCTATATTTTTTGAACCTGGGATGGGATTTCACTGAATTTGACATATATTGTGCAGAATCTTGTCCTAAACAACATATTTCAACAGCATAAACCAGCTTGATGAAATTCATTAGTTATTTCCACTCCGAATCAAAAACGCTTCAACTCGGTGAGATAAGCACTTTTTGAACGAATGGCTATATCTTTTGAACTTGTGAAGGGATTATACTGAATTTGACATATATTGTGCAGAATCATGCCCTAAACAACATATTTCAATAGCAGAAACCAGCTTAATGAAATTCATTAGTTATTTCCACTCCTAATCAAAAACGCTTCAACTCGGTGAGATAAGTCCTTTTGAACGAATGGCTATATCCTTTGAACCTGTAATTGGGATCACACTGACTTTGACATATATTGTGCGGAATCATATCCTAAACAACATATTTCAACAGCAGAAACCAGCTTGATGAAATTCATTAGTTATTTCCACACCTAATCAAAATTGCTTCAACTCGGTGAGATGAGCAATTTTTGCACGAATGGGTATATCTTTTGATCTTGTCGCTGGATCACACTGAATTTTAAATATTTTCTGCAGAATCATGTCCTAAACAACATATTTCAACAGCAGAAACCAGCTTGATGAAATTCATTAGTTATTTCCACTCCGAATCAAAAATGCTTCAACTCGGTGAGATAAGCACTTTTTGATCGAATGGATATCTTTTGAACTTGTCGTTGGATTATACTGAATTTGACATATTTTGTGCAGAATTTTTTCCTAAACAACATTTTTCAACAGCAGGAACCAGCTTGATGAAATTCATTAGATATTTGCACTCCTAATCAAAAACGCTTCAACTCGGTCTCATAGAAACGTTTTAAACGAATGGCTATATCCTTTGAACCCATAATGGGCTCACAAGAATTTGACATATATTGTGCAGAATCATGTCCGAAACCACATATTTCAACAGCAGAAACCAGCTTGATGAAATTCAAAAGTTATTTCCACTCCTAATCAAAAACGCTTCAACTCGGTGAGATAAGTACTTTTTGAACGAATGGCTATATCTTTTGAACTTGTGATGGGATTTCACTGAATTTGACATATATTGTGCAGAATCTTTTCCTAAACAACATATTTCAACAGCAGAAACCAGCTTGATGAAATTCATTAGTTATTTCCAATTCGAATCAAAAACGCTTCAACTCGGTGAGATAAGCACTTTTTGATCGAATGGCTATATCTTTTGAACTTGTCGCTGGATTATACTGAATTTGACATATTTTGTGCAGAATCTTTTCCTAAACAACATATTTCATCAGCGGGAACCAGCTTGATGAAATTCATTAGTTATTTCCACTCCTAATCAGAAACGTCTCAACTCGGTGAGATAAGCACCTTTTTCACGAATGGCTATATCTTTTGATCTTATCGCTGGATTACACTGAATTTGACATGTGTTTTGCAGAATCATGTCCTAAAAAACATATTTCAATAGCAGAAACCAGCTTGACGAAATCCATCAGTTATTTCCACTCCGAATCAAAAACGCTTCAACCCGATAAGATAAGCACTTTTTGAACGAATGGCTATATCTTTTGAACCTGTGATGTGATTACACTAAATTTGACATATATTGTGCAAAATCATATCCTAAAGCACATATTTCAACAGCAGAAACAAGCTTGATGAAATTCATTGGTTATTTCCACTCCGAATCAAAAACGCCTCAACTCGGTGAGATAAGCACTTTTTGAACGAATGGCTATATCTTTTGAACCTTTGAAGGGATTACACTGAATTTGACATATATTGTGCAGAATCATGTCCTAAACAACATATTTCAACAGCAGTAACCAGATTGATGAAATTCAAAAGTTATTTCCACTCCTAATCAAAAGTGCTTCAACTCGGTGAGATAAGTAATTTTTGAACGAATGGGTATATCTTTTGAACCTGTGATGTGATTACACTGAATTTGACATATATTGTGCAGAGTCATATCCTAAACAACATATTTCAACAGCAGAAACCAGCTTGATGAAATTCATTGGTTATTTTCACTCCTGATCAAAAACGCTTCAACTTTGTGAGATAAGCACTTTTTGAACGAATGGCTATATCTTTTGAACCTTTGAAGGGATTACACTGAATTTGACATATATTGTGCAGAATCTTGTCCTAAACAACATATTTCAACAGCGGGAACCAGCTTGATGAAATTCATTAGTCATATCCACTCCTAATCAGAAACACTTTAACTCGGTCTCATGAGCACATTTTGAAAGAATGTCTATATCCTTTGAACTAGTAATGGGCTCACAAGAATTTGACATATATTATGCAGAATCATGTCCTAAACAACATATTTCAACAGCAGAAACCAGCTTGATGAAATTCATTAGTTATTTCCACTCCTAATCAGAAACGTCTCAACTCGGTGAGATAAGCACTTTTTTCACGAATGGCTATATCTTTTGATCTTATCACTGGATTACACTGAATTTGACATATATTGTGCAGAATCATGTTCTAAACAACATATTTCAACAGCAGAAACCAGCTTGATGAAATTCAAAAGTTATTTCCACTCCTAATCCAAAACGCTTCAACTCGATGAGATAAGCACTTTTTGAACGAATGGCTATATCTTTTGAATATGTGAAGGGATTACACTGAATTTGACATATATTGTGCAGAATCATGTCCTAAACAACATACTTCAACAGCAGAAACCAGCTTGATGAAATTCATTAGTTATTTCCACTCCTAATCAAAAACGCTTCAACTCGGTGAGATAAGTCCTTTTTGAACGAATGGCTATATCCTTTGAACCTTTAATGGGATCACACTGACTTTGACATATATTGTGCAGAATCATATCCTAAACAACATATTTCAACAGTATGAATCTACTTGATGAAATTCATTAGTTTTTGCCACTCCTAATCAAAATTGCTTCAACTCGGTGAGATAAGCAGTTTTTGCACGAATGGCTATATCTTTTGATCTTGTCGCTGGATTACACTGAATTTGACATGTGTAATGCAGAATCATGTCCTAAACAACATATTTCAACAGCAGAAACCAGCTTGATTAAATCCATTATTTATTTCCACTCCTAATCATAAACGCTTCAACCCGATAAGATAAGCAGTTTTTGAACGAATGGCTATATCTTTTGAATATGTAAAGGGATTACACTGAATTTGACATATATTGTGCAGAATCATGTCCTAAACCACATATTTCAACAGCAGAAACCAGCTTGATGAAAGTCAAAAGTTATTTCCACTCCTAATCAAAAACGCTTCAACTCGGTGAGATAAGTAATTTTTGAACGAATGGCTATATCTTTTGAACTTGTGATGGGATTTCACTGAATTTGACATATATTGTGCAGAATCTTGTCCTAAACAACATATTTCAACAGCAGAAACCAGCTTGATGAAATTCATTGGTTATTTCCAATTCGAATCAAAAACGCTTCAACTCGGTGAGATAAGCACTTTTTGATCGAATGGCTATATCTTTTGAACTTGTCGCTGGATTATACTGAATTTGACATATTTTGTGCAGAATCTTTTCCTAAACAACATATTTCAACAGCGGGAACCAGCTTGATGAAATTCATTAGTTATTTCCACTCCTAATCAGAAACGTCTCAACTCGGTGAGATAAGCACCTTTTTCACGAATGGCTATATCTTTTGATCTTATCGCTGGATTACACTGAATTTGACATGTGTTTTGCAGAATCATGTCCTAAAAAACATATTTCAATAGCAGAAACCAGCTTGACGAAATCCATCAGTGATTTCCACTCCGAATCAAAAACGCTTAAACCCGATAAGATAAGCACTTTTTGAACGAATGGCTATATCTTTTGAACCTGTGATGTGATTACACTAAATTTGACATATATTGTGCAAAATCATATCCTAAAGCACATATTTCAACAGCAGAAACAGGCTTGATGAAATTCATTGGTTATTTCCACTCCGAATCAAAAACGCCTCAACTCGGTGAGATAAGTTCTTTTGGAACGACTGGCGATATCTTTTGAACCTATGAAGGGATTACACTGAATTTGACATATATTGTGCAGAACCATGTTCTAAACAACATATTTCAACAGCAGAAACCAGCTTGATGAAATTCAAAAGTTATTTCCACTCCGAATCAAAAACGCTTCAACTCGGTGAGATAAGCACTTTTTGAACGAATGGCTATATCTTTTGAACCTTTGAAGGGATTACACTGAATTTGACATATATTGTGCAGAATCATGTCCTAAACAACATATATCAACAGCAGTAACCAGCTTGATGAAATTCAAAAGTTATTTCCACTCCTAATCAAAAGTGCTTCAACTCGGTGAGATAAGTACTTTTTGAACGAATGGCTATATCTTTTGAACTTGTAAAGGGATTACACTGAATTTGACATATATTGTCCAGAATCATGTCCTAAACAACATATTTCAACAGCGGGAACCAGCTTGATGAAATTCATTAGTTATATCCACTCCTAATCAGAAACGTCTCAACTCGGTGAGATAAGCACTTTTTTCACGAATGGCTATATCTTTTAAACTTATCGCTGGATTACACTGAATTTGACATGTGTTTTGCAGAATCATGTCCTAAACAACAAATTTCAACAGCAGAAACCAGCGTGATGAAATTCAAAAGTTATTTCCACTCCTAATCAAAAACGCTTCAACTCGGTGAGATAAGTACGTTTTTATAACGAATGGCTATATATGTTGAACTTGTGAAGGGATTACACTTAATTTGACATATATTGTGCAGAATTATGTCATATACAACATATTTCAACGGCAGAAACCAGCTTGATGAAATCCATTAGTTATTTCCACTCCTAATCAAAAACGCTTCAACTCGGTGAGATAAGTCCTTTTTGAAAGAATGGCTATATCCTTTGAACCTTTAATGGGATCACACTGAATTTGACATATATTGTGCAGAATCATATCCCATAAAACATATTTCAACAGCAGAAACCAGCTTGATGAAATTCTTTAGTTATTTCCTCTCCTAAACAAAAACGCTTCAACTCGGTGAGATAAGCATTATTTGCAAGAGTGGCTATATCTTTTGATCATGTCGCTGGATTACACTGAATTTGAAATATTTTCTGCAGAATCATGTCCTAAACAACATATTTTAACAGCAGAAACCAGCTTGATGAAATTCAAAAGTTATTTCCACTCCTAATCAAAAACGCTTCAATCGGTGAGATAAGTACTTTTTGAACGAATGGCTGTATCTTTTGAAATTGTGAAGGGATTACACTGAATTTGACATATATTGTCCAGAATCATGTCCTAAACAACAAATTTCAATAGCAGAAACCAGCTTGATGAAATTCATTAGTTACTTCCAATACTAATCAAAAACTCTTCAACTTGGTGAGATAAGCACTTTTTGCACAAATGGCTATATTTTTTGAACCTGGGATGGGATTTCACTGAATTTGACATATATTGTGCAGAATCTTTTCCTAAACAACATATTTCAACAGCATAAACCAGCTTGATGAAATTCATTAGTTATTTCCACTCCGAATCAAAAACGCTTCAACTCGGTGAGATAAGCACTTTTTGATCGAATGGCTATATCTTTTGAACTTGTCGCTGGATTACACTGAATTTGACATATGTTTTGCAGAATCATGTCCTAAACAACATATTTCAACAGCAGAAACCAGCTTGACGAAATCCATCAGTTATTTCCACTCCTAATCAAAAACGCTTCAACCCGATAAGATAAGCAGTTTTTGAACGAATGGCTATATCTTTTGAACCTGTGATGTGATTACACTAAATTTGACATATATTGTGCAGAATCATATCCTAAAAAACATATTTCAAGAGCAGAAACCAGCTTAATGAAATTCATTGATTATTTCCACTCCTAATCAAAAACGCTTCAACTCGGTGAGATAAGCACTTTTTGAACGAATGGCTATATCTTTTGAACTTGTGAAGGGATTACACTGAATTTGACATATATTGTGCAGAATCATGTCCTAAACAACAAATTTCAACAGCAGAAACCAGCGTGATAAAATTCAAAAGTTATTTCCACTCCTAAAATAAAACGCTTCAACTCGGTGAGATAAGTACATTTTGAACGAAAGGCTATATCTTTTGAACTTGTGAAGGGATTACACTTAATTTGACATATATTGTGCAGAATTATTTCATATACAACATATTTCAACAGCAGAAACCAGCTTGATGAAATCCATTCGTTATTTCCAGTCCTAATCAAAAACGCTTCAACTCGGTGAGATAAGTCCTTTTTGAAAGAATGGCTATATCCTTTGAACCTTTAATGGGATCACATTGAATTTGACATATATTGTGCAGAATCATATCCCAAAAAACATATTTCAACAGCAGAAACCAGCTTGATGAAATTCTTTAGTTATTTCCTCTCCTAAACAAAAACGCTTCAACTCGGTGAGATAAGCATTATTTGCAAGAGTGGATATATCTTTTGATCTTGTTGCTGGATTACACTGAATTTGAAATATTTTCTGCAGAATCATGTCCTAAACAACATATTTCAACAGAAGAAACCAGCTTGATGAAATTCAAAAGTTATTTCCACTCCTAATCAAAAACGCTTCAATCGATGAGATAAGTACTTTTTGAACGAATGGCTATAACTTTTGAACTTGTGAAGGGATTACACTGAATTTGACATATATTATCCAGAATCATGTCCTAAACAACAAATTTCAATAGCAGAAACCAGCTTGATGAAATTCATTAGTTACTTTCAATACTAATCAAAAACTCTTCAACTTGGTGAGATAAGAAATTTTTGAACGAATGGCTATATTTTTTGAACCTGGGATGGGATTTCACTGAATTTGACATATATTGTGCAGAATCTTGTCCTAAACAACATATTTCAACAGCATAAACCAGCTTGATGAAATTCATTAGTTATTTCCACTCCGAATCAAAAACGCTTCAACTCGGTGAGATAAGCACTTTTTGAACGAATGGCTATATCTTTTGAACTTGTGAAGGGATTATACTGAATTTGACATATATTGTGCAGAATCATGCCCTAAACAACATATTTCAATAGCAGAAACCAGCTTAATGAAATTCATTAGTTATTTCCACTCCTAATCAAAAACGCTTCAACTCGGTGAGATAAGTCCTTTTGAACGAATGGCTATATCCTTTGAACCTGTAATTGGGATCACACTGACTTTGACATATATTGTGCGGAATCATATCCTAAACAACATATTTCAACAGCAGAAACCAGCTTGATGAAATTCATTAGTTATTTCCACACCTAATCAAAATTGCTTCAACTCGGTGAGATGAGCAATTTTTGCACGAATGGGTATATCTTTTGATCTTGTCGCTGGATCACACTGAATTTTAAATATTTTCTGCAGAATCATGTCCTAAACAACATATTTCAACAGCAGAAACCAGCTTGATGAAATTCATTAGTTATTTCCACTCCGAATCAAAAATGCTTCAACTCGGTGAGATAAGCACTTTTTGATCGAATGGATATCTTTTGAACTTGTCGTTGGATTATACTGAATTTGACATATTTTGTGCAGAATTTTTTCCTAAACAACATTTTTCAACAGCAGGAACCAGCTTGATGAAATTCATTAGATATTTGCACTCCTAATCAAAAACGCTTCAACTCGGTCTCATAGAAACGTTTTAAACGAATGGCTATATCCTTTGAACCCATAATGGGCTCACAAGAATTTGACATATATTGTGCAGAATCATGTCCGAAACCACATATTTCAACAGCAGAAACCAGCTTGATGAAATTCAAAAGTTATTTCCACTCCTAATCAAAAACGCTTCAACTCGGTGAGATAAGTACTTTTTGAACGAATGGCTATATCTTTTGAACTTGTGATGGGATTTCACTGAATTTGACATATATTGTGCAGAATCTTTTCCTAAACAACATATTTCAACAGCAGAAACCAGCTTGATGAAATTCATTAGTTATTTCCAATTCGAATCAAAAACGCTTCAACTCGGTGAGATAAGCACTTTTTGATCGAATGGCTATATCTTTTGAACTTGTCGCTGGATTATACTGAATTTGACATATTTTGTGCAGAATCTTTTCCTAAACAACATATTTCATCAGCGGGAACCAGCTTGATGAAATTCATTAGTTATTTCCACTCCTAATCAGAAACGTCTCAACTCGGTGAGATAAGCACCTTTTTCACGAATGGCTATATCTTTTGATCTTATCGCTGGATTACACTGAATTTGACATGTGTTTTGCAGAATCATGTCCTAAAAAACATATTTCAATAGCAGAAACCAGCTTGACGAAATCCATCAGTTATTTCCACTCCGAATCAAAAACGCTTCAACCCGATAAGATAAGCACTTTTTGAACGAATGGCTATATCTTTTGAACCTGTGATGTGATTACACTAAATTTGACATATATTGTGCAAAATCATATCCTAAAGCACATATTTCAACAGCAGAAACAAGCTTGATGAAATTCATTGGTTATTTCCACTCCGAATCAAAAACGCCTCAACTCGGTGAGATAAGCACTTTTTGAACGAATGGCTATATCTTTTGAACCTTTGAAGGGATTACACTGAATTTGACATATATTGTGCAGAATCATGTCCTAAACAACATATTTCAACAGCAGTAACCAGATTGATGAAATTCAAAAGTTATTTCCACTCCTAATCAAAAGTGCTTCAACTCGGTGAGATAAGTAATTTTTGAACGAATGGGTATATCTTTTGAACCTGTGATGTGATTACACTGAATTTGACATATATTGTGCAGAGTCATATCCTAAACAACATATTTCAACAGCAGAAACCAGCTTGATGAAATTCATTGGTTATTTTCACTCCTGATCAAAAACGCTTCAACTTTGTGAGATAAGCACTTTTTGAACGAATGGCTATATCTTTTGAACCTTTGAAGGGATTACACTGAATTTGACATATATTGTGCAGAATCTTGTCCTAAACAACATATTTCAACAGCGGGAACCAGCTTGATGAAATTCATTAGTCATATCCACTCCTAATCAGAAACACTTTAACTCGGTCTCATGAGCACATTTTGAAAGAATGTCTATATCCTTTGAACTAGTAATGGGCTCACAAGAATTTGACATATATTATGCAGAATCATGTCCTAAACAACATATTTCAACAGCAGAAACCAGTTTGATGAAATTCATTAGTTATGTCCACTCCGAATCAAAAACGGTTCAACTCGGTGAGATAAGTCCTTTTTGAATGAATAGCTATATCTTTTGAACTTGTAGCTAGATTACACTGAATTTGACATGTGTTTTGCAGAATCATGTCCTAAACAACATATTTCAACAGCAGTAACCAGCATGACGAAATCCATCAGTTATTTCCACTGCGAATCAAAAACGCTTCATCTCGGTGAGATAAGTACCTTTGGAACGAATGGCGATATCTTTTGAACCTATGAAGGGATTACACTGAATTTGACATATATTGTGCAGAACCATGTTCTAAACAACATATTTCAACAGCAGAAACCAGCTTGATGAAATTCAAAAGTTATTTCCACTCCGAATCAAAAACGCTTCAACTCGGTGAGATAAGCACTTTTTGAACGAATGGCTATATCTTTTGAACCTTTGAAGGGATTACACTGAATTTGACATATATTGTGCAGAATCATGTCCTAAACAACATATTTCAACAGCAGTAACCAGCTTGATGAAATTCAAAATTTATTTCCACTCCAAATCAAAAGTGCTTCAACTCGGTGAGATAAGTAATTTTTGAACGAATGGGTATATCTTTTGAACCTGTGATGTGATTACACTGAATTTGACATATATTGTGCAGAGTCATATCCTAAACAACATATTTCAACAGTAGAAATCTACAAGATGAAATTCATTAGTTATTGCCACTCCTAATCAAAAGTGCTTCAACTCGGTGAGATAAGCACTTTTTGAACGAATGGCTATATCTTTTGAACCTTTGAAGGGATTACACTGAATTTGACATATATTGTGCAGAATCATGTCCTAAACAACATATTTCAACAGCAGAAACCAGCTTGATGAAATTCATTAGTTATTTTCACTCTTGATCAAAAACGCTTCAACTTTGTGAGATAAGCACTTTTTGAACGAATGGCTATAGCTTTTGAACTTGTGAAGGGATTACACTGAATTTGACATATATTGTGCAGAATCATGTCCTAAACAACATATTTCAACAGTAGAAATCTACAAGATGAAATTCATTAGTTATTGCCACTCCTAATCAAATTTCCTTCAACTCGGTGAGATAAGCACTTTTTGCACGAATGGCTATATCTTTTGAACCTGTGATGTGATTACACTAAATTTGACATATACTGTGCAGAATCATATCCTAAAAAACATATTTCAACAGCAGAAACCAGCTTGATGAAATTCATTGGTTATTTCCACTCCGAATCAAAAACGCCTCAACTTGGTGAGATAAGTTCTTTTGGAACGACTGGCGATATCTTTTGAACCTATGAGGGGATTACACTGAATTTGACATATATTGTGCAGAATCATGTTCTAAACAACATATTTCAACAGCAGAAACCAGCTTGATAAAATTCAAAAGTTATTTACACTCCTAATCAAAAACGCTTCAACTTGGAGAGATAAGCACGTTTTGAACGAATGGCTATATCCTTTGAACCTGTAATGGGCTCACAAGAATTTGACATATATTGTGCAGAATCATGTCCTAAACAACATATTTCAACAGCAGAAACCAGCTTGATGAAATTCATTAGTTATTTCCAGTCCTAATCAGAAAAGTCTCAACTCGGTGAGATAAGCACTTTTTGAACGAATGGCTATATCTTTTGGACTTTTGATGGGATATCTCTGAATATGACATATATTGTGCAGAATCTTGACCTAACAACATATTTCAACAGCAGAAACCAGCTTGATTAAATCCATTAGTTATTTCCACTCCTAATCAAAAACGCTTCAACCCGATAAGATAAGCAGTTTTTGAACGAATGGCTATATCTTTTGAATATGTAAAGGGATTACACTGAATTTGACATATATTGTGCAGAATCATGTCCTAAACAACATATTTCAACAGCAGAAACCAGCTTGATGAAATTCAAAAGTTATTTCCACTCCTAATCAAAAACGCTTCAACTCGGTGAGATAAGTACTTTTTGAACGAATGGCTATATCTTTTGAACTTGTGAAGGGATTACACTGAATTTGACATATATTGTTCAGAATCATGTCCTAAACAACAAATTGCAAGAGCAGAAACCAGCTTGATATAATCATTAGTTATTTCCAATACTAATCAAAAACTCTTCAACTTGGTGAGATAAGCAATTTTTGAACGAATGGCTAAAATTTTTTGAACCTGTGATGGGATTTCACTGAATTTGACATATATTGTGCAGAATCTTGTCCTAAACAACATATTTCAACAGCAGAAACCAGCGTGATGAAATCCATTAGTTATTTCCACTCCAAATCAAAAACGCTTGAACTCGGTGAGATAAGCAATTTTTGATCGAATGGCTATATCTTTTGAACTTGTCACTGGATTATACTGAATTTGACATATATTGTGCAGAATATTGTCCTAAACAACATATTTCAACGGCGGGAACCAGCTTGATGAAATTAATTAGTTATTTCCACTCCTAATCAGAAACGTCTCAACTCGGTGAGATAAGCACTTTTTTCACGAATGGCTATATCTTTTGATCTTATCACTGGATTACACTGAATTTGACATATATTGTGCAGAATCATGTTCTAAACAACATATTTCAACAGCAGAAACCAGCTTGATGAAATTCAAAAGTTATTTCCACTCCTAATCCAAAACGCTTCAACTCGATGAGATAAGCACTTTTTGAACGAATGGCTATATCTTTTGAATATGTGAAGGGATTACACTGAATTTGACATATATTGTGCAGAATCATGTCCTAAACAACATACTTCAACAGCAGAAACCAGCTTGATGAAATTCATTAGTTATTTCCACTCCTAATCAAAAACGCTTCAACTCGGTGAGATAAGTCCTTTTTGAACGAATGGCTATATCCTTTGAACCTTTAATGGGATCACACTGACTTTGACATATATTGTGCAGAATCATATCCTAAACAACATATTTCAACAGTATGAATCTACTTGATGAAATTCATTAGTTTTTGCCACTCCTAATCAAAATTGCTTCAACTCGGTGAGATAAGCAGTTTTTGCACGAATGGCTATATCTTTTGATCTTGTCGCTGGATTACACTGAATTTGACATGTGTAATGCAGAATCATGTCCTAAACAACATATTTCAACAGCAGAAACCAGCTTGATTAAATCCATTAGTTATTTCCACTCCTAATCATAAACGCTTCAACCCGATAAGATAAGCAGTTTTTGAACGAATGGCTATATCTTTTGAATATGTAAATGGATTACACTGAATTTGACATATATTGTGCAGAATCATGTCCTAAACCACATATTTCAACAGCAGAAACCAGCTTGATGAAAGTCAAAAGTTATTTCCACTCCTAATCAAAAACGCTTCAACTCGGTGAGATAAGTAATTTTTGAACGAATGGCTATATCTTTTGAACTTGTGATGGGATTTCACTGAATTTGACATATATTGTGCAGAATCTTGTCCTAAACAACATATTTCAACAGCAGAAACCAGCTTGATGAAATTCATTGGTTATTTCCAATTCGAATCAAAAACGCTTCAACTCGGTGAGATAAGCACTTTTTGATCGAATGGCTATATCTTTTGAACTTGTCGCTGGATTATACTGAATTTGACATATTTTGTGCAGAATCTTTTCCTAAACAACATATTTCAACAGCGGGAACCAGCTTGATGAAATTCATTAGTTATTTCCACTCCTAATCAGAAACGTCTCAACTCGGTGAGATAAGCACCTTTTTCACGAATGGCTATATCTTTTGATCTTATCGCTGGATTACACTGAATTTGACATGTGTTTTGCAGAATCATGTCCTAAAAAACATATTTCAATAGCAGAAACCAGCTTGACGAAATCCATCAGTGATTTCCACTCCGAATCAAAAACGCTTAAACCCGATAAGATAAGCACTTTTTGAACGAATGGCTATATCTTTTGAACCTGTGATGTGATTACACTAAATTTGACATATATTGTGCAAAATCATATCCTAAAGCACATATTTCAACAGCAGAAACAGGCTTGATGAAATTCATTGGTTATTTCCACTCCGAATCAAAAACGCCTCAACTCGGTGAGATAAGTTCTTTTGGAACGACTGGCGATATCTTTTGAACCTATGAAGGGATTACACTGAATTTGACATATATTGTGCAGAATCATGTCCTAAACAACAAATTTCAACAGCAGAAACCAGCGTGATGAAATTCAAAAGTTATTTCCACTCCTAATCAAAAACGCTTCAACTCGGTGAGATAAGTACGTTTTTATAACGAATGGCTATATATGTTGAACTTGTGAAGGGATTACACTTAATTTGACATATATTGTGCAGAATTATGTCATATACAACATATTTCAACAGCAGAAACCAGCTTGATGAAATCCATTAGTTATTTCCACTCCTAATCAAAAACGCTTCAACTCGGTGAGATAAGTCCTTTTTGAAAGAATGGCTATATCCTTTGAACCTTTAATGGGATCACACTGAATTTGACATATATTGTGCAGAATCATATCCCAAAAAACATATTTCAACAGCAGAAACCAGCTTGATGAAATTCTTTAGTTATTTCCTCTCCTAAACAAAAACGCTTCAACTCGGTGAGATAAGCATTATTTGCAAGAGTGGCTATATCTTTTAATCATGTCGCTGGATTACACTGAATTTGAAATATTTTCTGCAGAATCATGTCCTAAACAACATATTTTAACAGCAGAAACCAGCTTGATGAAATTCAAAAGTTATTTCCACTCCTAATCAAAAACGCTTCAATCGGTGAGATAAGTACTTTTTGAACGAATGGCTGTATCTTTTGAAATTGTGAAGGGATTACACTGAATTTGACATATATTGTCCAGAATCATGTCCTAAACAACAAATTTCAATAGCAGAAACCAGCTTGATGAAATTCATTAGTTACTTCCAATACTAATCAAAAACTCTTCAACTTGGTGAGATAAGCACTTTTTGCACAAATGGCTATATTTTTTGAACCTGGGATGGGATTTCACTGAATTTGACATATATTGTGCAGAATCTTTTCCTAAACAACATATTTCAACAGCATAAACCAGCTTGATGAAATTCATTAGTTATTTCCACTCCGAATCAAAAACGCTTCAACTCGGTGAGATAAGCACTTTTTGATCGAATGGCTATATCTTTTGAACTTGTCACTGGATTACACTGAATTTGACATATGTTTTGCAGAATCATGTCCTAAACAACATATTTCAACAGCAGAAACCAGCTTGACGAAATCCATCAGTTATTTCCACTCCTAATCAAAAACGCTTCAACTCGGTGAGATAAGCAGTTTTTGAACGAATGGCTATATCTTTTGAACCTGTGATGTGATTACACTAAATTTGACATATATTGTGCAGAATCATATCCTAAAAAACATATTTCAAGAGCAGAAACCAGCTTAATGAAATTCATTGATTATTTCCACTCCTAATCAAAAACGCTTCAACTCGGTGAGATAAGATCTTTTTGAACGAATGGCTATATCTTTTGAACTTGTGAAGGGATTACACTGAATTTGACATATATTGTGCAGAATCATGTCCTAAACAACAAATTTCAACAGCAGAAACCAGCGTGATAAAATTCAAAAGTTATTTCCACTCCTAAACAAAAGCGCTTCAACTCGGTGAGATAAGTACGTTTTGAACGAATGGCTATATCTTTTGAACTTGTGAAGGGATTACACTTAATTTGACATATATTGTGCAGAATTATTTCATATACAACATATTTCAACAGCAGAAACCAGCTTGATGAAATCCATTCGTTATTTCCAGTCATAATCAAAAACGCTTCAACTCGGTGAGATAAGTCCTTTTTGAAAGAATGGCTATATCCTTTGAACCTTTAATGGGATCACATTGAATTTGACATATATTGTGCAGAATCATATCCCAAAAAACATATTTCAACAGCAGAAACCAGCTTGATGAAATTCTTTAGTTATTTCCTCTCCTAAACAAAAACGCTTCAACTCGGTGAGATAAGCATTATTTGCAAGAGTGGATATATCTTTTGATCTTGTTGCTGGATTACACTGAATTTGAAATATTTTCTGCAGAATCATGTCCTAAACAACATATTTCAACAGAAGAAACCAGCTTGATGAAATTCAAAAGTTATTTCCACTCCTAATCAAAAACGCTTCAATCGATGAGATAAGTACTTTTTGAACGAATGGCTATAACTTTTGAACTTGTGAAGGGATTACACTGAATTTGACATATATTATCCAGAATCATGTCCTAAACAACAAATTTCAATAGCAGAAACCAGCTTGATGAAATTCATTAGTTACTTTCAATACTAATCAAAAACTCTTCAACTTGGTGAGATAAGAAATTTTTGAACGAATGGCTATATTTTTTGAACCTGGGATGGGATTTCACTGAATTTGACATATATTGTGCAGAATCTTGTCCTAAACAACATATTTCAACAGCATAAACCAGCTTGATGAAATTCATTAGTTATTTCCACTCCGAATCAAAAACGCTTCAACTCGGTGAGATAAGCACTTTTTGAACGAATGGCTATATCTTTTGAACTTGTGAAGGGATTATACTGAATTTGACATATATTGTGCAGAATCATGCCCTAAACAACATATTTCAATAGCAGAAACCAGCTTAATGAAATTCATTAGTTATTTCCACTCCTAATCAAAAACGCTTCAACTCGGTGAGATAAGTCCTTTTGAACGAATGGCTATATCCTTTGAACCTGTAATTGGGATCACACTGACTTTGACATATATTGTGCGGAATCATATCCTAAACAACATATTTCAACAGCAGAAACCAGCTTGATGAAATTCATTAGTTATTTCCACACCTAATCAAAATTGCTTCAACTCGGTGAGATGAGCAATTTTTGCACGAATGGGTATATCTTTTGATCTTGTCGCTGGATCACACTGAATTTTAAATATTTTCTGCAGAATCATGTCCTAAACAACATATTTCAACAGCAGAAACCAGCTTGATGAAATTCATTAGTTATTTCCACTCCGAATCAAAAATGCTTCAACTCGGTGAGATAAGCACTTTTTGATCGAATGGATATCTTTTGAACTTGTCGTTGGATTATACTGAATTTGACATATTTTGTGCAGAATTTTTTCCTAAACAACATTTTTCAACAGCAGGAACCAGCTTGATGAAATTCATTAGATATTTGCACTGCTAATCAAAAACGCTTCAACTCGGTCTCATAGAAACGTTTTAAACGAATGGCTATATCCTTTGAACCCATAATGGGCTCACAAGAATTTGACATATATTGTGCAGAATCATGTCCTAAAGCACATATTTCAACAGCAGAAACAAGCTTGATGAAATTCATTGGTTATTTCCACTCCGAATCAAAAACGCCTCAACTCGGTGAGATAAGCACTTTTTGAACGAATGGCTATATCTTTTGAACCTTTGAAGGGATTACACTGAATTTGACATATATTGTGCAGAATCATGTCCTAAACAACATATTTCAACAGCAGTAACCAGCTTGATGAAATTCAAAAGTTATTTCCACTCCTAATCAAAAGTGCTTCAACTCCGTGAGATAAGTAATTTTTGAACGAATGGGTATATCTTTTGAACCTGTGATGTGATTACACTGAATTAGACATATATTGTGCAGAGTCATATCCTAAACAACATATTTCAACAGCAGAAACCAGCTTGATGAAATTCATTGGTTATTTTCACTCCTGATCAAAAACGCTTCAACTTTGTGAGATAAGCACTTTTTGAACGAATGGCTATATCTTTTGAACCTTTGAAGGGATTACACTGAATTTGACATATATTGTGCAGAATCTTGTCCTAAACAACATATTTCAACAGCGGGAACCAGCTTGATGAAATTCATTAGTCATATCCACTCCTAATCAGAAACACTTTAACTCGGTCTCATGAGCACATTTTGAAAGAATGTCTATATCCTTTGAACTAGTAATGGGCTCACAAGAATTTGACATATATTATGCAGAATCATGTCCTAAAAAAACATATTTCAACAGCAGAAACCAGTTTGATGAAATTCATTAGTTATGTCCACTCCGAATCAAAAACGGTTCAACTCGGTGAGATAAGTCCTTTTTGAATGAATAGCTATATCTTTTGAACTTGTAGCTGGATTACACTGAATTTGACATGTGTTTTGCAGAATCATGTCCTAAACAACATATTTCAACAGCAGTAACCAGCATGACGAAATCCATCAGTTATTTCCACTCCGAATCAAAAACGCTTCATCTCGGTGAGATAAGTACCTTTGGAACGAATGGCGATATCTTTTGAACCAATGAAGGGATTACACTGAATTTGACATATATTGTGCAGAACCATGTTCTAAACAACATATTTCAACAGCAGAAACCAGCTTGATGAAATTCAAAAGTTATTTCCACTCCGAATCAAAAACGCTTCAACTCGGTGAGATAAGCACTTTTTGAACGAATGGCTATATCTTTTGAACCTTTGAAGGGATTACACTGAATTTGACATATATTGTGCAGAATCGTGTCCTAAACAACATATTTCAACAGCAGTAACCAGCTTGATGAAATTCAAAAGTTATTTCCACTCCTAATCAAAAGTGCTTCAACTCGGTGAGATAAGTAATTTTTGAACGAATGGGTATATCTTTTGAACCTGTGATGTGATTACACTGAATTTGACATATATTGTGCAGAATCATATCCTAAAAAACATATTTCAAGAGCAGAAACCAGCTTAATGAAATTCATTGATTATTTCCACTCCTAATCAAAAACGCTTCAACTCGGTGAGATAAGATCTTTTTGAACGAATGGCTATATCTTTTGAACTTGTGAAGGGATTACACTGAATTTGACATATATTGTGCAGAATCATGTCCTAAACAACAAATTTCAACAGCAGAAACCAGCGTGATAAAATTCAAAAGTTATTTCCACTCCTAAACAAAAGCGCTTCAACTCGGTGAGATAAGTACGTTTTGAACGAATGGCTATATCTTTTGAACTTGTGAAGGGATTACACTTAATTTGACATATATTGTGCAGAATTATTTCATATACAACATATTTCAACAGCAGAAACCAGCTTGATGAAATCCATTCGTTATTTCCAGTCATAATCAAAAACGCTTCAACTCGGTGAGATAAGTCCTTTTTGAAAGAATGGCTATATCCTTTGAACCTTTAATGGGATCACATTGAATTTGACATATATTGTGCAGAATCATATCCCAAAAAACATATTTCAACAGCAGAAACCAGCTTGATGAAATTCTTTAGTTATTTCCTCTCCTAAACAAAAACGCTTCAACTCGGTGAGATAAGCATTATTTGCAAGAGTGGATATATCTTTTGATCTTGTTGCTGGATTACACTGAATTTGAAATATTTTCTGCAGAATCATGTCCTAAACAACATATTTCAACAGAAGAAACCAGCTTGATGAAATTCAAAAGTTATTTCCACTCCTAATCAAAAACGCTTCAATCGATGAGATAAGTACTTTTTGAACGAATGGCTATAACTTTTGAACTTGTGAAGGGATTACACTGAATTTGACATATATTATCCAGAATCATGTCCTAAACAACAAATTTCAATAGCAGAAACCAGCTTGATGAAATTCATTAGTTACTTTCAATACTAATCAAAAACTCTTCAACTTGGTGAGATAAGAAATTTTTGAACGAATGGCTATATTTTTTGAACCTGGGATGGGATTTCACTGAATTTGACATATATTGTGCAGAATCTTGTCCTAAACAACATATTTCAACAGCATAAACCAGCTTGATGAAATTCATTAGTTATTTCCACTCCGAATCAAAAACGCTTCAACTCGGTGAGATAAGCACTTTTTGAACGAATGGCTATATCTTTTGAACTTGTGAAGGGATTATACTGAATTTGACATATATTGTGCAGAATCATGCCCTAAACAACATATTTCAATAGCAGAAACCAGCTTAATGAAATTCATTAGTTATTTCCACTCCTAATCAAAAACGCTTCAACTCGGTGAGATAAGTCCTTTTGAACGAATGGCTATATCCTTTGAACCTGTAATTGGGATCACACTGACTTTGACATATATTGTGCGGAATCATATCCTAAACAACATATTTCAACAGCAGAAACCAGCTTGATGAAATTCATTAGTTATTTCCACACCTAATCAAAATTGCTTCAACTCGGTGAGATGAGCAATTTTTGCACGAATGGGTATATCTTTTGATCTTGTCGCTGGATCACACTGAATTTTAAATATTTTCTGCAGAATCATGTCCTAAACAACATATTTCAACAGCAGAAACCAGCTTGATGAAATTCATTAGTTATTTCCACTCCGAATCAAAAATGCTTCAACTCGGTGAGATAAGCACTTTTTGATCGAATGGATATCTTTTGAACTTGTCGTTGGATTATACTGAATTTGACATATTTTGTGCAGAATTTTTTCCTAAACAACATTTTTCAACAGCAGGAACCAGCTTGATGAAATTCATTAGATATTTGCACTGCTAATCAAAAACGCTTCAACTCGGTCTCATAGAAACGTTTTAAACGAATGGCTATATCCTTTGAACCCATAATGGGCTCACAAGAATTTGACATATATTGTGCAGAATCATGTCCTAAAGCACATATTTCAACAGCAGAAACAAGCTTGATGAAATTCATTGGTTATTTCCACTCCGAATCAAAAACGCCTCAACTCGGTGAGATAAGCACTTTTTGAACGAATGGCTATATCTTTTGAACCTTTGAAGGGATTACACTGAATTTGACATATATTGTGCAGAATCATGTCCTAAACAACATATTTCAACAGCAGTAACCAGCTTGATGAAATTCAAAAGTTATTTCCACTCCTAATCAAAAGTGCTTCAACTCCGTGAGATAAGTAATTTTTGAACGAATGGGTATATCTTTTGAACCTGTGATGTGATTACACTGAATTAGACATATATTGTGCAGAGTCATATCCTAAACAACATATTTCAACAGCAGAAACCAGCTTGATGAAATTCATTGGTTATTTTCACTCCTGATCAAAAACGCTTCAACTTTGTGAGATAAGCACTTTTTGAACGAATGGCTATATCTTTTGAACCTTTGAAGGGATTACACTGAATTTGACATATATTGTGCAGAATCTTGTCCTAAACAACATATTTCAACAGCGGGAACCAGCTTGATGAAATTCATTAGTCATATCCACTCCTAATCAGAAACACTTTAACTCGGTCTCATGAGCACATTTTGAAAGAATGTCTATATCCTTTGAACTAGTAATGGGCTCACAAGAATTTGACATATATTATGCAGAATCATGTCCTAAAAAAACATATTTCAACAGCAGAAACCAGTTTGATGAAATTCATTAGTTATGTCCACTCCGAATCAAAAACGGTTCAACTCGGTGAGATAAGTCCTTTTTGAATGAATAGCTATATCTTTTGAACTTGTAGCTGGATTACACTGAATTTGACATGTGTTTTGCAGAATCATGTCCTAAACAACATATTTCAACAGCAGTAACCAGCATGACGAAATCCATCAGTTATTTCCACTCCGAATCAAAAACGCTTCATCTCGGTGAGATAAGTACCTTTGGAACGAATGGCGATATCTTTTGAACCAATGAAGGGATTACACTGAATTTGACATATATTGTGCAGAACCATGTTCTAAACAACATATTTCAACAGCAGAAACCAGCTTGATGAAATTCAAAAGTTATTTCCACTCCGAATCAAAAACGCTTCAACTCGGTGAGATAAGCACTTTTTGAACGAATGGCTATATCTTTTGAACCTTTGAAGGGATTACACTGAATTTGACATATATTGTGCAGAATCGTGTCCTAAACAACATATTTCAACAGCAGTAACCAGCTTGATGAAATTCAAAAGTTATTTCCACTCCTAATCAAAAGTGCTTCAACTCGGTGAGATAAGTAATTTTTGAACGAATGGGTATATCTTTTGAACCTGTGATGTGATTACACTGAATTTGACATATATTGTGCAGAGTCATATCCTAAACAACATATTTCAACAGCAGAAACCAGCTTGATGAAATTCATTGGTTATTTTCACTCCTGATCAAAAACGCTTCAACTTTGTGAGATAAGCACTTTTTGAACGAATGGCTATAGCTTTTGAACTTGTGAAGGGATTACACTGAATTTGACATATATTGTGCAGAATCATGTCCTAAACAACATATTTCAACAGTAGAAATCTACAAGATGAAATTCATTAGTTATTGCCACTCCTAATCAAATTTGCTTCAACTCGGTGAGATAAGCACTTTTTGCACGAATGGCTATATCTTTTGAACCTGTGATGTGATTACACTAAATTTGACATATACTGTGCAGAATCATATCCTAAAACACATATTTCAACAGCAGAAACCAGCTTGATGAAATTCATTGGTTATTTCCACTCCGAATCAAAAACGCCTCAACTTGGTGAGATAAGTTCTTTTGGAACGACTGGCGATATCTTTTGAACGTATAAGGGGATTACACTGAATTTGACATATATTGTGCAGAATCATGTTCTAAACAACATATTTCAACAGCAGAAACCAGCTTGATAAAATTCATTAGTTATTTACACTCCTAATCAAAAACGCTTCAACTTGGAGAGATAAGCACGTTTTGAAAGAATGGCTATATCCTTTGAACCTGTAATGGGCTCACAAGAATTTGACATATATTGTGCAGAATCATGTCCTAAACAACATATTTCAACAGCAGAAACCAGCTTGATGAAATTCATTAGTTATTTCCACTCCTAATCAGAAACGTCTCAACTCGGTGAGATAAGCACTTTTTTCACGAATGGCTATATCTTTTGGACTTTTGATGGGATATCTCTGAATATGACATATATTGTGCAGAATCTTGACCTAACAACAAATTTCAAGAGCAGAAACCAGCTTGATGAAATTCAAAAGTTATTTCCACTCCTAATCAAAAACGCTTCAACTCGGTGAGATAAGTACTTTTTGAACGAATGGCTATATCTTTTGAACTTGTGAAGGGATTACACTGAATTTGACATATATTGTTCAGAATCATGTCCTAAACAACAAATTTCAAGAGCAGAAACCAGCTTGATACAATCATTAGTTATTTCCAATACTAATCAAAAACTCTTCAACTTGGTGAGATAAGCAATTTTTGAACGAATGGCTAAAATTTTTTGAACCTGTGATGGGATTTCACTGAATTTGACATATATTGTGCAGAATCTTGTCCTAAACAACATATTTCAACAGCAGAAACCAGCGTGATGAAATCCATTAGTTATTTCCACTCCTAATCATAAACGCTTCAACCCGATAAGATAAGCAGTTTTTGAACGAATGGCTATATCTTTTGAATATGTAAAGGGATTACACTGAATTTGACATATATTGTGCAGAATCATGTCCTAAACAACATATTTCAACAGCAGAAACCAGCTTGATTGAATTCATTAGTTATTTCCACTCCTAATCAAAAACGCTTCAACTCGGTGAGATAAGTCCTTTTTGAACGAATGGCTATATCCTTTGAACCTGTAATGGGATCACACTGACTTTGACATATATTGTGCAGAATCATATCCTAAACAACATATTTCAACAGTAGAAATCTACTTGATGAAATTCATTAGTTATTGCCACTCCTAATCAAAATTGCTTCAACTCGGTGAGATAAGCACTTTTTGAACGAATGGCTATATCTTTTGAACTTTTGGGGGATTACACTGAATTTGACATATATTGTGCAGAATCATGTCCTAAACAACATATTTCAACATTAGAAATCTACTTGATGAAATTCATTGGTTATTGCCACTCCTAATCAAAAACGCTTCAACTCGGTGAGATAAGCACTTTTTGATCGAATGGCTATATCTTTTGAACTTGTCGCTGGATTATACTGAATTTGACATATTTTGTGCAGAATCTTTTCCTAAACAACATATTTCATCAGCGGGAACCAGCTTGATGAAATTCATTAGTTATTTCCACTCCTAATCAGAAACGTCTCAACTCGGTGAGATAAGCACCTTTTTCACGAATGGCTATATCTTTTGATCTTATCGCTGGATTACACTGAATTTGACATGTGTTTTGCAGAATCATGTCCTAAAAAACATATTTCAATAGCAGAAACCAGCTTGACGAAATCCATCAGTTATTTCCACTCCGAATCAAAAACGCTTCAACCCGATAAGATAAGCACTTTTTGAACGAATGGCTATATCTTTTGAACCTGTGATGTGATTACACTAAATTTGACATATATTGTGCAAAATCATATCCTAAAGCACATATTTCAACAGCAGAAACAAGCTTGATGAAATTCATTGGTTATTTCCACTCCGAATCAAAAACGCCTCAACTCGGTGAGATAAGCACTTTTTGAACGAATGGCTATATCTTTTGAACCTTTGAAGGGATTACACTGAATTTGACATATATTGTGAAAAATCATGTCCTAAACAACATATTTCAACAGCAGTAACCAGATTGATGAAATTCAAAAGTTATTTCCACTCCTAATCAAAAGTGCTTCAACTCGGTGAGATAAGTAATTTTTGAACGAATGGGTATATCTTTTGAACCTGTGATGTGATTACACTGAATTTGACATATATTGTGCAGAGTCATATCCTAAACAACATATTTCAACAGCAGAAACCAGCTTGATGAAATTCATTGGTTATTTTCACTCCTGATCAAAAACGCTTCAACTTTGTGAGATAAGCACTTTTTGAACGAATGGCTATATCTTTTGAACCTTTGAAGGGATTACACTGAATTTGACATATATTGTGCAGAATCTTGTCCTAAACAACATATTTCAACAGCGGGAACCAGCTTGATGAAATTCATTAGTCATATCCACTCCTAATCAGAAACACTTTAACTCGGTCTCATGAGCACATTTTGAAAGAATGTCTATATCCTTTGAACTAGTAATGGGCTCACAAGAATTTGACATATATTATGCAGAATCATGTCCTAAACAACATATTTCAACAGCAGAAACCAGTTTGATGAAATTCATTAGTTATGTCCACTCTCAATCAAAAACGCTTCAACCCGATTAGATAAGCAGTTTTTGAACGAATGGCTATGTCTTTTGAACTTGTGATGTGATTACACTAAATTTGACATATATAGTGCAGAATCATATCCTAAAAAACATATTTCAAGAGCAGAAACCAGCTTGATGAAAATTCATTGATTATTTCCACTCCGAATCCAAAAACGCTTCAACTCGGTGAGATAAGTACTTTTTGAACGAATGGCGATATCTTTTGAACTTGTGAAGGGATTACACTTAATTTGACATATATTGTGCAGAATCATGTCCTAAAAAACATATTTCAACAGCAGAAACCAGTGTGATGAAATTCAAAAGTTATTTCCACTCCTAATCAAAAACGCTTCAACTTGGTCTTATAAGCACGTTTTGAACGAATGGCTATATCCTTTGAACGTGTAATGGGCTCAAAAGAATTTGACATATATTGTGCAGAATCATGTTCTAAACAATATATTTCAACAACAGAAACCAGCTTGATGAAATTCAAAAGTTATTTCCACTCCTAATCAAAAACGCTTCAACTCGGTGAGATAAGTACTTTTTGAACGAATGGCTATATCTTTTGAACCTGTAATGGGATCACACTGACTTTGACATATATTGTGCAGAATCATATCCAAAACAACATATTTCAACAGCAAACACCAGCTTGATGAAATTCTTTAGTTATTTCCACTCCTAATCAAAAACGCTTCAACTCGGTGAGATAAGTACTTTTTGAACGAATGGCTATATCTTTTGAACATGTAATGGGATCACACTGAATTTGACTTATATTGTGCAGAATCATGTCATAAACATTCATATTTCAACAGCAGAAACCAGTTTGATGAAATTCATTAGTTATTTCCACTCCGAATCCAAAACGATTCAACTCAGTGAGATAAGCACTTTTTGATCGAATGGCTATATCTTTTGAACCTGTGATGGGATTAAAATGAAATTGACATATATTGTGCAGAAATCATTTCCTGAACAACATATTTAGACAGCAGAAAGTATCTTGATTCTTTTATTAGTTATTTCCACTGTGAATCATAAACGTTTCAACTCGGTGAGATAAGCACTTTTTGAACGAATGGCTATATCTTTTGAACTTGTGAAGGGATTACACTGAATTTGACATATATTGTGCAGAATCATGTCCTAAACAACAAATTTCAACAGCAGAAACCAGCGTGATAAAATTCAAAAGTTATTTCCACTCCTAAACAAAAACGCTTCAACTTGGTGAGATAAGTACGTTTTGAACGAATGGCTATATCTTTTGAACTTGTGAAGGGATTACACTTAATTTGACATATATTGTGCAGAATTATTTCATATACAACATATTTCAACAGCAGAAACCAGCTTGATGAAATCCATTCGTTATTTCCACTCCTAATCAAAAACGCTTCAACTCGGTGAGATAAGTCCTTTTTGAAAGAATGGCTATATCCTTTGAACCTTTAATGGCATCACATTGAATTTGACATATATTGTGCAGAATCATATCCCAAAAAACATATTTCAACAGCAGAAACCAGCTTGATGAAATTCTTTAGTTATTTCCTCTCCTAAACAAAAACGCTTCAACTCGGTGAGATAAGCATTATTTGCAAGAGTGGATATATCTTTTGATCTTGTTGCTGGATTACACTGAATTTGAAATATTTTCTGCAGAATCATGTCCTAAACAACATATTTCAACAGAAGAAACCAGCTTGATGAAATTCAAAAGTTATTTCCACTCCTAATCAAAAACGCTTCAATCGGTGAGATAAGTACTTTTTGAACGAATGGCTATATCTTTTGAACTTGTGAAGGGATTACACTGAATTTGACATATATTATCCAGAATCATGTCCTAAAAAACAAATTTCAATAGCAGAAACCAGCTTGATGAAATTCATTAGTTACCTTCAATACTAATCAAAAACTCTTCAACTTGGTGAGATAAGAAATTTTTGAACGAATGGCTATATTTTTTGAACTTGTGAAGGGATTATACTGAATTTGACATATATTGTGCAGAATCATGTCCTAAACAACATATTTCAATAGCAGAAACCAGCTTAATGAAATTCATTAGTTATTTCCACTCCTAATCAAAAACGCTTCAACTCGGTGAGATAAGTCCTTTTGAACGAATGGCTATATCCTTTGAACCTGTAATACTGATCACACTGACTTTGACATATATTGTGCGGAATCATATCCTAAACAACATATTTCAACAGCAGAAACCAGCTTGATGAAATTCATTAGTTATTTCCACACCTAATCAAAATTGCTTCAACTCGGTGAGATGAGCAATTTTTGCACGAATGGGTATATCTTTTGATCTTGTCGCTGGATCACACTGAATTTTAAATATTTTCTGCAGAATCATGTCCTAAACAACATATTTCAACAGCAGAAACCAGCTTGATGAAATTCATTAGTTATTTCCACTCCGAATCAAAAATGCTTCAACTCGGTGAGATAAGCACTTTTTGATCGAATGGCTATATCTTTTGAACTTGTCGCTGGATTATACTGAATTTGACATATATTGTGCAGAATATTGTCCTAAACAACATATTTCAACGGCGGGAACCAGCTTGATGAAATTAATTAGTTATTTCCACTCCTAATCAGAAACGTCTCAACTCGGTGAGATAAGCACTTTTTTCACGAATGGCTATATCTTTTGATCTTATCACTGGATTACACTGAATTTGACATATATTGTGCAGAATCATGTCCTAAACAACATACTTCAACAGCAGAAACCAGCTTGATGAAATTCATTAGTTATTTCCACTCCTAATCAAAAACGCTTCAACTCGGTGAGATAAGTCCTTTTTGAACGAATGGCTATATCCTATGAACCTTTAATGGGATCACACTGACTTTGACATATATTGTGCAGAATCATATCCTAAACAACATATTTCAACAGTATGAATCTACTTGATGAAATTCATTAGTTTTTGCCACTCCTAATCAAAATTGCTTCAACTCGGTGAGATAAGCAGTTTTTGCACGAATGGCTATATCTTTTGATCTTGTCGCTGGATTACACTGAATTTGACATGTGTAATGCAGAATCATGTCCTAAACAACATATTTCAACAGCAGAAACCAGCTTGATGAAATCCATTAGTTATTTCCACTCCTAATCATAAACGCTTCAACCCGATAAGATAAGCAGTTTTTGAACGAATGGCTATATCTTTTGAATATGTAAAGGGATTACACTGAATTTGACATATATTGTGCAGAATCATGTCCTAAACCACATATTTCAACAGCAGAAACCAGCTTGATGAAATTCAAAAGTTATTTCCACTCCTAATCAAAAACGCTTCAACTCGGTGAGATAAGTAATTTTTGAACGAATGGCTATATCTTTTGAACTTGTGATGGGATTTCACTGAATTTGACATATATTGTGCAGAATCTTGTCCTAAACAACATATTTCAACAGCAGAAACCAGCTTGATGAAATTCATTGGTTATTTCCAATTCGAATCAAAAACGCTTCAACTCGGTGAGATAAGCACTTTTTGAACGAATGGCTATATCTTTTGAACTTGTCGCTGGATTATACTGAATTTGACATATTTTGTGCAGAATCTTTTCCTAAACAATATATTTCAACAGCGGGAACCAGCTTGATGAAATTCATTAGTTATTTCCACTCCTAATCAGAAACGTCTCAACTCGGTGAGATAAGCACCTTTTTCACGAATGGCTATATCTTTTGATCTTATCGCTGGATTACACTGAATTTGACATGTGTTTTGCAGAATCATGTCCTAAAAAACATATTTCAATAGCAGAAACCAGCTTGACGAAATCCATCAGTGATTTCCACTCCGAATCAAAAACGCTTAAACCCGATAAGATAAGCACTTTTTGAACGAATGGCTATATCTTTTGAACCTGTGATGTGATTACACTAAATTTGACATATATTGTGCAAAATCATATCCTAAAGCACATATTTCAACAGCAGAAACAGGCTTGATGAAATTCATTGGTTATTTCCACTCCGAATCAAAAACGCCTCAACTCGGTGAGATAAGTTCTTTTGGAACGACTGGCGATATCTTTTGAACCTATGAAGGGATTACACTGAATTTGACATATATTGTGCAGAACCATGTTCTAAACAACATATTTCAACAGCAGAAACCAGCTTGATGAAATTCAAAAGTTATTTCCACTCCGGATCAAAAACGCTTCAACTCGGTGAGATAAGCACTTTTTGAACGAATGGCTATATCTTTTGAACCTTCGAAGGGATTACACTGAATTTGACATATATTGTGCAGAATCATGTCCTAAACAACATATATCAACATCAGTAACCAGCTTGATGAAATTCAAAAGTTATTTCCACTCCTAATCAAAAGTGCTTCAACTCGGTGAGATAAGTACTTTTTGAACGAATGGCTATATCTTTTGAACTTGTAAAGGGATTACACTGAATTTGACATATATTGTCCAGAATCATGTACTAAACAACATATTTCAACAGCGGGAACCAGCTTGATGAAATTCATTAGTTATATCCACTCCTAATCAGAAACGTCTCAACTCGGTGAGATAAGCACTTTTTTCACGAATGGCTATATCTTTTAAACTTATCGCTGGATTACACTGAATTTGACATGTGTTTTGCAGAATCATGTCCTAAACAACAAATTTCAACAGCAGAAACCAGCGTGATGAAATTCAAAAGTTATTTCCACTCCTAATCAAAAACGCTTCAACTCGGTGAGATAAGTACGTTTTTATAACGAATGGCTATATATGTTGAACTTGTGAAGGGATTACACTTAATTTGACATATATTGTGCAGAATTATGTCATATACAACATATTTCAACAGCAGAAACCAGCTTGATGAAATCCATTAGTTATTTCCACTCCTAATCAAAAATGCTTCAACTCGGTGAGATAAGTCCTTTTTGAAAGAATGGCTATATCCTTTGAACCTTTAATGGGATCACACTGAATTTGACATATATTGTGCAGAATCATATCCCAAAAAACATATTTCAACAGCAGAAACCAGCTTGATGAAATTCTTTAGTTATTTCCTCTCCTAAACAAAAACGCTTCAACTCGGTGAGATAAGCATTATTTGCAAGAGTGGCTATATCTTTTGATCATGTCGCTGGATTACACTGAATTTGAAATATTTTCTGCAGAATCATGTCCTAAACAACATATTTTAACAGCAGAAACCAGCTTGATGAAATTCAAAAGTTATTTCCACTCCTAATCAAAAACGCTTCAATCGGTGAGATAAGTACTTTTTGAACGAATGGCTGTATCTTTTGAAATTGTGAAGGGATTACACTGAATTTGACATATATTGTCCAGAATCATGTCCTAAACAACAAATTTCAATAGCAGAAACCAGCTTGATGAAATTCATTAGTTACTTCCAATACTAATCAAAAACTCTTCAACTTGGTGAGATAAGCACTTTTTGCACAAATGGCTATATTTTTTGAACCTGGGATGGGATTTCACTGAATTTGACATATATTGTGCAGAATCTTTTCCTAAACAACATATTTCAACAGCATAAACCAGCTTGATGAAATTCATTAGTTATTTCCACTCCGAATCAAAAACGCTTCAACTCGGTGAGATAAGCACTTTTTGATCGAATGGCTATATCTTTTGAACTTGTCGCTGGATTACACTGAATTTGACATATGTTTTGCAGAATCATGTCCTAAACAACATATTTCAACAGCAGAAACCAGCTTGACGAAATCCATCAGTTATTTCCACTCCTAATCAAAAACGCTTCAACCCGATAAGATAAACAGTTTTTGAACGAATGGCTATATCTTTTGAACCTGTGATGTGATTACACTAAATTTGACATATATTGTGCAGAATCATATCCTAAAAAACATATTTCAAGAGCAGAAACCAGCTTAATGAAATTCATTGATTATTTCCACTCCTGATCAAAAACGCTTCAACTCGGTGAGATAAGCACTTTTTGAACGAATGGCTATATCTTTTGAACTTGTGAAGGGATTACACTGAATTTGACATATATTGTGCAGAATCATGTCCTAAACAACAAATTTCAACAGCAGAAACCAGCGTGATAAAATTTAAAAGTTATTTCCACTCCTAAACAAAAACGCTTCAACTCGGTGAGATAAGTACGTTTTGAACGAATGGCTATATCTTTTGAACTTGTGAAGGGATTACACTTAATTTGACATATATTGTGCAGAATTATTTCATATACAACATATTTCAACAGCAGAAACCAGCTTGATGAAATCCATTCGTTATTTCCAGTCCTAATCAAAAACGCTTGAACTCGGTGAGATAAGTCCTTTTTGAAAGAATGGCTATATCCTTTGAACCTTTAATGGGATCACATTGAATTTGACATATATTGTGCAGAATCATATCCCAAAAAACATATTTCAACAGCAGAAACCAGCTTGATGAAATTCTTTAGTTATTTCCTCTCCTAAACAAAAACGCTTCAACTCGGTGAGATAAGCATTATTTGCAAGAGTGGATATATCTTTTGATCTTGTTGCTGGATTACACTGAATTTGAAATATTTTCTGCAGAATCATGTCCTAAACAACATATTTCAACAGAAGAAACCAGCTTGATGAAATTCAAAAGTTATTTCCACTCCTAATCAAAAACGCTTCAATCGATGAGATAAGTACTTTTTGAACGAATGGCTATAACTTTTGAACTTGTGAAGGGATTACACTGAATTTGACATATATTATCCAGAATCATGTCCTAAACAACATATTTCAACAGCGGGAACCAGCTTGATGAAATTCATTAGTTATATCCACTCCTAATCAGAAACGTCTCAACTCGGTGAGATAAGCACTTTTTTCACGAATGGCTATATCTTTTAAACTTATCGCTGGATTACACTGAATTTGACATGTGTTTTGCAGAATCATGTCCTAAACAACAAATTTCAACAGCAGAAACCAGCGTGATGAAATTCAAAAGTTATTTCCACTCCTAATCAAAAACGCTTCAACTCAGTGAGATAAGTACGTTTTTATAACGAATGGCTATATATGTTGAACTTGTGAAGGGATTACACTTAATTTGACATATATTGTGCAGAATTATGTCATATACAACATATTTCAACAGCAGAAACCAGCTTGATGAAATCCATTAGTTATTTCCACTCCTAATCAAAAATGCTTCAACTCGGTGAGATAAGTCCTTTTTGAAAGAATGGCTATATCCTTTGAACCTTTAATGGGATCACACTGAATTTGACATATATTGTGCAGAATCATATCCCAAAAAACATATTTCAACAGCAGAAACCAGCTTGATGAAATTCTTTAGTTATTTCCTCTCCTAAACAAAAACGCTTCAACTCGGTGAGATAAGCATTATTTGCAAGAGTGGCTATATCTTTTGATCATGTCGCTGGATTACACTGAATTTGAAATATTTTCTGCAGAATCATGTCCTAAACAACATATTTTAACAGCAGAAACCAGCTTGATGAAATTCAAAAGTTATTTCCACTCCTAATCAAAAACGCTTCAATCGGTGAGATAAGTACTTTTTGAACGAATGGCTGTATCTTTTGAAATTGTGAAGGGATTACACTGAATTTGACATATATTGTCCAGAATCATGTCCTAAACAACAAATTTCAATAGCAGAAACCAGCTTGATGAAATTCATTAGTTACTTCCAATACTAATCAAAAACTCTTCAACTTGGTGAGATAAGCACTTTTTGCACAAATGGCTATATTTTTTGAACCTGGGATGGGATTTCACTGAATTTGACATATATTGTGCAGAATCTTTTCCTAAACAACATATTTCAACAGCATAAACCAGCTTGATGAAATTCATTAGTTATTTCCACTCCGAATCAAAAACGCTTCAACTCGGTGAGATAAGCACTTTTTGATCGAATGGCTATATCTTTTGAACTTGTCGCTGGATTACACTGAATTTGACATATGTTTTGCAGAATCATGTCCTAAACAACATATTTCAACAGCAGAAACCAGCTTGACGAAATCCATCAGTTATTTCCACTCCTAATCAAAAACGCTTCAACCCGATAAGATAAACAGTTTTTGAACGAATGGCTATATCTTTTGAACCTGTGATGTGATTACACTAAATTTGACATATATTGTGCAGAATCATATCCTAAAAAACATATTTCAAGAGCAGAAACCAGCTTAATGAAATTCATTGATTATTTCCACTCCTAATCAAAAACGCTTCAACTCGGTGAGATAAGCACTTTTTGAACGAATGGCTATATCTTTTGAACTTGTGAAGGGATTACACTGAATTTGACATATATTGTGCAGAATCATGTCCTAAACAACAAATTTCAACAGCAGAAACCAGCGTGATAAAATTTAAAAGTTATTTCCACTCCTAAACAAAAACGCTTCAACTCGGTGAGATAAGTACGTTTTGAACGAATGGCTATATCTTTTGAACTTGTGAAGGGATTACACTTAATTTGACATATATTGTGCAGAATTATTTCATATACAACATATTTCAACAGCAGAAACCAGCTTGATGAAATCCATTCGTTATTTCCAGTCCTAATCAAAAACGCTTGAACTCGGTGAGATAAGTCCTTTTTGAAAGAATGGCTATATCCTTTGAACCTTTAATGGGATCACATTGAATTTGACATATATTGTGCAGAATCATATCCCAAAAAACATATTTCAACAGCAGAAACCAGCTTGATGAAATTCTTTAGTTATTTCCTCTCCTAAACAAAAACGCTTCAACTCGGTGAGATAAGCATTATTTGCAAGAGTGGATATATCTTTTGATCTTGTTGCTGGATTACACTGAATTTGAAATATTTTCTGCAGAATCATGTCCTAAACAACATATTTCAACAGAAGAAACCAGCTTGATGAAATTCAAAAGTTATTTCCACTCCTAATCAAAAACGCTTCAATCGATGAGATAAGTACTTTTTGAACGAATGGCTATAACTTTTGAACTTGTGAAGGGATTACACTGAATTTGACATATATTATCCAGAATCATGTCCTAAACAACATATTTCAACAGCGGGAACCAGCTTGATGAAATTCATTAGTTATATCCACTCCTAATCAGAAACGTCTCAACTCGGTGAGATAAGCACTTTTTTCACGAATGGCTATATCTTTTAAACTTATCGCTGGATTACACTGAATTTGACATGTGTTTTGCAGAATCATGTCCTAAACAACAAATTTCAACAGCAGAAACCAGCGTGATGAAATTCAAAAGTTATTTCCACTCCTAATCAAAAACGCTTCAACTCGGTGAGATAAGTACGTTTTTATAACGAATGGCTATATATGTTGAACTTGTGAAGGGATTACACTTAATTTGACATATATTGTGCAGAATTATGTCATATACAACATATTTCAACAGCAGAAACCAGCTTGATGAAATCCATTAGTTATTTCCACTCCTAATCAAAAATGCTTCAACTCGGTGAGATAAGTCCTTTTTGAAAGAATGGCTATATCCTTTGAACCTTTAATGGGATCACACTGAATTTGACATATATTGTGCAGAATCATATCCCAAAAAACATATTTCAACAGCAGAAACCAGCTTGATGAAATTCTTTAGTTATTTCCTCTCCTAAACAAAAACGCTTCAACTCGGTGAGATAAGCATTATTTGCAAGAGTGGCTATATCTTTTGATCATGTCGCTGGATTACACTGAATTTGAAATATTTTCTGCAGAATCATGTCCTAAACAACATATTTTAACAGCAGAAACCAGCTTGATGAAATTCAAAAGTTATTTCCACTCCTAATCAAAAACGCTTCAATCGGTGAGATAAGTACTTTTTGAACGAATGGCTGTATCTTTTGAAATTGTGAAGGGATTACACTGAATTTGACATATATTGTCCAGAATCATGTCCTAAACAACAAATTTCAATAGCAGAAACCAGCTTGATGAAATTCATTAGTTACTTCCAATACTAATAAAAAAACTCTTCAACTTGGTGAGATAAGCACTTTTTGCACAAATGGCTATATTTTTTGAACCTGGGATGGGATTTCACTGAATTTGACATATATTGTGCAGAATCTTTTCCTAAACAACATATTTCAACAGCATAAACCAGCTTGATGAAATTCATTAGTTATTTCCACTCCGAATCAAAAACGCTTCAACTCGGTGAGATAAGCACTTTTTGATCGAATGGCTATATCTTTTGAACTTGTCGCTGGATTACACTGAATTTGACATATGTTTTGCAGAATCATGTCCTAAACAACATATTTCAACAGCAGAAACCAGCTTGACGAAATCCATCAGTTATTTCCACTCCTAATCAAAAACGCTTCAACCCGATAAGATAAACAGTTTTTGAACGAATGGCTATATCTTTTGAACCTGTGATGTGATTACACTAAATTTGACATATATTGTGCAGAATCATATCCTAAAAAACATATTTCAAGAGCAGAAACCAGCTTAATGAAATTCATTGATTATTTCCACTCCTAATCAAAAACGCTTCAACTCGGTGAGATAAGCACTTTTTGAACGAATGGCTATATCTTTTGAACTTGTGAAGGGATTACACTGAATTTGACATATATTGTGCAGAATCATGTCCTAAACAACAAATTTCAACAGCAGAAACCAGCGTGATAAAATTTAAAAGTTATTTCCACTCCTAAACAAAAACGCTTCAACTCGGTGAGATAAGTACGTTTTGAACGAATGGCTATATCTTTTGAACTTGTGAAGGGATTACACTTAATTTGACATATATTGTGCAGAATTATTTCATATACAACATATTTCAACAGCAGAAACCAGCTTGATGAAATCCATTCGTTATTTCCAGTCCTAATCAAAAACGCTTGAACTCGGTGAGATAAGTCCTTTTTGAAAGAATGGCTATATCCTTTGAACCTTTAATGGGATCACATTGAATTTGACATATATTGTGCAGAATCATATCCCAAAAAACATATTTCAACAGCAGAAACCAGCTTGATGAAATTCTTTAGTTATTTCCTCTCCTAAACAAAAACGCTTCAACTCGGTGAGATAAGCATTATTTGCAAGAGTGGATATATCTTTTGATCTTGTTGCTGGATTACACTGAATTTGAAATATTTTCTGCAGAATCATGTCCTAAACAACATATTTCAACAGAAGAAACCAGCTTGATGAAATTCAAAAGTTATTTCCACTCCTAATCAAAAACGCTTCAATCGATGAGATAAGTACTTTTTGAACGAATGGCTATAACTTTTGAACTTGTGAAGGGATTACACTGAATTTGACATATATTATCCAGAATCATGTCCTAAACAACATATTTCAACAGCGGGAACCAGCTTGATGAAATTCATTAGTTATATCCACTCCTAATCAGAAACGTCTCAACTCGGTGAGATAAGCACTTTTTTCACGAATGGCTATATCTTTTAAACTTATCGCTGGATTACACTGAATTTGACATGTGTTTTGCAGAATCATGTCCTAAACAACAAATTTCAACAGCAGAAACCAGCGTGATGAAATTCAAAAGTTATTTCCACTCCTAATCAAAAACGCTTCAACTCGGTGAGATAAGTACGTTTTTATAACGAATGGCTATATATGTTGAACTTGTGAAGGGATTACACTTAATTTGACATATATTGTGCAGAATTATGTCATATACAACATATTTCAACAGCAGAAACCAGCTTGATGAAATCCATTAGTTATTTCCACTCCTAATCAAAAATGCTTCAACTCGGTGAGATAAGTCCTTTTTGAAAGAATGGCTATATCCTTTGAACCTTTAATGGGATCACACTGAATTTGACATATATTGTGCAGAATCATATCCCAAAAAACATATTTCAACAGCAGAAACCAGCTTGATGAAATTCTTTAGTTATTTCCTCTCCTAAACAAAAACGCTTCAACTCGGTGAGATAAGCATTATTTGCAAGAGTGGCTATATCTTTTGATCATGTCGCTGGATTACACTGAATTTGAAATATTTTCTGCAGAATCATGTCCTAAACAACATATTTTAACAGCAGAAACCAGCTTGATGAAATTCAAAAGTTATTTCCACTCCTAATCAAAAACGCTTCAATCGGTGAGATAAGTACTTTTTGAACGAATGGCTGTATCTTTTGAAATTGTGAAGGGATTACACTGAATTTGACATATATTGTCCAGAATCATGTCCTAAACAACAAATTTCAATAGCAGAAACCAGCTTGATGAAATTCATTAGTTACTTCCAATACTAATCAAAAACTCTTCAACTTGGTGAGATAAGCACTTTTTGCACAAATGGCTATATTTTTTGAACCTGGGATGGGATTTCACTGAATTTGACATATATTGTGCAGAATCTTTTCCTAAACAACATATTTCAACAGCATAAACCAGCTTGATGAAATTCATTAGTTATTTCCACTCCGAATCAAAAACGCTTCAACTCGGTGAGATAAGCACTTTTTGATCGAATGGCTATATCTTTTGAACTTGTCGCTGGATTACACTGAATTTGACATATGTTTTGCAGAATCATGTCCTAAACAACATATTTCAACAGCAGAAACCAGCTTGACGAAATCCATCAGTTATTTCCACTCCTAATCAAAAACGCTTCAACCCGATAAGATAAACAGTTTTTGAACGAATGGCTATATCTTTTGAACCTGTGATGTGATTACACTAAATTTGACATATATTGTGCAGAATCATATCCTAAAAAACATATTTCAAGAGCAGAAACCAGCTTAATGAAATTCATTGATTATTTCCACTCCTAATCAAAACCGCTTCAACTCGGTGAGATAAGCACTTTTTGAACGAATGGCTATATCTTTTGAACTTGTGAAGGGATTACACTGAATTTGACATATATTGTGCAGAATCATGTCCTAAACAACAAATTTCAACAGCAGAAACCAGCGTGATAAAATTTAAAAGTTATTTCCACTCCTAAACAAAAACGCTTCAACTCGGTGAGATAAGTACGTTTTGAACGAATGGCTATATCTTTTGAACTTGTGAAGGGATTACACTTAATTTGACATATATTGTGCAGAATTATTTCATATACAACATATTTCAACAGCAGAAACCAGCTTGATGAAATCCATTCGTTATTTCCAGTCCTAATCAAAAACGCTTGAACTCGGTGAGATAAGTCCTTTTTGAAAGAATGGCTATATCCTTTGAACCTTTAATGGGATCACATTGAATTTGACATATATTGTGCAGAATCATATCCCAAAAAACATATTTCAACAGCAGAAACCAGCTTGATGAAATTCTTTAGTTATTTCCTCTCCTAAACAAAAACGCTTCAACTCGGTGAGATAAGCATTATTTGCAAGAGTGGATATATCTTTTGATCTTGTTGCTGGATTACACTGAATTTGAAATATTTTCTGCAGAATCATGTCCTAAACAACATATTTCAACAGAAGAAACCAGCTTGATGAAATTCAAAAGTTATTTCCACTCCTAATCAAAAATGCTTCAATCGATGAGATAAGTACTTTTTGAACGAATGGCTATAACTTTTGAACTTGTGAAGGGATTACACTGAATTTGACATATATTATCCAGAATCATGTCCTAAACAACATATTTCAACAGCGGGAACCAGCTTGATGAAATTCATTAGTTATATCCACTCCTAATCAGAAACGTCTCAACTCGGTGAGATAAGCACTTTTTTCACGAATGGCTATATCTTTTAAACTTATCGCTGGATTACACTGAATTTGACATGTGTTTTGCAGAATCATGTCCTAAACAACAAATTTCAACAGCAGAAACCAGCGTGATGAAATTCAAAAGTTATTTCCACTCCTAATCAAAAACGCTTCAACTCGGTGAGATAAGTACGTTTTTATAACGAATGGCTATATATGTTGAACTTGTGAAGGGATTACACTTAATTTGACATATATTGTGCAGAATTATGTCATATACAACATATTTCAACAGCAGAAACCAGCTTGATGAAATCCATTAGTTATTTCCACTCCTAATCAAAAATGCTTCAACTCGGTGAGATAAGTCCTTTTTGAAAGAATGGCTATATCCTTTGAACCTTTAATGGGATCACACTGAATTTGACATATATTGTGCAGAATCATATCCCAAAAAACATATTTCAACAGCAGAAACCAGCTTGATGAAATTCTTTAGTTATTTCCTCTCCTAAACAAAAACGCTTCAACTCGGTGAGATAAGCATTATTTGCAAGAGTGGCTATATCTTTTGATCATGTCGCTGGATTACACTGAATTTGAAATATTTTCTGCAGAATCATGTCCTAAACAACATATTTTAACAGCAGAAACCAGCTTGATGAAATTCAAAAGTTATTTCCACTCCTAATCAAAAACGCTTCAATCGGTGAGATAAGTACTTTTTGAACGAATGGCTGTATCTTTTGAAATTGTGAAGGGATTACACTGAATTTGACATATATTGTCCAGAATCATGTCCTAAACAACAAATTTCAATAGCAGAAACCAGCTTGATGAAATTCATTAGTTACTTCCAATACTAATAAAAAAACTCTTCAACTTGGTGAGATAAGCACTTTTTGCACAAATGGCTATATTTTTTGAACCTGGGATGGGATTTCACTGAATTTGACATATATTGTGCAGAATCTTTTCCTAAACAACATATTTCAACAGCATAAACCAGCTTGATGAAATTCATTAGTTATTTCCACTCCGAATCAAAAACGCTTCAACCCGATAAGATAAACAGTTTTTGAACGAATGGCTATATCTTTTGAACCTGTGATGTGATTACACTAAATTTGACATATATTGTGCAGAATCATATCCTAAAAAACATATTTCAAGAGCAGAAACCAGCTTAATGAAATTCATTGATTATTTCCACTCCTAATCAAAAACGCTTCAACTCGGTGAGATAAGCACTTTTTGAACGAATGGCTATATCTTTTGAACTTGTGAAGGGATTACACTGAATTTGACATATATTGTGCAGAATCATGTCCTAAACAACAAATTTCAACAGCAGAAACCAGCGTGATAAAATTCAAAAGTTATTTCCACTCCTAAACAAAAACGCTTCAACTCGGTGAGATAAGTACGTTTTGAACGAATGGCTATATCTTTTGAACTTGTGAAGGGATTACACTTAATTTGACATATATTGTGCAGAATTATTTCATATACAACATATTTCAACAGCAGAAACCAGCTTGATGAAATCCATTCGTTATTTCCAGTCCTAATCAAAAACGCTTCAACTCGGTGAGATAAGTCCTTTTTGAAAGAATGGCTATATCCTTTGAACCTTTAATGGGATCACATTGAATTTGACATATATTGTGCAGAATCATATCCCAAAAAACATATTTCAACAGCAGAAACCAGCTTGATGAAATTCTTTAGTTATTTCCTCTCCTAAACAAAAACGCTTCAACTCGGTGAGATAAGCATTATTTGCAAGAGTGGATATATCTTTTGATCTTGTTGCTGGATTACACTGAATTTGAAATATTTTCTGCAGAATCATGTCCTAAACAACATATTTCAACAGAAGAAACCAGCTTGATGAAATTCAAAAGTTATTTCCACTCCTAATCAAAAACGCTTCAATCGATGAGATAAGTACTTTTTGAACGAATGGCTATAACTTTTGAACTTGTGAAGGGATTACACTGAATTTGACATATATTATACAGAATCATGTCCTAAACAACAAATTTCAATAGCAGGAACCAGCTTGATGAAATTCATTAGTTACTTTCAATACTAATCAAAAACTCTTCAACTTGGTGAGATAAGAAATTTTTGAACGAATGGCTATATTTTTTGAACCTGGGATGGGATTTCACTGAATTTGAAATATATTGTGCAGAATCTTGTCCTAAACAACATATTTCAACAGCGGGAACCAGCTTGATGAAATTCATTAGTTATATCCACTCCTAATCAGAAACGTCTCAACTCGGTGAGATAAGCACTTTTTTCACGAATGGCTATATCTTTTAAACTTATCGTTGGATTACACTGAATTTGACATGTGTTTTGCAGAATCATGTCCTAAACAACAAATTTCAACAGCAGAAACCAGCGTGATGAAATTCAAAAGTTATTTCCACTCCTAATCAAAAACGCTTCAACTCGGTGAGATAAGTACGTTTTTATAACGAATGGCTATATATGTTGAACTTGTGAAGGGATTACACTTAATTTGACATATATTGTGCAGAATTATGTCATATACAACATATTTCAACAGCAGAAACCAGCTTGATGAAATCCATTAGTTATTTCCACTCCTAATCAAAAATGCTTCAACTCGGTGAGATAAGTCCTTTTTGAAAGAATGGCTATATCCTTTGAACCTTTAATGGGATCACACTGAATTTGACATATATTGTGCAGAATCATATCCCAAAAAACATATTTCAACAGCAGAAACCAGCTTGATGAAATTCTTTAGTTATTTCCTCTCCTAAACAAAAACGCTTCAACTCGGTGAGATAAGCATTATTTGCAAGAGTGGCTATATCTTTTGATCATGTCGCTGGATTACACTGAATTTGAAATATTTTCTGCAGAATCATGTCCTAAACAACATATTTTAACAGCAGAAACCAGCTTGATGAAATTCAAAAGTTATTTCCACTCCTAATCAAAAACGCTTCAATCGGTGAGATAAGTACTTTTTGAACGAATTTGTATATCTTTTGAACTTGTGAAGGGATTACACTGAATTTGACATATATTGTCCAGAATCATGTCCTAAACAACAAATTTCAATAGCAGAAACCAGCTTGATGAAATTCATTAGTTACTTCCAATACTAATAAAAAAACTCTTCAACTTGGTGAGATAAGCACTTTTTGCACAAATGGCTATATTTTTTGAACCTGGGATGGGATTTCACTGAATTTGACATATATTGTGCAGAATCTTTTCCTAAACAACATATTTCAACAGCATAAACCAGCTTGATGAAATTCATTAGTTATTTCCACTCCGAATCAAAAACGCTTCAACTCGGTGAGATAAGCACTTTTTGATCGAATGGCTATATCTTTTGAACTTGTCGCTGGATTACACTGAATTTGACATATGTTTTGCAGAATCATGTCCTAAACAACATATTTCAACAGCAGAAACCAGCTTGACGAAATCCATCAGTTATTTCCACTCCTAATCAAAAACGCTTCAACCCGATAAGATAAACAGTTTTTGAACGAATGGCTATATCTTTTGAACCTGTGATGTGATTACACTAAATTTGACATATATTGTGCAGAATCATATCCTAAAAAACATATTTCAAGAGCAGAAACCAGCTTAATGAAATTCATTGATTATTTCCACTCCTAATCAAAAACGCTTCAACTCGGTGAGATAAGCACTTTTTGAACGAATGGCTATATCTTTTGAACTTGTGAAGGGATTACACTGAATTTGACATATATTGTGCAGAATCATGTCCTAAACAACAAATTTCAACAGCAGAAACCAGCGTGATAAAATTCAAAAGTTATTTCCACTCCTAAACAAAAACGCTTCAACTCGGTGAGATAAGTACGTTTTGAACGAATGGCTATATCTTTTGAACTTGTGAAGGGATTACACTTAATTTGACATATATTGTGCAGAATTATTTCATATACAACATATTTCAACAGCAGAAACCAGCTTGATGAAATCCATTCGTTATTCCCAGTCCTAATCAAAAACGCTTCAACTCGGTGAGATAAGTCCTTTTTGAAAGAATGGCTATATCCTTTGAACCTTTAATGGGATCACATTGAATTTGACATATATTGTGCAGAATCATATCCCAAAAAACATATTTCAACAGCAGAAACCAGCTTGATGAAATTCTTTAGTTATTTCCTCTCCTAAACAAAAACGCTTCAACTCGGTGAGATAAGCATTATTTGCAAGAGTGGATATATCTTTTGATCTTGTTGCTGGATTACACTGAATTTGAAATATTTTCTGCAGAATCATGTCCTAAACAACATATTTCAACAGAAGAAACCAGCTTGATGAAATTCAAAAGTTATTTCCACTCCTAATCAAAAACGCTTCAATCGATGAGATAAGTACTTTTTGAACGAATGGCTATAACTTTTGAACTTGTGAAGGGATTACACTGAATTTGACATATATTATACAGAATCATGTCCTAAACAACAAATTTCAATAGCAGGAACCAGCTTGATGAAATTCATTAGTTACTTTCAATACTAATCAAAAACTCTTCAACTTGGTGAGATAAGAAATTTTTGAACGAATGGCTATATTTTTTGAACCTGGGATGGGATTTCACTGAATTTGAAATATATTGTGCAGAATCTTGTCCTAAACAACATATTTCAACAGCATAAACCAGCTTGATGAAATTCATTAGTTATTTCCACTCCGAATCAAAAACGCTTCAACTCGGTGAGATAAGCACTTTTTGAACGAATGGCTATATCTTTTGAACTTGTGAAGGGATTAAAATGAATTTGACATATATTGTGCAGAATCATGCCCTAAACAACATATTTCAATAGCAGAAACCAGCTTAATGAAATTCATTAGTTATTTCCACTCCTAATCAAAAACGCTTCAACTCGGTGAGATAAGTCCTTTTGAACGAATGGCTATATCCTTTGAACCTGTAATTGGGATCACACTGACTTTGACATATATTGTGCGGAATCATATCCTAAACAACATATTTCAACAGCAGAAACCAGCTTGATGAAATTCATTAGTTATTTCCACACCTAATCAAAATTGCTTCAACTCGGTGAGATGAGCAATTTTTGCACGAATGGGTATATCTTTTGATCTTGTCGCTGGATCACACTGAATTTTAAATATTTTCTGCAGAATCATGTCCTAAACAACATATTTCAACAGCAGAAACCAGCTTGATGAAATTCATTAGTTATTTCCACTCCGAATCAAAAATGCTTCAACTCGGTGAGATAAGCACTTTTTGATCGAATGGATATCTTTTGAACTTGTCGTTGGATTATACTGAATTTGACATATTTTGTGCAGAATTTTTTCCTAAACAACATTTTTCAACAGCAGGAACCAGCTTGATGAAATTCATTAGATATTTGCACTCCTAATCAAAAACGCTTCAACTCGGTCTCATAGAAACGTTTTAAACGAATGGCTATATCCTTTGAACCCATAATGGGCTCACAAGAATTTGACATATATTGTGCAGAATCATGTCCTAAACCACATATTTCAACAGCAGAAACCAGCTTGATGAAATTCAAAAGTTATTTCCACTCCTAATCAAAAACGCTTCAACTCGGTGAGATAAGTACTTTTTGAACGAATGGCTATATCTTTTGAACTTGTGATGGGATTTCACTGAATTTGACATATATTGTGCAGAATCTTGTCCTAAACAACATATTTCAACAGCAGAAACCAGCTTGATGAAATTCATTAGTTATTTCCAATTCGAATCAAAAACGCTTCAACTCGGTGAGATAAGCACTTTTTGATCGAATGGCTATATATTTTGAACTTGTCGCTGGATTATACTGAATTTGACATATTTTGTGCAGAATCTTTTCCTAAACAACATATTTCATCAGCGGGAACCAGCTTGATGAAATTCATTAGTTATTTCCACTCCTAATCAGAAACGTCTCAACTCGGTGAGATAAGCACCTTTTTCACGAATGGCTATATCTTTTGATCTTATCGCTGGATTACACTGAATTTGACATGTGTTTTGCAGAATCATGTCCTAAAAAACATATTTCAATAGCAGAAACCAGCTTGACGAAATCCATCAGTTATTTCCACTCCGAATCAAAAACGCTTCAAACCGATAAGATAAGCACTTTTTGAACGAATGGCTATATCTTTTGAACCTGTGATGTGATTACACTGAATTTGACATATATTGTGCAGAATCTTGTCCTAAACAACATATTTCAACAGCGGGAACCAGCTTGATGAAATTCATTAGTCATATCCACTCCTAATCAGAAACACTTTAACTCGGTCTCATGAGCACATTTTGAAAGAATGTCTATATCCTTTGAACTAGTAATGGGCTCACAAGAATTTGACATATATTATGCAGAATCATGTCCTAAAAAAACATATTTCAACAGCAGAAACCAGTTTGATGAAATTCATTAGTTATGTCCACTCCGAATCAAAAACGGTTCAACTCGGTGAGATAAGTCCTTTTTGAATGAATAGCTATATCTTTTGAACTTGTAGCTGGATTACACTGAATTTGACATGTGTTTTGCAGAATCATGTCCTAAACAACATATTTCAACAGCAGTAACCAGCATGACGAAATCCATCAGTTATTTCCACTCCGAATCAAAAACGCTTCATCTCGGTGAGATAAGTACCTTTGGAACGAATGGCGATATCTTTTGAACCAATGAAGGGATTACACTGAATTTGACATATATTGTGCAGAACCATGTTCTAAACAACATATTTCAACAGCAGAAACCAGCTTGATGAAATTCAAAAGTTATTTCCACTCCGAATCAAAAACGCTTCAACTCGGTGAGATAAGCACTTTTTGAACGAATGGCTATATCTTTTGAACCTTTGAAGGGATTACACTGAATTTGACATATATTGTGCAGAATCATGTCCTAAACAACATATTTCAACAGCAGTAACCAGCTTGATGAAATTCAAAAGTTATTTCCACTCCTAATCAAAAGTGCTTCAACTCGGTGAGATAAGTAATTTTTGAACGAATGGGTATATCTTTTGAACCTGTGATGTGATTACACTGAATTTGACATATATTGTGCAGAGTCATATTCTAAACAACATATTTCAACAGCAGAAACCAGCTTGATGAAATTCATTGGTTATTTTCACTCCTGATCAAAAACGCTTCAACTTTGTGAGATAAGCACTTTTTGAACGGATGGCTATAGCTTTTGAACTTGTGAAGGGATTACACTGAATTTGACATATATTGTGCAGAATCATGTCCTAAACAACATATTTCAACAGTAGAAATCTACAAGATGAAATTCATTAGTTATTGCCACTCCTAATCAAATTTGCTTCAACTCGGTGAGATAAGCACTTTTTGCACGAATGGCTATATCTTTTGAACCTGTGATGTGATTACACTAAATTTGACATATACTGTGCAGAATCATATCCTAAAACACATATTTCAACAGCAGAAACCAGCTTGATGAAATTCATAGGTTATTTCCACTCCGAATCAAAAACGCCTCAACTTGGTGAGATAAGTTCTTTTGGAACGACTGGCGATATCTTTTGAACGTATGAGGGGATTACACTGAATTTGACATATATTGTGCAGAATCATGTTCTAAACAACATATTTCAACAGCAGAAACCAGCTTGATAAAATTCATTAGTTATTTATACTCCTAATCAAAAACGCTTCAACTTTGAGAGATAAGCACGTTTTGAAAGAATGGCTATATCCTTTGAACCTGTAATGGGCTCACAAGAATTTGACATATATTGTGCAGAATCATGTCCTAAACAACATATTTCAACAGCAGAAACCAGCTTGATGAAATTCATTAGTTATTTCCACTCCTAATCAGAAACGTCTCAACTCGGTTTTTATAAGCACTTTTTTCACGAATGGCTATATCTTTTGGACTTTTGATGGGATATCTCTGAATATGACATATATTTTGCAGAATCTTGACCTAACAACAAATTTCAAGAGCAGAAACCAGCTTGATGAAATTCAAAAGTTATTTCCACTCCTAATCAAAAACGCTTCAACTCGGTGAGATAAGTACTTTTTGAACGAATGGCTATATCTTTTGAACTTGTGAAGGGATTACACTGAATTTGACATATATTGTTCAGAATCATGTCCTAAACAACAAATTTCAAGAGCAGAAACCAGCTTGATATAATCATTAGTTATTTCCAATACTAATCAAAAACTCTTCAACTTGGTGAGATAAGCAATTTTTGAACGAATGGCTAAAATTTTTTGAACCTGTGATGAGATTTCACTGAATTTGACATATATTGTGCAGAATCTTGTCCTAAACAACATATTTCAACAGCAGAAACCAGTGTGATGAAATCCATTAGTTATTTCCACTCCGAATCAAAAACGCTTCAACTCGGTGAGATAAGCACTTTTTGATCGAATGGCTATATCTTTTGAACTTGTCGCTGGATTATACTGAATTTGACATATATTGTGCAGAATCTTGTCCTAAACAACATATTTCAACGGCGGGAACCAGCTTGATGAAATTAATTAGTTATTTCCACTCCTAATCAGAAACGTCTCAACTCGGTGAGATAAGCACTTTTTTCACGAATGGCTATATCTTTTGATCTTATCACTGGATTACACTGAATTTGACATATATTGTGCAGAATCATGTTCTAAACAACATATTTCAACAGCAGAAACCAGCTTGATGAAATTCAAAAGTTATTTCCACTCCTAATCCAAAACGCTTCAACTCGATGAGATAAGCACTTTTTGAACGAATGGCTATATCTTTTGAATTTGTGAAGGGATTACACTGAATTTGACATATATTGTGCAGAATCATGTCCTAAACAACATATTTCAACAGCAGAACCCAGCTTGATGAAATTCATTAGTTATTTCCACTCCTAATCAAAAACGCTTCAACTCGGTGAGATAAGTCCTTTTTGAACGAATGGCTATATCCTTTGAACCTGTAATGGGATCACACTGACTTTGACATATATTGTGCAGAATCATATCCTAAACAACATATTTCAACAGTATGAATCTACCTGATGAAATTCATTAGTTTTTGCCACTCCTAATCAAAATTGCTTCAACTCGGTGAGATAAGCAGTTTTTGCACGAATGGCTATATCTTTTGATCTTGTCGCTGGATTACACTGAATTTGACATGTGTAATGCAGAATCATGTCCTAAACAACATATTTCAACAGCAGAAACCAGCTTGATTAAATCCATTAGTTATTTCCACTCCTAATCATAAACGCTTCAACCCGATAAGATAAGCAGTTTTTGAACGAATGGCTATATCTTTTGAATATGTAAAGGGATTACACTGAATTTGACATATATTGTGCAAAATCATGTCCTAAACAACATATTTCAACAGCAGAAACCAGCTTGATGAAATTCATTAGTTATTTCCACTCCTAATCAAAAACGCTTCAACTCGGTGAGATAAGTCCTTTTTGAACGAATGGCTATATCCTTTGAACCTGTAATGGGATCACACTGACTTTGACATATATTGTGCAGAATCATATCCTAAACAACATATTTCAACAGTAGAAATCTACTTGATGAAATTCATTAGTTATTTCCACTCCTAATCAAAAACGCTTCAACTCGGTGAGATAAGTCCTTTTTGAACGAATGGCTATATCCTTTGAACGTGTAATGGGATCACACTGACTTTGACATATATTGTGCAGAATCATATCCTAAACAACATATTTCAACAGCAGAAACCAGTTTGATGAAATTCATTAGTTATTTCCACTCCGAATCCAAAACGATTCAACTCAGTGAGATAAGCACTTTTTGATCGAATGGCTATATCTTTTGAACCTGTGATGGGATTAAAATGAAGTTGACATATATTGTGCAGAAATCATTTCCTGAACAACATATTTAGACAGCAGAAAGTATCTTGATTCTTTTATTAGTTATTTCCACTGTGAATCATAAACGTTTCAACTCGGTGAGATAAGCACTTTTTGATCGAATGGCTCTATCTTTTGAACTTGTGTCTGGATTACACTGAATTTGATATATATTTTGCAAAATCTTGTCCGAAACCACATATTTCAACAGCAGAAACCAGCTTGATGAAATTCATTAGTTATTTCCACTCCTAATCAAAAACGCTTCAACTCGGTGAGATGAGTAATTTTTGAACGAATTTGTATATCTTTTGAACTTGTGAAGGGATTACACTGAATTTGAAATTTATTGTGCAGAATCATGTGCTAAACAACATATAATCAAAAGCAGAAACCAGCTTGATGAAACTCATTAGTTATTTCCACTTCTAATCAGAAACGTCCCAACTCGGTGAGATAAGCACTTTTTGAACGAAAGGCTATATCTTTTGATCTTGACGCTGGATTACACTGAATTTGACATATTTTTTGTAGAATCATGTCCTAAACAACATATTTCAACAGCAGAAACCAGCTTGACGAGATCCATCAGTTATTTCCACTCCTAATCTATAACGCTTCAACACGATAAGATAAGCAGTTTTAGAAGGAATGGCTCTATCTTTTGAACCTGTGATGTGATTACACTAAATTTGACATATATTGTGCAGAATCATATCCTAAAAAACATATTTCAACAGCAGAAACCAGCTTGATGAAATTCATTAGTTATTTCCACTCCGAATCAAAAACGCTTCAACTCGGTGAGATAAGCACTTTTTGATCGAATAGCTATATCTTTTGAACTTGTAGCTGGATTGCACTGAAAATGACATTTATTGTGCAGAATCATGTCCTAAACAACATATTTCAACAGCAGAAACCAGCTTGATGAAATTCATTAGTTATTTCCACTCCTAATCAAAAACGCTTCAACTCCGTGAGATAAGCACTTTTTGAACGAAAGGCTATATCTTTTGATCTTGACGCTGGATTACACTGAATTTGACATATTTTTTGTAGAATCATGTCCTAAACAACATATTTCAACAGCAGAAACCAGCTTGATGAAATTCATTAGTTATTTCCATTCCTAATCCAAAATGGTTCAACCCGATAAGATAAAAACTTTTTGAACGAATGTCTATATCTTTTGAACCTGTAATGGGATCACGCTGAATTTGACATATATTTTGCAGAATCATGTCCTAAACAAAATATTTCAACAGCAGAAACCAGCTTGATGAAATTCATTAGTTATTTCCACTCCAAATCAAAAACGCTTCAACACGGTGAGATAAGCACTTTTTGATCGAATTGCAATATCTTTTTGAACTTGTAGCTGGATTATACTGAATTTGACATATTTTGTGCAGAATCCTTTCCTAAACAACATATTTCAATAGCGGGAACCAGCTTGATGAAATTCATTAGTTATTTCCACTCCTAATCAAAAAAGCTTCAACCTGATAAGATAAGCAGTTTTTGAACGAATGGCTACATCCTTTGAACCTGTAATGGGCTCAAAAGAATTTGATATATATTGTGCAGAATCATATCCTAAACAACATATTTCAACAGCAGAAACCAGCTTGATGAAATTCATCAGTTGTTTCCACTCCTAATCAGAAACGTCTGAACTCGGTGAGTTAAGCACTTTTTGAACGAATGGCTATATATTTTGGACTTTTGATGGGATTTCTCTGAATATGACATATATTGTGCAAAATCTTGTCCTAAACAACATATTTCAACAGCAGAAACCAGCTTGATGAAATTCATTGGTTATTTCCAAAACTAATCAAAAATTCTTCAACTTGCTGAGATAAGTACTTTTTGAACGAATGGCTATATCTTTTGAACTTGTGAAGGTATTACACTGAATTTGACATATATTTTCCAGAATCATGTCCTAAACAACATATTTCAACAGCAGAAACCAGCTTGATGAAATTCATTAGTTATTTCCACTCCTAATCAGAAACGTCTCAACTCGTGAGTTAAGCACTTTTTGAACGAATGGCTATATATTTAGAACCTGTGATGGGATTATACTGAAGTTGACATATATTGTGCAGAATCATGTCATAAACAACATATTTCAACAGCAGAAACCAGCTTGATGAAATCAATTAGTTATTTCCACTCCTAATCAAAAACGCTTCTACTCGGTGAGATAAGTCCTTTTTGAACGAATGGCTATATCCTTTGAACCTGTAATGGGATCACACTGAATTTGACATATATTGTGCAGAATCATGTCCTAAACAACATATTTCAACAGCAGAAACCAGCTTGATGAAATTCAAAAGTTATTTCCACTCCTAATCAAAAACGCTTCAACTCGGTGAGATAAGTACTTTTTGAACGAATGGCTATATCTTTTGAACTTGTGAAGGGATTACACATAATTTGACATATATTGTGCAGAATCATGTTCTAAACAACATATTTCAATAGCAAAAACCAGCTTGATGAAATTCATTAGTTATTTCCACTCCTAATCAAAAACGCTTCAACTCGGTGAGATAAAGACTTTTTGAACAAATGGCTATATCTTTTTAGCCTGTAATGGGATTACACTGAATTTGACATATATTGTGCAGAATCATGTCCTAAACAACATATATCAACAGAAAAAAACAACTTGGTGAAATTCTTTAGTTATTTCCAATCCAACTCAAACACGATTAAATTCGATAAGATAAGCAGTATTTGACCTTATGGCTATATCTTTTGAACTTGTAGCTGGATTACACTGAATATGACATATATTGTGTAGAATCATGTCCGAAACGACATATATCAGCAGCAAAAACCAGCATATTGAAATTCATTAACTATTTCCGCTCCATCTCAAAAACGCTTCAACACAGTGAGTTATGCAGTTTTTGAACAAATGGCTATATCTTTTGAACTTACGGCTGGATTACACTGAATTTGACATATATGTGCAGAATCACGTCCTAAACAACATATTTCAACAGCAGAAACCAGCTTGATGAAATTCATTAATTATTTCCATTCCTAATCAAAAACGCTTCAACCCGATAAGAAAAACACTTTTTGAACTAATGGCTATATCTTTTGAATCTGTGATTGGATTACACTGAAGTTGACATATATTGTGCAGAATCATGTGCTAAAAACAAAATATTTCAAACGCAGAAACCAGCTTGATGAAATTCATTAGTTATTTCCACGCCGAATCAATTACGCTTCAACTCGTTGAGATAAGCACTTTTTGAACGAAAGGCTATATCCTTTGAACTTGTGGCTAAATTACACTGAATTTGACATATATAGTGCAGAATCATGTCCTAAACAAAATATATCAACAGCAAAAACCAGCATATTGAAATTCATTAGTTATTTTCGCTCCAACTCAAAAACGATTCAACTCAGTGAGTTATGCTGATTTTGAACAAATGGCTATATATTTTGAACTTGTGGCTGGATTACACTGAATTTGACATATATTGTGCAGAATCATGTCCTAAACAACATATTTCAACAGCAGAAACCAGCTTGATGAAATTCATTCGTTATTTCCACTCCTAATCAGAAACGTCTCAACTCGGTGAGATAATCACTTTTTAATGAATGGATATATCTTCTAAACCTGTGATGGGATTACACTGAAGTTGACATATATTGTGCAAAATCATGTCCTAAACAACATATATCAACAGCAGATACCAGCTTGATGAAATTCATCGGTTATTTACACTCCGAATCAAATACGCTTCAACTCGGTGAGATAAGCACTTTTTGAACGAATGGCTATATCTTTTGAACTTGTTGCTGGATTACACTGAATTTGATATATATTGTGCAGAATCATGTCCTAAAAATATATTTCAACAGCAGAAACCAGCTTGATGAAATCCATTAGTTATTTCCACTCCTAATCAAAGACGCTTCAACTCGGTGAGATAAGTCCTTTTTGAACGAATGGTTATATCTTTTGAACCTATGAAGGGATTACACTGAATTTGACATATATTGTGCAGAATCACGTCCTAACCAATATATTTCAACAGCAACAACCAGCTTGATAAAATTCAAATGTTATTTCCACTCCTAATCAAAAACGCTTCAACTCGGTGAGATAAGTCCTTTTGAACGAATGGCTATATCTTTTGAACTTGTGAAGGGATTACACATAATTTGACATATATTGTGCAGAATCATGTCCTAAACAACAAATCTCAACAGTAGAAACCAACTTGATGAAATCCATGAGTTATTTCCACTCCTAATCTAAAACGCTTCAACTCGGTGAGATAAGCACTTTTTGAACGAATGGCTATATATTTTGATCCTGTAAATGGGTTACACTGAATTTTACATATATATTGCAGAATCATGTGCTAAAGAACATATTTCAACAGTAGAAACAAGCTTGATGAAATTCATTAGTTTTTTTCACTCCGAATCAAATACGCTTCAACTCCGTGAGATAAGAACTTTTTGCACGAATGGCTATATCTTTTTGACTTTGGAGGGGTTTTCACTGAATCTGACATATATTGTGCAGAATCATGTTCTAAACAACATATTTCAACAGCAGAAACCAGATTGATTGAATTCATCAGTTATTTCCACTCCTAATCAGAAATGCTTCAACTCGGTGAGATAAGCACTTTTTGAACGAATGGCTATATCTTTTGAACTTGTAGCTGGATTACACTGAATTTGACATATATTGTGCAGAATCATTTCCTAAAAAAATATTTCAAAAGCAGAAACCAGCATGATAAAATTAATTAGTTTTCCACTCCTAATCAAAAACGCTTCAACTAAGTGATATAAGCCCTTTTTGAACGAATGGCTATATCTTTTAAACTTGGGCTAGATTACACTGAATTTGAAATATATTGTGCAGAATCATGTCCTACACAACATATATCAACAGCAACAACCAGCATATTGATATTCATTAGTTATTTCCGCTCCAACTCAAAAACGCTTCAACTCGGTTAGATAAGTCCTTTTTGAACGAATGGCTATATCTTTTGAACATGTTATGGGATCACACTGAATATGACATATATGTGCAGAATCATATCCTAAACAACATATTTCAACAGCAGAAACCAGCTTGATGAAATTCAAAAGTTATTTCCACTCCTAATCAAAAACGCTTCAACTCGGTTAGATAAGTCCTTTTTGAACGAATGGCTATATCTTTTGAACATGTTATGGGATCACACTGAATATGACATATATGTGTAGAATCAAGTCCTGAACAATATATTTCAACAGCAGAAACCAGCTTGATGAAATTCATTAGTTATTTCCACTCCTAATAAAAAAAGGTTCAACTCGGTGAGATAAGCACTTTTTAACGAAAGGCTATATCTTTTGAACCTGTGATGGGATTACACTTAAGTTGACATATATTTTGCAAAATCATGTCCTAAACAACATAAATCAACAGCAGAAACCAGCTTGATGAATTCCATTAGTTATTTCCACTCCGAATCAAAAATGCTTCAACTCTGTGAGATAAGAACTTTTTGAACGAATGATTATATCTTTTGAACCTATCAAGGGATTACACGGAATTTGACAAATATTGTGCAGAATCATGTCCTAAACAACATATTTCAACAGCAGAAACCAGCTTGATGAAATTCAAATGTTATTTCCACTACTAATCAAAAACGCTTAAACTCGGTGAGATAAGTACTTTTTGAACGAATGGCTATATCTTTTGAACTTGTGAAGGGATTACACTGAATTTGACATATATTGTGCAGAATCATGTCCTAAACAACAAATCTCAACAGTAGAAAACAACTTGATGAAATCCATTAGTTATTTCCACTCCTAATCTAAAACACTTCAACTCGGTGAGAAAAGCACTTTTTGAATGAATGGCCATATATTTTGATCCTGTAGCTGGGTCACACTGAATTTGACATATATATTCCAGAATCATGTGCTAAAGAACATATTTCAACAGTAGAAACCAGCTTGATGAAATTCATTAGTTATTTCCATTCCGAATCAAATACGCTTCAACTCGGTGAGATAAGTACTTTTTGAACGAATGGCTATATCTTTTAAACTTGTAACTGGATTACACTGAATTTGATATATATTGTGCAGAATCATGTCCTAAAAAAATATTTCAACAGCAGAAACCAGCATGATAAAATTCATGAGTTTTCCACTCCTAATCAAAAACGCTTCAACTCCGTGAGAAAAGAACTTTTTGAACGAATGGCTATGTCTTTTGGACTTTGGAGGGGTTTTCACTGAATTTGACATATATTGTGCAGAATCATGTCCTAAACAACATATTTCAACAGCAGAAACCAGCTTGATGGAATTCATTAGTTATTTCCTCTCCGAATCAGAAATGCTTCAACTCGGTGAGATAAGCACTTTTTGCACGAATGGCTATATCTTTTGATCTTGTCGCTGGATTATACTGAATTTGACATATTTTGTGCAGATTATTGTCCTAAACATCATATTTCAACAGCAGAAACCAGCTTGATGAAATTCATTAGTTATTTCCACTCCGAATCAATTACGCTTCAACTTGGTGAGATAGCACTTTTTGAACGAATGGCTATATCTTTTGAACTTGTGGCTGGATTAAACTGAATTTGACATATATTGTGCAGAATCATGTCCTAAACAACAAATCTCAACAGTAGAAAACAACTTGATGAAATCCATTAGTTATTTCCACTCCTAATCTAAAACACTTCAACTCGGTGAGAAAAGCACTTTTTGAATGAATGGCCATATATTTTGATCCTGTAGCTGGGTCACACTGAATTTGACATATATATTCCAGAATCATGTGCTAAAGAACATATTTCAACAGTAGAAACCAGCTTGATGAAATTCATTAGTTATTTCCATTCCGAATCAAATACGCTTCAACTCGGTGAGATAAGAACTTTTTGAACGAATGGCTATATCTTTTAAACTTGTAACTGGATTACACTGAATTTGATATATATTGTGCAGAATCATGTCCTAAAAAAATATTTCAACAGCAGAAACCAGCATGATAAAATTCATGAGTTTTCCACTCCTAATCAAAAACGCTTCAACTCCGTGAGAAAAGAACTTTTTGAACGAATGGCTATGTCTTTTGGACTTTGGAGGGGTTTTCACTGAATTTGACATATATTGTGCAGAATCATGTCCTAAACAACATATTTCAACAGCAGAAACCAGCTTGATGGAATTCATTAGTTATTTCCTCTCCGAATCAGAAATGCTTCAACTCGGTGAGATAAGCACTTTTTGCACGAATGGCTATATCTTTTGATCTTGTCGCTGGATTATACTGAATTTGACATATTTTGTGCAGATTATTGTCCTAAACATCATATTTCAACAGCAGAAACCAGCTTGATGAAATTCATTAGTTATTTCCACTCCGAATCAATTACGCTTCAACTTGGTGAGATAGCACTTTTTGAACGAATGGCTATATCTTTTGAACTTGTGGCTGGATTAAACTGAATTTGACATATATTGTGCAAAATCATGTCCTAAAAATATATTTCAACAGCAGAAACCACCATGATAAAATTCATTAGTTTTCCACTCCTAATAGAAAACGTTTCAACTCAGTGATATAAGCCCTTTTTGAACGAAAGGCTATATCTTTTGAACTTGGGCTAGATTACACTGAATTTGAAATATATTTTGCAGAATCATGTCTTAAACAACATATATCAACAGCAACAACCAGCATATATATATTAATTAGTTGATTCCGCTCCAACTCAAAAACGCTTCAATTCGGTGATTTATGCGATTTTGAACAAATGGCTATATCTTTTGAATTTGTAGATGGATTGCACTGAATTTGACATATATTTTGCAGAATCAGGTCCTGAACAACATATTTCAACAGCAGAAACCAGCTTGATGAAATCCATTCGTTATTTCCAGTCCTAATCAAAAACGCTTCAACTCGGTGAGATAAGTCCTTTTTGAACGAATGGTTATATCATTTGAACCTAAGAAGGGATTACACTGAATTTGACATATATTGTGCAGAATCATGTCCTAAACAACATATTTCAACAGCAGAAACCAGCTTGATGAAATTCAAATGTTATTTCCACTCCTAATCAAAAATGCTTCAACTCGGTGAGATAAGTACTTTTTGAACGAATGGCTATATCTTTTGAACTTGTGACTGGATTGCACTGAATTTGACATATATTGTGCAGAATCATGTCCTAAAAAACATATTTCAACAGCAGAAACCAGTGTGATGAAATTCATTGGTTTTTTCCACTCCTAATCAAAAACGCTTCAACTTGGTCTTATAAGCACGTTTTGAACGAATGGCTATATCCTTTGAACCTGTAATGGGCTCACAAGAATTTGACATATATTGTGCAAAATCATGTTCTAAACAATATATTTCAACAACAGAAACCAGCTTGATGAAATTCAAAAGTTATTTCCACTCCTAATCAAAAACGCTTCAACTCGGTGAGATAAGTACTTTTTGAACGAATGGCTATATCTTTTGAACCTGTAATGGGATCACACTGACTTTGACATATATTGTGCAGAATCGTATCCTAAACAACATATTTCAACAGCAAACACCAGCTTGATGAAATTCATTAGTTATTTCCAATCCTAATCAAAAACGCTTCAACTCGGTGAGATAAGTACTTTTTGAACGAATGGCTATATCTTTTGAACATGTAATGGGATCACACTGAATTTGACTTATATTGTGCAGAATCATGTCATAAACATTCATATTTCAACAGCAAAAACCAGCTTGATGAAATTCATTAGTTATTTCCACTCCTAATCAAAAACGCTTCAACTCGGTGAGATAAGTACTTTTTGAACGAATGGCTATATCTTTTGAACATGTAATGGGATCACACTGAATTTGACTTATATTGTGCAGAATCATGTCATAAACATTCATATTTCAACAGCAAAAACCAGCTTGATGAAATTCATTAGTTATTTCCACTCCTAATCAAAAACGCTTTAACTCGGTGAGATAAGTCCTTTTTGAACGAATGGCTATATCCTTTAAACGTGTAATGGGATCACACTGACTTTGACATATATTGTGCAGAATCATATCCTAAACAACATATGTCAACAGCAGAAACCAGTTTGATGAAATTCATTAGTTATTTCCACTCCGAATCCAAAACGATTCAACTCAGTGAGATAAGCACTTTTTGATCGAATGGCTATATCTTTTGAACCTGTGATGGGATTAAAATGAAGTTGACATATATTGTGCAGAAATCATTTCCTGAACAACATATTTAGACAGCAGAAAGTATCTTGATTCTTTTATTAGTTATTTCCACTGTGAATCATAAACGTTTCAACTCGGTGAGATAAGCACTTTTTGATCGAATGGCTCTATCTTTTGAACTTGTGTCTGGATTACACTGAATTTGATATATATTTTGCAAAATCTTGTCCGAAACAACATATTTCAACAGCAGAAACCAGCTTGATGAAATTCATTAGTTATTTCCACTCCTAATCAAAAACGCTTCAACTCGGTGAGATGAGTAATTTTTGAACGAATTTGTATATCTTTTGAACTTGTGAAGGGATTACACTGAATTTGAAATATATTGTGCAGAATCATGTGCTAAACAACATATAATCAAAAGCAGAAACCAGCTTGATGAAACTCATTAGTTATTTCCACTTCTAATCAGAAACGTCTCAACTCGGTGAGATAAGCACTTTTTGAACGAAAGGCTATATCTTTTGATCTTGACGCTGGATTACACTGAATTTGACATATTTTTTGTAGAATCATGTCCTAAACAACATATTTCAACAGCAGAAACCAGCTTGACGAGATCCATCAGTTATTTCCACTCCTAATCTATAACGCTTCAACACGATAAGATAAGCAGTTTTAGAAGGAATGGCTCTATCTTTTGAACCTGTGATGTGATTACACTAAATTTGACATATATTGTGCAGAATCATATCCTAAAAAACATATTTCAACAGCAGAAACCAGCTTGATGAAATTCATTAGTTATTTCCACTCCGAATCAAAAACGCTTCAACACGGTGAGATAAGCACTTTTTGATCGAATAGCTATATCTTTTGAACTTGTAGCTGGATTGCACTGAAAATGACATTTATTGTGCAGAATCATGTCCTAAACAACATATTTCAACAGCAGAAACCAGCTTGATGAAATTCATTAGTTATTTCCACTCCTAATCAAAAACGCTTCAACTCCGTGAGATAAGCACTTTTTGAACGAAAGGCTATATCTTTTGATCTTGACGCTGGATTACACTGAATTTGACAATTTTTTTGTAGAATCATGTCCTAAACAACATATTTCAACAGCAGAAACCAGTTTGATGAAATTCATTAGTTATTTCCATTCCTAATCCAAAATGGTTCAACCCGATAAAATAAAAACTTTTTGAACGAATGTCTATATCTTTTGAACCTGTAATGGGATCACGCTGAATTTGACATATATTTTGCAGAATCATGTCGTAAACAACATATTTCAACAGCAGAAACCAGCTTGATGAAATTCATTAGTTATTTCCACTCCAAATCAAAAACGCTTCAACACGGTGAGATAAGCACTATTTGATCGAATTCCAATATCTTTTTGAACTTGTAGCTGGATTATACTGAATTTGACATATTTTGTGCAGAATCCTGTCCTAAACAACATATTTCAACAGCGGGAACCAGCTTGATGAAATTCATTAGTTATTTCCACTCCTAATCAAAAAAGCTTCAACCCGATAAGATAAGCAGTTTTTGAACGAATGGCTACATCCTTTGAACCTGTAATGGGCTCACAAGAATTTGATATATATTGTGCAGAATCATATCCTAAACAACATATTTCAACAGCAGAAACCAGCTTGATGAAATTCATCAGTTGTTTCCTCTCCTAATCAGAAACGTCTGAACTCGTTGAGTTAAGCACTTTTTGAACGAATGGCTATATATTTTGGACTTTTGATGGGATTTCTCTGAATATGACATATATTGTGCAAAATCTTGTCCTAAACAACATATTTCAACAGCAGAAACCAGCTTGATGAAATTCATTGGTTATTTCCAAAACTAATCAAAAATTCTTCAACTTGCTGAGATAAGTACTTTTTGAACGAATGGCTATATCTTTTGAACTTGTGAAGGTATTACACTGAATTTGACATATATTGTCCAGAATCATGTCCTAAACAACAAACTTCAACAGCAGAAACCAGCTTGATGAAATTCATTAGTTATTTCCACTCCTAATCAGAAACGTCTCAACTCGTGAGTTAAGCACTTTTTGAACGAATGGCTATATATTTAGAACCTGTGATGGGATTATACTGAAGTTGACATATATTGTGCGGAATCATGTCCTGAACAACATATTTCAACAGCAGAAACCTGCGTGATGAAATTCATTGGTTATTTCCACTCCGAATAAAAAACGCTTCAACTCGGTGAGATAAGTACTTTTTGAACGAATGGCTATATCTTTTGAACTTGAGAAGGGATTACACTGAATTTGACATATATTGTGCAGAATCATGTCATAAACAACATATTTCAACAGCAGAAACCAGCTTGATGAAATCAATTAATTATTTCCATTCCTAATCAAAAACGCTTCAACCCGATAAGAAAAACACTTTTTGAACGAATGGCTATATCTTTTGAATCTGTGATTGGATTACACTGAAGTTGACATATATTGTGCAGAATCATGTGCTAAAAACAAAATATTTCAAACGCAGAAACCAGCTTGATGAAATTCATTAGTTATTTCCACGCCGAATCAATTACGCTTCAACTCGTTGAGATAAGCACTTTTTGAACGAAAGGCTATATCCTTTGAACTTGTGGCTAAATTACACTGAATTTGACATATATAGTGCAGAATCATGTCCTAAACAAAATATATCAACAGCAAAAACCAGCATATTGAAATTCATTAGTTATTTTTGCTCCAACTCAAAAACGATTCAACTCAGTGAGTTATGCTGATTTTGAACAAATGGCTATATATTTTGAACTTGTGGCTGGATTACACTGAATTTGACATATATTGTGCAGAATCATGTCCTAAACAACATATTTCAACAGCAGAAACCAGCTTGATGAAATTCATTCGTTATTTCCACTCCTAATCAGAAACGTCTCAACTCGGTGAGATAAGCACTTTTTAATGAATGGCTATATCTTCTAAACCTGTGATGGGATTACACTGAAGTTGACATATATTGTGCAAAATCATGTCCTAAACAACATATATCAACAGCAGATATCAGCTTGATGAAATTCATCGGTTATTTACACTCCGAATCAAATACGCTTCAACTCGGTGAGATAAGCACTTTTTGAACGAATGGCTATATCTTTTGAACTTGTTGCTGGATTACACTGAATTTGATATATATTGTGCAGAATCATGTCCTAAAAATATATTTCAACAGCAGAAACCAGCTTGATGAAATCCATTAGTTATTTCCACTCCGAATCAAAAACGCTTTAACTCCGTGAGATAAGAACATTTTGAACGAATGGCTATGTCTTTTAGACTTTGGAGGGGTTTTCATTGAATTTGACATATATTGTGCAGAATCATGTCCTAAACAACATATTTCAACAGCAGAAACCAGCTTGATGAAATTCATTAGTTTTTTCCACTCCCAATCAGAAACGTCTCAACTCGGTGAGAAAAACATTTTTTCACGAATGGCTATATCTTTTGAACCTGTGATGGGATTACACTGAAGTTGACATATATTGTGCAAAATCATGTCCTAAACAACATAAATCAACAGCAGAAACCAGCTTGATGAAATCCATTAGTTATTTCCACTCCTAATCAAAGACGCTTCAACTCGGTGAGATAAGTCCTTTTTGAACGAATGGCTATATCTTTTGAAGATGTAATGGGATAACACTGAATATGACATATATTGTGCAGAATCATATCCTAAAAAACATATTTCAACAGCAGAAACCAGCTTGATGAAATTCATTAGTTATTTCCATTCCGAATCAAAAACGCTTCAACTCTGTGAGATAATCACTTTATGAACGAATGGCTATATCTTTTGAACTTGTAGCTGGATTGCACTGAATTTGACATATTTTTTGCAGAATCATGTCCTGAACAAAATATTTCAACAGCAGAAACCAGCTTGATGAAATTCATTAGTTTTTTCCACTCCGAATCAAAAACGCTTCAACTCGGTGAGATAAGTCCTTTTGAACGAATGGCTATATCTTTTGAACTTGTGAAGGGATTACACATAATTTGACATATATTGTGCAGAATCATGTCCTAAACAACAAATCTCAACAGTAGAAACCAACTTGATGAAATCCATGAGTTATTTCCACTCCTAATCTAAAACGCTTCAACTCGGTGAGAAAAGCACTTTTTGAATGAATGGCTATATATTTTGATCCTGTAAATGGGTTACACTGAATTTTACATATATATTGCAGAATCATGTGCTAAAGAACATATTTCAACAGTAGAAACAAGCTTGATGAAATTCATTAGTTATTTCCACTCCGAATCAAATACGCTTCAACTCCGTGAGATAAGAACTTTTTGCACGAATGGCTATATCTTTTGGACTTTGGAGGGGTTTTCACTGAATCTGACATATATTGTGCAGAATCATGTTCTAAACAACATATTTCAACAGCAGAAACCAGATTGATTGAATTCATCAGTTATTTCCACTCCTAATCAGAAATGCTTCAACTCGGTGAGATAAGCACTTTTTGAACGAATGGCTATATCTTTTGAACTTGTAGCTGGATTACACTGAATTTGACATATATTGTGCAGAATCATTTCCTAAAAAAATATTTCAAAAGCAGAAACCAGCATGATAAAATTCATTAGTTTTCCACTCCTAATCAAAAACGCTTCAACTAAGTGATATAAGCCCTTTTTGAACGAAAGGCTATATCTTTTAAACTTGGGCTAGATTACACTGAATTTGAAATATATTGTGCAGAATCATGTCCTACACAACATATATCAACAGCAACAACCAGCATATTGATATTCATTAGTTATTTCCGCTCCAACTCAAAAACGCTTCAACTCGGTGAGTTATGCAGTTTTTGAACAAATGGCTATATCTTTTGAAATTGTGACTGGATTGCACTGAATTTGACATATATTGTGCAGAATCAAGTTCTAAACAACATATTTCAACAGCAGAAACCAGCTTGATGAAATTCATTAGTTATTTCCACTCCTAATCAGAAACGTTTCAACTCGGTGAGATAAGCATTTTTTAACGAAAGGCTATATCTTTGGAACCTGTGATGGGATTACACTTAAGTTGACATATATTGTGCAAAATCATGTCCTAAACAACATAAATCAACAGCAGAAACCAGCTTGATGAAATCCATTAGTTATTTCCACTCCTAATTAAAAACGCTTCAACTCGGTTTGATAAGTCCTTTTTGAACGAATGGCTATATCTTTTGAACATGTTATGGGATCACACTGAATATGACATATATGTGCAGAATCATATCCTAAACAACATATTTCAACAGCAGAAACCAGCTTGATGAAATTCAAAAGTTATTTCCACTCCTAATCAAAAACGCTTCAACTCCGTGAGATAAGCACTTTTTGAACGAAAGGCTATATCTTTTGATCTTGACGCTGGATTACACTGAATTTGACCTATTTTGTGTAGAATCAAGTCCTGAACAAAATATTTCAACAGCAGAAACCAGCTTGATGAAATTCATTAGTTATTTCCACTCCTAATAAAAAAAGGTTCAACTCGGTGAGATAAGCACTTTTTAACGAAAGGCTATATCTTTTGAACCTGTGATGGGATTACACTTAAGTTGACATATATTTTGCAAAATCATGTCTTAAACAACATAAATCAACAGCAGAAACCAGCTTGATGAATTCCATTAGTTATTTCCACTCTGAATCAAAAATGCTTCAACTCTGTGAGATAATAACTTTTTGAACGAATGATTATATCTTTTGAACCTATGAAGGGATTACACGGAGTTTGACAAATATTGTGCAGAATCATGTCCTAAACAACATATTTCAACAGCAGAAACCAGCTTGATGAAATTCAAATGTTATTTCCACTACTAATCAAAAACGCTTAAACTCGGTGAGATAAGTACTTTTTGAACGAATGGCTATATCTTTTGAACTTGTGAAGGGATTACACTGAATTTGACATATATTGTGCAGAATCATGTCCTAAACAACAAATCTCAACAGTAGAAAACAACTTGATGAAATCCATTAGTTATTTCCACTCCTAATCTAAAACACTTCAACTCGGTGAGAAAAGCACTTTTTGAATGAATGGCCATATGTTTTGATCCTGTAGCTGGGTTACACTGAATTTGACGTATATATTCCAGAATCATGTGCTAAAGAACATATTTCAACAGTAGAAACCAGCTTGATGAAATTCATTAGTTATTTCCATTCCGAATCAAATACGCTTCAACTCGGTGAGATAAGTACTTTTTGAACGAATGGCTATATCTTTTAAACTTGTAGCTGGATTACACTGAATTTGATATATATTGTGCAGAATCATGTCCTAAAAAAATATTTCAACAGCAGAAACCAGCATGATAAAATTCATGAGTTTTCCACTCCTAATCAAAAACGCTTCAACTCCGTGAGAAAAGAACTTTTTGAACGAATGGCTATGTCTTTTGGACTTTGGAGGGGTTTTCACTGAATTTGACATATATTGTGCAGAATCATGTCCTAAACAACATATTTCAACAGCAGAAACCAGCTTGATGGAATTCATTAGTTATTTCCTCTCCGAATCAGAAATGCTTCAACTCGGTGAGATAAGCACTTTTTGCACGAATGGCTATATCTTTTGATCTTGTCGCTGGATTATACTGAATTTGACATATTTTGTGCAGATTATTGTCCTAAACATCATATTTCAACAGCAGAAACCAGCTTGATGAAATTCATTAGTTATTTCCACTCCGAATCAATTACGCTTCAACTTGGTGAGATAGCACTTTTTGCACGAATGGCTATATCTTTTGAACTTGTGGCTGGATTAAACTGAATTTGACATATATTGTGCAAAATCATGTCCTAAAAATATATTTCAACAGCAGAAACCACCATGATAAAATTCATTAGTTTTCCACTCCTAATAGAAAACGTTTCAACTCAGTGATATAAGCCTTTTTTGAACGAAAGGCTATATCTTTTGAACTTGGGCTAGATTACACTGAATTTGAAATATATTTTGCAGAATAATGTCTTAAACAACATATATCAACAGCAACAACCAGCATATTGATATTAATTAGTTATTTCCGCTCCAACTCAAAAACGCTTCAATTCGGTGATTTATGCAGTTTTTGAACAAATGGCTATATCTTTTGAACTTGTAGCTGGATTCGCTGAATTTGACATATATTGTACAGAATCATGTCCTAAACAATATATTTCAACAGCAGAAACCAGCTTGATGAAATTCATTAGTTATTTCCACTCCCAATCAGAAACGCTTCAACATGGTCAGATAAGCACTTTTTGAACGAATGGCTATATCTTTTGGTCTTTTGATGGGATTTTTCTGAATACGTCATATATCGTGCAGAATCATATCCTGAAAAACATATTTCAACAGCAGAAACCGGCTTGATGAAATTCATTAGTTATTTCCACACCTAATCAAAATTGCTTCAACTCGGTGAGATAAGCACTTTTTGCACGAATGGCTATATCTTTTGATCTTGTCGCTGGATTACAATGAATTTGACATATATTGTGCAGAATCATGTCCTAAACAACATATATCAACAACAAAAACCAGCATATTGAAATTCATTAGTTATTTGCACTCCATCTCAAAAACGCTTCAACTCGGTGAGATATTAGTTTTAGAACGAATGGCTATGTCTTTTGTTCTTGTCGCTGGATTACACTGAATTTGACATATATTGTACAGTATCATGTCCTTTAAAACACCTATCAACAGCAGGCTTGTTGAAATTCAATAGTTATTTCCTTTCTTCATCAAAAACGCTTCAACTTGGTAAAATAAGTACTTTTTGAACGAATGACTATATATTTTGAACCTGTGATGGGATTACAATGAATTTGACATATATTTTGCAGAATCATGTCCTAAACAACATATTTCAACAGTAGAAACCAACTTGATGAAATTCATGAGTTATTTCCACTCCCAATAAAAAATGTTTCAACTAGGTGAGAAAAGCACTTTTTGAACGAATGGCTATATATTTTGATCCTGTAGCTGGGTTACATTGAATATGATACATATATTGCAGAATCATGTCCTAAACAACATATTTCAACAGTAGAAACCATCTTGATGAAATTCATTAGTTATTTCCACTCCTAATCAAAAACGCTTCAATTCGGTGAGATAAAGACTTTTTTTAACGAATGGCTATATCTTCTTAACCTGTGATGGGATTACACTGATATTGACATATATTGTGCAAAATAATGTCCTAGACAACATATATTAACAGCAGAAACCAGAATGATGAAATTTATTAGTTATATACACTCCAACTCAAAAACGATTTAACTCGATAAGATAAGCAGTTTTTCACCATATGGCTATATCTTTTGAACTTGTGTCTGGATTACACTGAATTTGACATATATTGTGCAGAATCATGTCCTAAACAACATGTATCAACAGCAAAAACCAACGTGGTGAAATTCATTAATTATTTCCACTCCTAATCAAAAACGCTTCAATTCGGTGATATAATAACTTTTTGAACGAATGGCTATATCTTTTGAACCTGTGATGTGATTACACTAAATTTGACATATATTGTGCAAAATCATGTCCTAAACAACATATATCAACAACATAAACCAGCATGATGGAATTCATTAGTTATATACACTCCAACTCAAAAAAGATTTAACCTCGGTAAGATAAGCACTTTTTGACCTTATGGCTATATCTTTTGAACTCATAGCTAGATTACACTGAATTTGAAATATATTGTGCAGAGTCATGTCCTAAACAACATATTTCAACAGCAGAAACCAGCTTGATGAAATTCATTAGTTATTTCCACTCCTAATCAAAAAACGTCTCAACTCGGTGAGATAAGCCCTTTTTGAACGAATGGCTATATCTTTTGAAATTTTGATGGGATTACACAGAAGTTGACATATTTTGTGCAAAATCATATCCTAAACAACATATTTCAACAGCAGAAACCAGCTTGATGAACTCCATTAGTTATATCCACTCCTAATCAAAAACGCTTCAACTCGGTGAGATAAGCACTTTTGAACGAATGGCTAAATCTTTTGAAATTTTGATGGGATTGCACTGAATAGGAGTTATATTGTGCAGAATCATGTCCTAAACAACATATTTCAACATCAGAAACCAGCTTTATGAAATTCATTAGTTATTTCCACTCCGAATCAAAAACGCTTCAACTTGGTGAGACAAGCACTTTTTGAACGAATGGCTATATCTATTGAACCTGTGATGTGATTCGACTAAATTTTACATATATTGTGCAGAATCATGTCCTAAACAACATATATCAACAGCATGAACCAGAATGATGAAATTCATTAGTTATTTCCATTCCAACTCAAAAAAGATTTAACCTCGGTAAGATAAGCACTTTTTGAACGAATGGCTATTTCTTTTGAACTTGTAGGTGGATTATACTGAATTTGACATATATTGTGCAGAATCATGTCCTAAACAACATATTTCAACAGCAGAAACCAGCTTGATGAAATCCATTAGTCATTTCCACTCAAAATCAAAATCGCTTCAACTCAGTGAGATTAGCATTTTTGACCTTATGGCTATATCTTTTGAATTTATAGCTGGATTATACTGAATTTGACATATATTGTGCAAAGTCATGTCCTAAACAACATATATCAACAGCAAAAACCAGCATATTGAAATTCATTAGTTATTTCCACTCCAACTCAAAAACGGTTCAACTCGGTGAGATAAGCAGTTTTCGAACGAATGGCTCCATTTGTGGATCTTGTCGCTGGATTACACTGAATTTGAAATTTATTGTACAAAATCATGTCCAATACACGACTATCAACAGCAGAAACAGGCTTGGTGAAATTAATCAGTTATTTCCTCTCTTCATCAAAAACGCTTCAACTCGGTAAGATAAGCAGTTTTTGCACGAATGGCTGTATCTTTTGATATTGTCGCAGGATTACAATGAATTTGACATTTTTTTTTTGTGCAGAATCATGTCCTAAACCACATATTTCAACAGCAGAAACCAGCTTGATGAAATTCATTAGTTATTTCCACTCCGAATCAAACATGCTTCACTCGGTGAGATAAGCAGTTTTTGATCGAATGGCTATATCTTTTGAACTTGTAACTTTGTTACACTGAATTTGACATATTTTGTGCTGAATCATGTCCTATAGAACATATTTCAACAGCAGAAACCAGCTTGATGAAATTCATGAGTTATTTCCACTCCTAATCAAAAACGCTTCAACTCAGTGAAATAAGTTTTTGCACGACTGGCTATTTTTTTTTTATATTGTCGCTGGATTACACTGAATTTGACATATTTTGTGCTGAATTATGTCCTAAACAACATATTTCAACAGCAGAAACCAGCTTGATGAAATTCATTAGTTATTTCCACTCCGAATCAAAAACGCTTCAACCCGGAGGGATAAGCACGTTTTGAACAAATTGCTATATCCTTTGAACCTGTGATGGGCTCACACTGATTTTGACATATATTGTGTAGAATCATGTCCTACACAACGTATTTCAATAGCAGAAACCAGCTTGATGAAATTCATTAGTTACTTCCACTCCTACTGAAAAACGCTTCAACTCCGTGAGATAAGCACTTTTTGAACGAATGGCTATATCTTTTGAACTTGTTGCTGGATTACACTGAATTTGACATATATTGTACAGAATCATGTCCAATACAACATCTATCAACAGCAGAAACAGGTTTGGTGAAATTAATTAGTTATTTCCTCTCTTCATCAAAAACACTTCAACTCGGTGAGATAAACACTTTTTGAACTAATGGCTATATCTTTTGAACCTGTGATGGGATTACACTGAATTTGACATATTTTGTGCTGAATTATGTGCTAAACAACATATTTCAACAGCAGAAACCAGCTTGATGAAATTCTTTAGTTATTTCCACTCCTAATCAATAACGCTTCAACTCCGTGAGATAAGCACTTTTTGAACGAAAGGATATATCTTTTGATCTTGACAATGGATTACACTGAATTTGACATATTTTGTTTAGAATCATGTCCTAAACAACATATTTCAAACGGCAAAAACCAGCTTGATGAAATCCATTAGTTATTTCCACTCCCAATCAAAAACGCTTCAACTCGGTCTCATAAGACCGTTTTGAACGAATTGCTATATCCTTTGAACCTGTGATGGGCTCATACTGAATTTGACATATATTGTGTAGAATCATGTCCTAAACAACATATTTCAATACCAGAAACCAGCTTGATGAAATTCATTAGTTATTTCAACTCCTAATCAAAAACGTCTCAACTCGGTGAGATAAGCCCTTTTTGAACGAATGGCTTTATCTTTTGAACCTGTGATGGGATTACACTGAAGTTGACATATATTGTGTAGAATCACGTCCTAAACAACATATTTCAACACCAGAAACCAGCTTGATGAAATTCATTAGTTATTTCAACTCCTAATCAAAAACGTCTCAACTCGGTGAGATAAGCACTTTTTGAACGAATGGCTATATCTTTTGAAATTTTGATGGGATTGCAATGAATAGGACATATATTGTGCAGAATCATGTCCTAAACAACATATTTCAACAGCAGAAAACAGCTTGATGAAATTCATTAGTTTTTTCCACTCCGAATCGAAAACGCTTCAACTCGGTGAGATAAGCACTTTTTGCACGAATGGCTATATCTTTTGATCTTGTCACTGGATTACACTGAATTTGACATATTTTGTGTAGAATCATGTCCTAAACAACATATTTCAACAGCAGAAAACAGCTTCATGAAATTCATTAGTTATTTACATTCCTAATCAAAAACGCTTCAACCCGATAAGATAAACACTTTTTGAAGTAATGGCTATATCTTTTGAACATGTGATTGGATGACACTGAATTTGACATATATTGTGCAGAATCATGTCCTAAACAACTTATTTAAACAGTACAAACCAACTTGATGAAATTCATTAGTTATTTCCACTCCTAATCAAAAACGCTTCAACTCGTTGAGATAAGCACTTTTTGCACGAATGGCTATATCTTTTGATCTTGTTGCTGGATTACACTGAATTTTACATTTTTTTTTTTGCAGAATCATGTCCTATACAACATATTTCAACAGCAGAAACCAGCTTGATGAAATTCATTAGTTATTTCCACTCCAACTCAAAAACGATTTAACTCGGTAAGATATAGCACTTTTTGACCTTAAGGCTATATCTTTTGAACTTGTGGCTGGATTACACTTAATTTGACATATATTGTGCAGAATCATGTCCTAAACAACATATTTAAACAGCAGAAACCAGCTTGATGAAATTCATTACTCATTTCCAATCAAAATCAAAAACGATTCAACTCAGTGAGATAAGCACTTTTTGCACGTATGGCTATATCTTTTAAATTTATAGCTGGATTAAACTGAATTTGACAAATATTGAGCAGAATCATGTCCTAAACAACATATATCAACAGCAAAAAATAGCAAATTGAAATTCATTAGTATTTCCACTCCAACTCAAAAACGCTTCAACTCGGTGAGATAAGCAGTTTTTGAACAAATGGCTATATCTTTTGATCTTCTCGCTGGATTACACTAAATTTGACATAATTTGTGCTGAATCATGTCCTATACAACATATTTCAACAGCAGAAACCAGCTTGATGAAATTCATTAGTCATTTCCACTCATAATCAAAAACGCTTCAACCCTATAAGATAAAAACTTTTTGAACTAATGGTTATATCTTTTGAACATGTGATGGGATTACGCTGAATTTGACATATATTGTGCAAAATCATGTCCTAAACAACATATTTCAACAGCAGAAATCAGCTTGATGAAATTCATTAGTTATTTCCAATCCGAATCAAAAACGCTTCAACTCGGTGAGATAAGCACTTTTTGCACGAATGGCTATATCTTTTGATCTTGTTGCTGGATTACACTGAATTTTACATTTTTTTTTGCAGAATCATGTCCTATACAACATATTTAAACAGCAGAAACCAACTTGATGAAATTCATTAGTTATTTCCACTCCAACTCAAAAACGATTTAACTCGGTAAGATATAGCACTTTTTGACCTTAAGGCTATATCTTTTGAACTTGTGGCTGGATTACACTGAATTTGACATATATTGTGCAAAATCATGTCCTAAACAACATATCTCAACAGCAGAAGCCAGCTTGATGAAATCCATTAGTTATTTCCACTCCTAATCAAAAACGCTTCAACTCGGTGAGATAAAGACTTTTTGAACGAATGGCTATATCTTTTTAACCTGTAATGGGATTACACTGAATTTGACATATATTGTGCAGAATCATGTCCTAAACAACATATATCAACAGAAAAAAAAAAAATTGGTGAAATTCTTTAGTTATTTCCAATCCAACTCAAACACGATTAAATTCGATAAGATAAGCAGTATTTGACCTTATGACTATATCTTTTGAACTTGTAGCTGGATTACACTGAATATGACATATATTGTGTAGAATCATGTCCGAAACGACATATATCAACAGCAAAAACCAGCATATTGAAATTCATTAGTTATTTTCGCTCCAACTCAAAAACGATTCAACTCAGTGAGTTATGCTGATTTTGAACAAATGGCTATATCTTTTGAACTTGTGGTTGGATTACACTGAATTTGACATATATTGTGCAGAATCATGTACTAAACAACATATTTCAACAGCAGAAACCAGCTTGATGAAATTCATTCGTTATTTCCACTCCTAATCAGAAACGTCTCAACTCGGTGAGATAATCACTTTTTAACGAATGGCTATATCTTTTAAACCTGTGATGGGATTACACTGAAGTTGACATATATTGTGCAAAATCATGTCCTAAACAACATATATAAACAGCAGATACCAGCTTGATGAAATTCATCGGTTATTTAAACTCCGAATCAAATACGCTTCAACTCGGTGAGATAAGCACTTTTTGAACGAATGGCTATATCTTTTGAACTTGTGGCTGAATTACACTGAATTTGATATATATTGTGCAGAATCATGTCCTAAAAATATATTTCAACAGCAGAAACCAGCTTGATGAAATTCATTAGTTATTTCCACTCCGAATCAAAAACGCTTCAACTCCGTGAGATAAGAACTTTTTGAACGAATGGCTATGTCTTTTGGACTTTGGAGGGGTTTTCATTGAATTTGACATATATTGTGCAGAATCATGTCCTAAACAACATATTTCAACAGCAGAAACCAGCTTGATGAAATTCATTAGTTTTTTCCACTCCTAATCGGAAACGTCTCAACTCGGTGAGATAAGCATTTTTTCACGAATGGCTATATCTTTTGAACCTGTGATGGGATTACACTGAAGTTGACATATATTGTGCAAAATCATGTCCTAAACAACATAAATCAACAGCAGAAACCAGCTTGATGAAATCCATTAGTTATTTCCACTCCTAATCAAAGACGCTTCAACTCGGTGAGATAAGTCCTTTTTGAACGAATGGCTATATCTTTTGAACATGTAATGGGATAACACTGAATATGACATATATTGTGCAGAATCATATCCTAAACAACATATTTCAACAGCAGAAACCAGCTTGATGAAATTCATTAGTTATTTCCATTCCGAATCAAAAACGCTTCAACTCTGTGAGATAATCACTTTATGAACGAATGGCTATATCTTTTGAACTTGTAGCTGGATTGCACTGAATTTGACATATTTTTTTGCAGAATCATGTCCTGAACAACATATTTCAACAGCAGAAACCAGCTTGATGAAATTCATTAGTTATTTCCATTCCGAATCAAAAACGCTTCAACTCTGTGAGATAATCACTTTATGAACGAATGGCTATATCTTTTGAACTTGTAGCTGGATTGCACTGAATTTGACATATTTTTTGCAGAATCTAGTCCTGAACAAAATATTTCAACAGCAGAAACCAGCTTGATGAAATTCATTAGTTTTTTCCACTCCGAATCAAAAACGCTTCAACTCGGTGAGATAAGTCCTTTTGAACGAATGGCTATATCTTTTGAACTTGTGAAGGGATTACACATAATTTGACATATATTGTGCAGAATCATGTCCTAAACAACAAATCTCAACAGTAGAAACCAACTTGATGAAATCCATGAGTTATTTCCACTCCTAATCTAAAACGCTTCAACTCGGTGAGAAAAGCACTTTTTGAATGAATGGCTATATATTTTGATCCTGTAAATGGGTTACACTGAATTTTACATATATATTGCAGAATCATGTGCTAAAGAACATATTTCAACAGTAGAAACAAGCTTGATGAAATTCATTAGTTATTTCCACTCCGAATCAAATACGCTTCAACTCCGTGAGATAAGAACTTTTTGCACGAATGGCTATATCTTTTGGACTTTGGAGGGGTTTTCACTGAATCTGACATATATTGTGCAGAATCATGTTCTAAACAACATATTTCAACAGCAGAAACCAGATTGATTGAATTCATCAGTTATTTCCACTCCTAATCAGAAATGCTTCAACTCGGTGAGATAAGCACTTTTTGAACGAATGGCTATATCTTTTGAACTTGTAGCTGGATTACACTGAATTTGACATATATTGTGCAGAATCATTTCCTAAAAAAATATTTCAAAAGCAGAAACCAGCATGATAAAATTCATTAGTTTTCCACTCCTAATCAAAAACGCTTCAACTAAGTGATATAAGCCCTTTTTGAACGAAAGGCTATATCTTTTAAACTTGGGCTAGATTACACTGAATTTGAAATATATTGTGCAGAATCATGTCCTACACAACATATATCAACAGCAACAACCAGCATATTGATATTCATTAGTTATTTCCGCTCCAACTCAAAAACGCTTCAACTCGGTGAGTTATGCAGTTTTTGAACAAATGGCTATATCTTTTGAAATTGTGACTGGATTGCACTGAATTTGACATATATTGTGCAGAATCAAGTTCTAAACAACATATTTCAACAGCAGAAACCAGCTTGATGAAATTCATTAGTTATTTCCACTCCTAATCAGAAACGTTTCAACTCGGTGAGATAAGCATTTTTTAACGAAAGGCTATATCTTTGGAACCTGTGATGGGATTACACTTAAGTTGACATATATTGTGCAAAATCATGTCCTAAACAACATAAATCAACAGCAGAAACCAGCTTGATGAAATCCATTAGTTATTTCCACTCCTAATTAAAAACGCTTCAACTCGGTTTGATAAGTCCTTTTTGAACGAATGGCTATATCTTTTGAACATGTTATGGGATCACACTGAATATGACATATATGTGCAGAATCATATCCTAAACAACATATTTCAACAGCAGAAACCAGCTTGATGAAATTCAAAAGTTATTTCCACTCCTAATCAAAAACGCTTCAACTCCGTGAGATAAGCACTTTTTGAACGAAAGGCTATATCTTTTGATCTTGACGCTGGATTACACTGAATTTGACCTATTTTGTGTAGAATCAAGTCCTGAACAAAATATTTCAACAGCAGAAACCAGCTTGATGAAATTCATTAGTTATTTCCACTCCTAATAAAAAAAGGTTCAACTCGGTGAGATAAGCACTTTTTAACGAAAGGCTATATCTTTTAAACCTGTGATGGGATTACACTTAAGTTGACATATATTTTGCAAAATCATGTCTTAAACAACATAAATCAACAGCAGAAACCAGCTTGATGAATTCCATTAGTTATTTCCACTCTGAATCAAAAATGCTTCAACTCTGTGAGATAATAACTTTTTGAACGAATGATTATATCTTTTGAACCTATGAAGGGATTACACGGAGTTTGACAAATATTGTGCAGAATCATGTCCTAAACAACATATTTCAACAGCAGAAACCAGCTTGATGAAATTCAAATGTTATTTCCACTACTAATCAAAAACGCTTAAACTCGGTGAGATAAGTACTTTTTGAACGAATGGCTATATCTTTTGAACTTGTGAAGGGATTACACTGAATTTGACATATATTGTGCAGAATCATGTCCTAAACAACAAATCTCAACAGTAGAAAACAACTTGATGAAATCCATTAGTTATTTCCACTCCTAATCTAAAACACTTCAACTCGGTGAGAAAAGCACTTTTTGAATGAATGGCCATATGTTTTGATCCTGTAGCTGGGTTACACTGAATTTGACGTATATATTCCAGAATCATGTGCTAAAGAACATATTTCAACAGTAGAAACCAGCTTGATGAAATTCATTAGTTATTTCCATTCCGAATCAAATACGCTTCAACTCGGTGAGATAAGTACTTTTTGAACGAATGGCTATATCTTTTAAACTTGTAGCTGGATTACACTGAATTTGATATATATTGTGCAGAATCATGTCCTAAAAAAATATTTCAACAGCAGAAACCAGCATGATAAAATTCATGAGTTTTCCACTCCTAATCAAAAACGCTTCAACTCCGTGAGAAAAGAACTTTTTGAACGAATGGCTATGTCTTTTGGACTTTGGAGGGGTTTTCACTGAATTTGACATATATTGTGCAGAATCATGTCCTAAACAACATATTTCAACAGCAGAAACCAGCTTGATGGAATTCATTAGTTATTTCCTCTCCGAATCAGAAATGCTTCAACTCGGTGAGATAAGCACTTTTTGCACGAATGGCTATATCTTTTGATCTTGTCGCTGGATTATACTGAATTTGACATATTTTGTGCAGATTATTGTCCTAAACATCATATTTCAACAGCAGAAACCAGCTTGATGAAATTCATTAGTTATTTCCACTCCGAATCAATTACGCTTCAACTTGGTGAGATAGCACTTTTTGCACGAATGGCTATATCTTTTGAACTTGTGGCTGGATTAAACTGAATTTGACATATATTGTGCAAAATCATGTCCTAAAAATATATTTCAACAGCAGAAACCACCATGATAAAATTCATTAGTTTTCCACTCCTAATAGAAAACGTTTCAACTCAGTGATATAAGCCTTTTTTGAACGAAAGGCTATATCTTTTGAACTTGGGCTAGATTACACTGAATTTGAAATATATTTTGCAGAATAATGTCTTAAACAACATATATCAACAGCAACAACCAGCATATTGATATTAATTAGTTATTTCCGCTCCAACTCAAAAACGCTTCAATTCGGTGATTTATGCAGTTTTTGAACAAATGGCTATATCTTTTGAACTTGTAGCTGGATTCGCTGAATTTGACATATATTGTACAGAATCATGTCCTAAACAATATATTTCAACAGCAGAAACCAGCTTGATGAAATTCATTAGTTATTTCCACTCCCAATCAGAAACGCTTCAACATGGTCAGATAAGCACTTTTTGAACGAATGGCTATATCTTTTGGTCTTTTGATGGGATTTTTCTGAATACGTCATATATCGTGCAGAATCATATCCTGAAAAACATATTTCAACAGCAGAAACCGGCTTGATGAAATTCATTAGTTATTTCCACACCTAATCAAAATTGCTTCAACTCGGTGAGATAAGCACTTTTTGCACGAATGGCTATATCTTTTGATCTTGTCGCTGGATTACAATGAATTTGACATATATTGTGCAGAATCATGTCCTAAACAACATATATCAACAACAAAAACCAGCATATTGAAATTCATTAGTTATTTGCACTCCATCTCAAAAACGCTTCAACTCGGTGAGATATTAGTTTTAGAACGAATGGCTATGTCTTTTGTTCTTGTCGCTGGATTACACTGAATTTGACATATATTGTACAGTATCATGTCCTTTAAAACACCTATCAACAGCAGGCTTGTTGAAATTCAATAGTTATTTCCTTTCTTCATCAAAAACGCTTCAACTTGGTAAAATAAGTACTTTTTGAACGAATGACTATATATTTTGAACCTGTGATGGGATTACAATGAATTTGACATATATTTTGCAGAATCATGTCCTAAACAACATATTTCAACAGTAGAAACCAACTTGATGAAATTCATGAGTTATTTCCACTCCCAATCAAAAATGTTTCAACTCGGTGAGAAAAGCACTTTTTGAACGAATGGCTATATATTTTGATCCTGTAGCTGGGTTACATTGAATATGATACATATATTGCAGAATCATGTCCTAAACAACATATTTCAACAGTAGAAACCATCTTGATGAAATTCATTAGTTATTTCCACTCCTAATCAAAAACGCTTCAATTCGGTGAGATAAAGACTTTTTTTAACGAATGGCTATATCTTCTTAACCTGTGATGGGATTACACTGATATTGACATATATTGTGCAAAATAATGTCCTAGACAACATATATTAACAGCAGAAACCAGAATGATGAAATTTATTAGTTATATACACTCCAACTCAAAAACGATTTAACTCGATAAGATAAGCAGTTTTTCACCATATGGCTATATCTTTTGAACTTGTGTCTGGATTACACTGAATTTGACATATATTGTGCAGAATCATGTCCTAAACAACATGTATCAACAGCAAAAACCAACGTGGTGAAATTCATTAATTATTTCCACTCCTAATCAAAAACGCTTCAATTCGGTGATATAATAACTTTTTGAACGAATGGCTATATCTTTTGAACCTGTGATGTGATTACACTAAATTTGACATATATTGTGCAAAATCATGTCCTAAACAACATATATCAACAACATAAACCAGCATGATGGAATTCATTAGTTATATACACTCCAACTCAAAAAAGATTTAACCTCGGTAAGATAAGCACTTTTTGACCTTATGGCTATATCTTTTGAACTCATAGCTAGATTACACTGAATTTGAAATATATTGTGCAGAGTCATGTCCTAAACAACATATTTCAACAGCAGAAACCAGCTTGATGAAATTCATTAGTTATTTCCACTCCTAATCAAAAAACGTCTCAACACGGTGAGATAAGCCCTTTTTGAACGAATGGCTATATCTTTTGAAATTTTGATGGGATTACACAGAAGTTGACATATTTTGTGCAAAATCATATCCTAAACAACATATTTCAACAGCAGAAACCAGCTTGATGAACTCCATTAGTTATATCCACTCCTAATCAAAAACGCTTCAACTCGGTGAGATAAGCACTTTTTGAACGAATGGCTAAATCTTTTGAAATTTTGATGGGATTGCACTGAATAGGAGTTATATTGTGCAGAATCATGTCCTAAACAACATATTTCAACATCAGAAACCAGCTTTATGAAATTCATTAGTTATTTCCACTCCGAATCAAAAACGCTTCAACTTGGTGAGACAAGCACTTTTTGAACGAATGGCTATATCTATTGAACCTGTGATGTGATTCCACTAAATTTTACATATATTGTGCAGAATCATGTCCTAAACAACATATATCAACAGCATGAACCAGAATGATGAAATTCATTAGTTATTTCCATTCCAACTCAAAAAAGATTTAACCTCGGTAAGATAAGCACTTTTTGAACGAATGGCTATTTCTTTTGAACTTGTAGCTGGATTATACTGAATTTGACATATATTGTGCAGAATCATGTCCTAAACAACATATTTCAACAGCAGAAACCAGCTTGATGAAATCCATTAGTCATTTCCACTCAAAATCAAAATCGCTTCAACTCAGTGAGATTAGCATTTTTGACCTTATGGCTATATCTTTTGAATTTATAGCTGGATTATACTGAATTTGACATATATTGTGCAAAGTCATGTCCTAAACAACATATATCAACAGCAAAAACCAGCATATTGAAATTCATTAGTTATTTCCACTCCAACTCAAAAACGGTTCAACTCGGTGAGATAAGCAGTTTTCGAACGAATGGCTCCATTTGTGGATCTTGTCGCTGGATTACACTGAATTTGAAATTTATTGTACAAAATCATGTCCAATACACGACTATCAACAGCAGAAACAGGCTTGGTGAAATTAATCAGTTATTTCCTCTCTTCATCAAAAACGCTTCAACTCGGTAAGATAAGCAGTTTTTGCACGAATGGCTGTATCTTTTGATATTGTCGCAGGATTACAATGAATTTGACATTTTTTTTTGTGCAGAATCATGTCCTAAACCACATATTTCAACAGCAGAAACCAGCTTGATGAAATTCATTAGTTATTTCCACTCCGAATCAAACATGCTTCACTCGGTGAGATAAGCAGTTTTTGATCGAATGGCTATATCTTTTGAACTTGTAACTTTGTTACACTGAATTTGACATATTTTGTGCTGAATCATGTCCTATAGAACATATTTCAACAGCAGAAACCAGCTTGATGAAATTCATGAGTTATTTCCACTCCTAATCAAAAACGCTTCAACTCAGTGAAATAAGTTTTTGCACGACTGGCTATTTTTTTTTTATATTGTCGCTGGATTACACTGAATTTGACATATTTTGTGCTGAATTATGTCCTAAACAACATATTTCAACAGCAGAAACCAGCTTGATGAAATTCATTAGTTATTTCCACTCCGAATCAAAAACGCTTCAACCCGGAGGGATAAGCACGTTTTGAACAAATTGCTATATCCTTTGAACCTGTGATGGGCTCACACTGATTTTGACATATATTGTGTAGAATCATGTCCTACACAACGTATTTCAATAGCAGAAACCAGCTTGATGAAATTCATTAGTTACTTCCACTCCTACTGAAAAACGCTTCAACTCCGTGAGATAAGCACTTTTTGAACGAATGGCTATATCTTTTGAACTTGTTGCTGGATTACACTGAATTTGACATATATTGTACAGAATCATGTCCAATACAACATCTATCAACAGCAGAAACAGGTTTGGTGAAATTAATTAGTTATTTCCTCTCTTCATCAAAAACACTTCAACTCGGTGAGATAAACACTTTTTGAACTAATGGCTATATCTTTTGAACCTGTGATGGGATTACACTGAATTTGACATATTTTGTGCTGAATTATGTGCTAAACAACATATTTCAACAGCAGAAACCAGCTTGATGAAATTCTTTAGTTATTTCCACTCCTAATCAATAACGCTTCAACTCCGTGAGATAAGCACTTTTTGAACGAAAGGATATATCTTTTGATCTTGACAATGGATTACACTGAATTTGACATATTTTGTTTAGAATCATGTCCTAAACAACATATTTCAAACGGCAAAAACCAGCTTGATGAAATCCATTAGTTATTTCCACTCCCAATCAAAAACGCTTCAACTCGGTCTCATAAGACCGTTTTGAACGAATTGCTATATCCTTTGAACCTGTGATGGGCTCATACTGAATTTGACATATATTGTGTAGAATCATGTCCTAAACAACATATTTCAATACCAGAAACCAGCTTGATGAAATTCATTAGTTATTTCAACTCCTAATCAAAAACGTCTCAACTCGGTGAGATAAGCCCTTTTTGAACGAATGGCTTTATCTTTTGAACCTGTGATGGGATTACACTGAAGTTGACATATATTGTGTAGAATCACGTCCTAAACAACATATTTCAACACCAGAAACCAGCTTGATGAAATTCATTAGTTATTTCAACTCCTAATCAAAAACGTCTCAACTCGGTGAGATAAGCACTTTTTGAACGAATGGCTATATCTTTTGAAATTTTGATGGGATTGCAATGAATAGGACATATATTGTGCAGAATCATGTCCTAAACAACATATTTCAACAGCAGAAAACAGCTTGATGAAATTCATTAGTTTTTTCCACTCCGAATCGAAAACGCTTCAACTCGGTGAGATAAGCACTTTTTGCACGAATGGCTATATCTTTTGATCTTGTCACTGGATTACACTGAATTTGACATATTTTGTGTAGAATCATGTCCTAAACAACATATTTCAACAGCAGAAAACAGCTTCATGAAATTCATTAGTTATTTACATTCCTAATCAAAAACGCTTCAACCCGATAAGATAAACACTTTTTGAAGTAATGGCTATATCTTTTGAACATGTGATTGGATGACACTGAATATGACATATATTGTGCAGAATCATGTCCTAAACAACTTATTTAAACAGTACAAACCAACTTGATGAAATTCATTAGTTATTTCCACTCCTAATCAAAAACGCTTCAACTCGTTGAGAAAAGCACTTTTTGCACGAATGGCTATATCTTTTGATCTTGTTGCTGGATTACACTGAATTTTACATTTTTTTTTTTGCAGAATCATGTCCTATACAACATATTTCAACAGCAGAAACCAGCTTGATGAAATTCATTAGTTATTTCCACTCCAACTCAAAAACGATTTAACTCGGTAAGATATAGCACTTTTTGACCTTAAGGCTATATCTTTTGAACTTGTGGCTGGATTACACTTAATTTGACATATATTGTGCAGAATCATGTCCTAAACAACATATTTAAACAGCAGAAACCAGCTTGATGAAATTCATTACTCATTTCCAATCAAAATCAAAAACGATTCAACTCAGTGAGATAAGCACTTTTTGCACGTATGGCTATATCTTTTAAATTTATAGCTGGATTACACTGAATTTGACAAATATTGAGCAGAATCATGTCCTAAACAACATATATCAACAGCAAAAAATAGCAAATTGAAATTCATTAGTATTTCCACTCCAACTCAAAAACGCTTCAACTCGGTGAGATAAGCAGTTTTTGAACAAATGGCTATATCTTTTGATCTTCTCGCTGGATTACACTGAATTTGACATAATTTGTGCTGAATCATGTCCTATACAACATATTTCAACAGCAGAAACCAGCTTGATGAAATTCATTAGTCATTTCCACTCATAATCAAAAACGCTTCAACCCTATAAGATAAAAACTTTTTGAACTAATGGTTATATCTTTTGAACATGTGATGGGATTACGCTGAATTTGACATATATTGTGCAAAATCATGTCCTAAACAACATATTTCAACAGCAGAAATCAGCTTGATGAAATTCATTAGTTATTTCCAATCCGAATCAAAAACGCTTCAACTCGGTGAGATAAGCACTTTTTGCACGAATGGCTATATCTTTTGATCTTGTTGCTGGATTACACTGAATTTTACATTTTTTTTTGCAGAATCATGTCCTATACAACATATTTAAACAGCAGAAACCAACTTGATGAAATTCATTAGTTATTTCCACTCCAACTCAAAAACGATTTAACTCGGTAAGATATAGCACTTTTTGACCTTAAGGCTATATCTTTTGAACTTGTGGCTGGATTACACTGAATTTGACATATATTGTGCAAAATCATGTCCTAAACAACATATCTCAACAGCAGAAGCCAGCTTGATGAAATTCATTAGTTATTTCCACTCCTAATCAAAAACGCTTCAACTCGGTGAGATAAAGACTTTTTGAACGAATGGCTATATCTTTTTAACCTGTAATGGGATTACACTGAATTTGACATATATTGTGCAGAATCATGTCCTAAACAACATATATCAACAGAAAAAAAAAAAATTGGTGAAATTCTTTAGTTATTTCCAATCCAACTCAAACACGATTAAATTCGATAAGATAAGCAGTATTTGACCTTATGACTATATCTTTTGAACTTGTAGCTGGATTACACTGAATATGACATATATTGTGTAGAATCATGTCCGAAACGACATATATCAACAGCAAAAACCAGCATATTGAAATTCATTAGTTATTTTCGCTCCAACTCAAAAACGATTCAACTCAGTGAGTTATGCTGATTTTGAACAAATGGCTATATCTTTTGAACTTGTGGTTGGATTACACTGAATTTGACATATATTGTGCAGAATCATGTCCTAAACAACATATTTCAACAGCAGAAACCAGCTTGATGAAATTCATTCGTTATTTCCACTCCTAATCAGAAACGTCTCAACTCGGTGAGATAATCACTTCTTAACGAATGGCTATATCTTTTAAACCTGTGATGGGATTACACTGAAGTTGACATATATTGTGCAAAATCATGTCCTAAACAACATATATAAACAGCAGATACCAGCTTGATGAAATTCATCGGTTATTTAAACTCCGAATCAAATACGCTTCAACTCGGTGAGATAAGCACTTTTTGAACGAATGGCTATATCTTTTGAACTTGTGGCTGAATTACACTGAATTTGATATATATTGTGCAGAATCATGTCCTAAAAATATATTTCAACAGCAGAAACCAGCTTGATGAAATTCATTAGTTATTTCCACTCCGAATCAAAAATGCTTCAACTCCGTGAGATAAGAACTTTTTGAACGAATGGCTATGTCTTTTGGACTTTGGAGGGGTTTTCATTGAATTTGACATATATTGTGCAGAATCATGTCCTAAACAACATATTTCAACAGCAGAAACCAGCTTGATGAAATTCATTAGTTTTTTCCACTCCTAATCGGAAACGTCTCAACTCGGTGAGATAAGCATTTTTTCACGAATGGCTATATCTTTTGAACCTGTGATGGGATTACACTGAAGTTGACATATATTGTGCAAAATCATGTCCTAAACAACATAAATCAACAGCAGAAACCAGCTTGATGAAATCCATTAGTTATTTCCACTCCTAATCAAAGACGCTTCAACTCGGTGAGATAAGTCCTTTTTGAACGAATGGCTATATCTTTTGAACATGTAATGGGATAACACTGAATATGACATATATTGTGCAGAATCATATCCTAAACAACATATTTCAACAGCAGAAACCAGCTTGATGAAATTCATTAGTTATTTCCATTCCGAATCAAAAACGCTTCAACTCTGTGAGATAATCACTTTATGAACGAATGGCTATATCTTTTGAACTTGTAGCTGGATTGCACTGAATTTGACATATTTTTTTGCAGAATCATGTCCTGAACAACATATTTCAACAGCAGAAACCAGCTTGATGAAATTCATTAGTTTTTTCCACTCCGAATCAAAAACGCTTCAACTCGGTGAGATAAGTACTTTTTGAACGAATGGTTATATCTTTTGAACCTATGAAGGGATTACACTGAATTTGACTTATATTGTGCAGAATCACGTCCTAACCAACATATTTCAACAGCAACAACCAGCTTGATAAAATTCAAATGTTATTTCAACTCCTAATCAAAAACGCTTCAACCCGGTGAGATAAGTCCTTTTGAACGAATGGCTATATCTTTTGAACTTGTGAAGGGATTACACATAATTTGACATATATTGTGCAGAATCATGTCCTAAACAACAAATCTCAACAGTAGAAACCAACTTGATGAAATCCATGAGTTATTTCCACTCCTAATCTAAAACGCTTCAACTCGGTGAGAAAAGCACTTTTTGAATGAATGGCTATATATTTTGATCCTGTAAATGGGTTACACTGAATTTTACATATATATTGCAGAATCTTGTGCTAAAGAACATATTTCAACAATAGAAACAAGCTTGATGAAATTCATTAGTTATTTCCACTCCGAATCAAATACGCTTCAACTCCGTGAGATAAGAAGTTTTTGCACGAATGGCTATATCTTTTGGACTTTGGAGGGGTTTTCACTGAATTTGACATATATTGTGCAGAATCATGTTCTAAACAACATATTTCAACAGCAGAAACCAGATTGATGGAATTCATTAGTTATTTCCACTCCTAATCAGAAATGCTTCAACTCGGTGAGATAAGCACTTTTTGAACGAATGGCTATATCTTTTGAACTTGTAGCTGGATTACACTGAATTTGACATATATTGTGCAGAATCATTTCCTAAAAAAATATTTCAAAAGCAGAAACCAGCATGATAAAATTCATTAGTTTTCCACTCCTAATCAAAAACGCTTCAACTAAGTGATATAAGCCCTTTTTGAACGAAAGGCTATATCTTTTAAACTTGGGCTAGATTACACTGAATTTGAAATATATTGTGCAGAATCATGTCCTACACAACATATATCAACAGCAACAACCAGCATATTGATATTCATTAGTTATTTCCGCTCCAACTCAAAAACGCTTCAACTCGGTGAGTTATGCAGTTTTTGAACAAATGGCTATATCTTTTGAACTTGTGACTGGATTGCACTGAATTTGACATATATTGTGCAGAATCAAGTTCTAAACAACATATTTCAACAGCAGAAACCAGCTTGATGAAATTCATTAGTTATTTCCACTCCTAATCAGAAACGTCTCAACTCGGTGAGATAAGCACTTTTTAACGAAAGGCTATATCTTTGGAACCTGTGATGGGATTACACTTAAGTTGACATATATTGTGCAAAATCATGTCCTAAACAACATAAATCAACAGCAGAAACCAGCTTGATGAAATCCATTAGTTATTTCCACTCCTAATTAAAAACGCTTCAACTCGGTTAGATAAGTCCTTTTTGAACGAATGGCTATATCTTTTGAACATGTTATGGGATCACACTGAATATGACACATATGTGCAGAATCATATCCTAAACAACATATTTCAACAGCAGAAACCAGGTTGATGAAATTCAAAAGTTATTTCCACTCCTAATCAAAAACGCTTCAACTCCGTGAGATAAGCACTTTTTGAACGAAAGGCTATATCTTTTGATCTTGACGCTGGATTACACTGAATTTGACCTATTTTGTGTAGAATCAAGTCCTGAACAATATATTTCAACAGCAGAAACCAGCTTGATGAAATTCATTAGTTTTTTCCACTCCTAATAAAAAAAGGTTCAACTCGTTGAGATAAGCACTTTTTAACGAAAGGCTATATCTTTTGAACCTGTGATGGGATTACACTTAAGTTGACATATATTGTGCAAAATCATGTCCTAAACAACATAAATCAACAGCAGAAACCAGCTTGATGAAATCCATTAGTTATTTCCACTCCGAATCAAAAATGCTTCAACTCTGTGAGATAATAACTTTTTGAACGAATGGTTATATCTTTTGAACCTATGAAGGGATTACACGGAATTTGACAAATATTGTGCAGAATCATGTCCTAAACAACATATTTCAACAGCAGAAACCAGCTTGATGAAATTCAAATGTTATTTCCACTACTAATCAAAAACGCTTCAACTCGGTGAGATAAGTACTTTTTGAACGAATGGCTATATCTTTTGAACTTGTGAAGGGATTACACTGAATTTGACATATATTGTGCAGAATCATGTCCTAAACAACAAATCTCAACAGTAGAAAACAACTTGATGAAATCCATTAGTTATTTCCACTCCTAATCTAAAATACTTCAACTCGGTGAGAAAAAAGCACTTTTTGAATGAATGGCCATATATTTTGATCCTGTAGCTGGGTTACACTGAATTTGACATATATATTCCAGAATCATGTGCGAAAGAACATATTTCAACAGTAGAAACAGGTTTGGTGAAATTAATTAGTTATTTCCATTCCGAATCAAAAACACTTCAACTCGTTGAGATAAGTACTTTTTGAACGAATGGCTATATCTTTTAAACTTGTAGCTGGATTACACTGACTTTGATATATATTGTGCAGAATCATGTCCTAAACAACATATTTAAACAGCAGAAACCAGCTTGATGAAATTCATTACTCATTTCCAATCAAAATCAAAAACGATTCAACTCAGTGAGATAAGCACTTTTTGCACGTATGGCTATATCTTTTAAATTTATAGCTGGATTACACTGAATTTGACAAATATTGAGCAGAATCATGTCCTAAACAACATATATCAACAGCAAAAAATAGCAAATTGAAATTCATTAGTATTTCCACTCCAACTCAAAAACGCTTCAACTCGGTGAGATAAGCAGTTTTTGAACAAATGGCTATATCTTTTGATCTTCTCGCTGGATTACACTGAATTTGACATAATTTGTGCTGAATCATGTCCTATACAACATATTTCAACAGCAGAAACCAGCTTGATGAAATTCATTAGTCATTTCCACTCATAATCAAAAACGCTTCAACCCTATAAGATAAAAACTTTTTGAACTAATGGTTATATCTTTTGAACATGTGATGGGATTACGCTGAATTTGACATATATTGTGCAAAATCATGTCCTAAACAACATATTTCAACAGCAGAAATCAGCTTGATGAAATTCATTAGTTATTTCCAATCCGAATCAAAAACGCTTCAACTCGGTGAGATAAGCACTTTTTGCACGAATGGCTATATCTTTTGATCTTGTTGCTGGATTACACTGAATTTTACATTTTTTTTTGCAGAATCATGTCCTATACAACATATTTAAACAGCAGAAACCAACTTGATGAAATTCATTAGTTATTTCCACTCCAACTCAAAAACGATTTAACTCGGTAAGATATAGCACTTTTTGACCTTAAGGCTATATCTTTTGAACTTGTGGCTGGATTACACTGAATTTGACATATATTGTGCAAAATCATGTCCTAAACAACATATCTCAACAGCAGAAGCCAGCTTGATGAAATTCATTAGTTATTTCCACTCCTAATCAAAAACGCTTCAACTCGGTGAGATAAAGACTTTTTGAACGAATGGCTATATCTTTTTAACTTGTAATGGGATTACACTGAATTTGACATATATTGTGCAGAATCATGTCCTAAACAACATATATCAACAGAAAAAAAAAAAATTGGTGAAATTCTTTAGTTATTTCCAATCCAACTCAAACACGATTAAATTCGATAAGATAAGCAGTATTTGACCTTATGACTATATCTTTTGAACTTGTAGCTGGATTACACTGAATATGACATATATTGTGTAGAATCATGTCCGAAACGACATATATCAACAGCAAAAACCAGCATATTGAAATTCATTAGTTATTTTCGCTCCAACTCAAAAACGATTCAACTCAGTGAGTTATGCTGATTTTGAACAAATGGCTATATCTTTTGAACTTGTGGTTGGATTACACTGAATTTGACATATATTGTGCAGAATCATGTCCTAAACAACATATTTCAACAGCAGAAACCAGCTTGATGAAATTCATTCGTTATTTCCACTCCTAATCAGAAACGTCTCAACTCGGTGAGATAATCACTTCTTAACGAATGGCTATATCTTTTAAACCTGTGATGGGATTACACTGAAGTTGACATATATTGTGCAAAATCATGTCCTAAACAACATATATAAACAGCAGATACCAGCTTGATGAAATTCATCGGTTATTTAAACTCCGAATCAAATACGCTTCAACTCGGTGAGATAAGCACTTTTTGAACGAATGGCTATATCTTTTGAACTTGTGGCTGAATTACACTGAATTTGATATATATTGTGCAGAATCATGTCCTAAAAATATATTTCAACAGCAGAAACCAGCTTGATGAAATTCATTAGTTATTTCCACTCCGAATCAAAAATGCTTCACCTCCGTGAGATAAGAACTTTTTGAACGAATGGCTATGTCTTTTGGACTTTGGAGGGGTTTTCATTGAATTTGACATATATTGTGCAGAATCATGTCCTAAACAACATATTTCAACAGCAGAAACCAGCTTGATGAAATTCATTAGTTTTTTCCACTCCTAATCGGAAACGTCTCAACTCGGTGAGATAAGCATTTTTTCACGAATGGCTATATCTTTTGAACCTGTGATGGGATTACACTGAAGTTGACATATATTGTGCAAAATCATGTCCTAAACAACATAAATCAACAGCAGAAACCAGCTTGATGAAATCCATTAGTTATTTCCACTCCTAATCAAAGACGCTTCAACTCGGTGAGATAAGTCCTTTTTGAACGAATGGCTATATCTTTTGAACATGTAATGGGATAACACTGAATATGACATATATTGTGCAGAATCATATCCTAAACAACATATTTCAACAGCAGAAACCAGCTTGATGAAATTCATTAGTTATTTCCATTCCGAATCAAAAACGCTTCAACTCTGTGAGATAATCACTTTATGAACGAATGGCTATATCTTTTGAACTTGTAGCTGGATTGCACTGAATTTGACATATTTTTTTGCAGAATCATGTCCTGAACAACATATTTCAACAGCAGAAACCAGCTTGATGAAATTCATTAGTTTTTTCCACTCCGAATCAAAAACGCTTCAACTCGGTGAGATAAGTACTTTTTGAACGAATGGTTATATCTTTTGAACCTATGAAGGGATTACACTGAATTTGACTTATATTGTGCAGAATCACGTCCTAACCAACATATTTCAACAGCAACAACCAGCTTGATAAAATTCAAATGTTATTTCAACTCCTAATCAAAAACGCTTCAACCCGGTGAGATAAGTCCTTTTGAACGAATGGCTATATCTTTTGAACTTGTGAAGGGATTACACATAATTTGACATATATTGTGCAGAATCATGTCCTAAACAACAAATCTCAACAGTAGAAACCAACTTGATGAAATCCATGAGTTATTTCCACTCCTAATCTAAAACGCTTCAACTCGGTGAGAAAAGCACTTTTTGAATGAATGGCTATATATTTTGATCCTGTAAATGGGTTACACTGAATTTTACATATATATTGCAGAATCTTGTGCTAAAGAACATATTTCAACAATAGAAACAAGCTTGATGAAATTCATTAGTTATTTCCACTCCGAATCAAATACGCTTCAACTCCGTGAGATAAGAACTTTTTGCACGAATGGCTATATCTTTTGGACTTTGGAGGGGTTTTCACTGAATTTGACATATATTGTGCAGAATCATGTTCTAAACAACATATTTCAACAGCAGAAACCAGATTGATGGAATTCATTAGTTATTTCCACTCCTAATCAGAAATGCTTCAACTCGGTGAGATAAGCACTTTTTGAACGAATGGCTATATCTTTTGAACTTGTAGCTGGATTACACTGAATTTGACATATATTGTGCAGAATCATTTCCTAAAAAAATATTTCAAAAGCAGAAACCAGCATGATAAAATTCATTAGTTTTCCACTCCTAATCAAAAACGCTTCAACTAAGTGATATAAGCCCTTTTTGAACGAAAGGCTATATCTTTTAAACTTGGGCTAGATTACACTGAATTTGAAATATATTGTGCAGAATCATGTCCTACACAACATATATCAACAGCAACAACCAGCATATTGATATTCATTAGTTATTTCCGCTCCAACTCAAAAACGCTTCAACTCAGTGAGTTATGCAGTTTTTGAACAAATGGCTATATCTTTTGAACTTGTGACTGGATTGCACTGAATTTGACATATATTGTGCAGAATCAAGTTCTAAACAACATATTTCAACAGCAGAAACCAGCTTGATGAAATTCATTAGTTATTTCCACTCCTAATCAGAAACGTCTCAACTCGGTGAGATAAGCACTTTTTAACGAAAGGCTATATCATTTGAACCTAAGATGGGATTACACTTAAGTTGACATATATTGTGCAAAATCATGTCCTAAACAACATAAATCAACAGCAGAAACCAGCTTGATGAAATCCATTAGTTATTTCCACTCCGAATCAAAAATGCTTCAACTCTGTGAGATAATAACTTTTTGAACGAATGGTTATATCTTTTGAACCTATGAAGGGATTACACGGAATTTGACAAATATTGTGCAGAATCATGTCCTAAACAACATATTTCAACAGCAGAAACCAGCTTGATGAAATTCAAATGTTATTTCCACTACTAATCAAAAACGCTTCAACTCGGTGAGATAAGTACTTTTTGAACGAATGGCTATATCTTTTGAACTTGTGAAGGGATTACACTGAATTTGACATATATTGTGCAGAATCATGTCCTAAACAACAAATCTCAACAGTAGAAAACAACTTGATGAAATCCATTAGTTATTTCCACTCCTAATCTAAAATACTTCAACTCGGTGAGAAAAAAGCACTTTTTGAATGAATGGCCATATATTTTGATCCTGTAGCTGGGTTACACTGAATTTGACATATATATTCCAGAATCATGTGCGAAAGAACATATTTCAACAGTAGAAACAGGTTTGGTGAAATTAATTAGTTATTTCCATTCCGAATCAAAAACACTTCAACTCGTTGAGATAAGTACTTTTTGAACGAATGGCTATATCTTTTAAACTTGTAGCTGGATTACACTGACTTTGATATATATTGTGCAGGATCATGTCCTAAAAAAATATTTCAACAGCAGAAACCATCATGATAAAATTCATTAGTTTTCCACTCCTAATCAAAAACGCTTCAACTCCGTGAGAAAAGAACTTTTTGAACGAATGGCTATGTCTTTTGGACTTTGGAGGGGTTTTCACTGAATTTGACATATATTGTGCAGAATCATGTCCTAAACAACATATTTCAACAGCAGAAACCAGCTTGATGGAATTCATTAGTTATTTCCTCTCCTAATCAGAAATGCTTCAACTCGGTGAGATAAGCACTTTTTGCACGAATGGCTATATCTTTTGATCTTGTCGCTGGATTATACTGAATTTGACATATTTTGTGCAGATTATTGTCCTGAACAACATATTTCAACAGCAGAAACCAGCTTGATGAAATTCATTAGTTATTTCCACTCCGAATCAATTACGCTTCAACTTGGTGAGATAGCACTTTTTGAACGAATGGCTATATCTTTTGAACTTGTGGCTGGATTAAACTGAATTTGACATATATTGTGCAAAATCATGTCCTAAAAAAATATTTCTACAGCAGAAACCACCATGATAAAATTCATTAGTTTTCCACTCCTAATAGAAAACGTTTCAACTCAGTGATATAAGCCCTTTTTGAACGAAAGGCTATATCTTTTGAACTTGGGCTAGATTACACTGAATTTGAAATATATTTTGCAGAATCATGTCTTAAACAACATATATCAACAGCAACAACCAGCATATTGATATTAATTAGTTATTTCCGCTCCAACTCAAAAACGCTTCAATTCGGTGATTTATGCAGTTTTTGAACAAATGGCTATATCTTTTGAATTTGTAGCTGGATTGCACTGAATTTGACATATATTTTGCAGAATCAGGTCCTGAACAACATATTTCAACAGCAGAAACCAGCTTGATGAAATTCATTAGTTATTTCCACTCCGAATCAAAAACGCTTCAACTCGGTGATATAAGTCCTTTTTGAACGAATGGTTATATCATTTGAACCTAAGAAGGGATTACACTGAATTTGACATATATTGTGCAGAATCATGTCCTAAACAACATATTTCAACAGCAGAAACCAGCTTGATGAAATTCAAATGTTATTTCCACTCCTAATCAAAAATGCTTCAACTCGGTGAGATAAGTACTTTTTGAACGAATGGCTATATCTTTTGAACTTGTGAAGGGATTACACTGAATTTGACATATATTGTGCAGAATCATGTCCTAAACAACATATGTCAACAGCAGAAACCAGCTTAATGAAATTCAAATGTTATTTCCACTCCTAATCAAAAATGCTTCAACTCGGTGAGATAAGTAGTTTTTGAACGAATGGCTATATCTTTTGAACTTGTGAAGGGATTACACTGAATTTGACATATATTGTGCAGAATCATGTCCTAAACAACAAATCTCAACAGTAGAAAAACTTGATGAAATCCATTAGTTATTTCCACTCCTAATCTAAAACGCTTCAACTCGGTGAGAAAAGCACTTTTTGAATGAATGGCTATATATTTTGATCCTGTAGCTGGGTTACACTGAATTTGACATATATTGTGCAGAATCATGTGCTAAAGAACATATTTCAACAGTAGAAACCAGCTTGATGAAATTCATTAGTTATTTCCACTCCGAATCAAATGTGCTTCAACTCGGTGAGATAAGCACTTTTTGAACGAATGGCTATATCTTTTAAACTTGTAGCTGGATTACACTGACTTTGATATATATTGTGCAGGATCATGTCCTAAAAAAATATTTCAACAGCAGAAACCAGTATGATAAAATTCATGAGTTTTCCACTCCGAATCAAAAACGCTGCAACTCAGTGATATAAGCCATTTTTGAACGAAAGGCTATATCTTTTGAACTTGTAGCTGGATTGCACTGAATTGTACATATATTGTGCAGAATCATGTTCCAAACAACATATTTCAACAGCAGAAACCAGCTTGATGAAATCCATGAGTTATTTCCACTCCTAATCAGAAACGCTTCAACTCGATGAGTAAAGTCCTTTTTGAACGAATGGCCTTATCTTTTGAACCTGTAATGGGATCACACTGAATTTGTCATATATTGTGCAGAATCATATCCTAAACAACATATTTCAACAGCAGGCACCAGCTTGATGAAATCCATAAGTTATTTCCACTCCTAATCAAAAACGCTTCAACTCCCTGAGATAAGCACTTTTTGAACAAAAGGCTATAACTTTTGATCTTGACGCTGGATTAGACTGAATATGAAATATTTTGTGTAGAATCATGTCCTAAAGAACAAGTTTCAACGGTAAAAACCAGCTTGATGGAATCCATTAGTTATTCCCACTCCAAATCAAAAACGCTTCAACTCGGTGAGAAAAGTCCTTTTTGAACGAATGGCTATATATTTTGATCCTGTATCTGGGTTTCACTTAATTTGACATATATATTTCAGAATCATGTCCTAAAGAACGTATTTCAACAGTAGAAACAAGCATGATGAAATTCATTAGTTATTTCCACTCCAACTCAAAAACGATTTAACTCGGTAAGATAATCAGTTTTTGACCTTGTGGCAATATCTTTTGAACTTGTTGCTGGATTACACTGAATTTGACATATATTGTGCAGAATCATGTCCTAAAAAACATATATAGACAGAAAAAAACAACTTGGTTAAATTCATTAGTTATTTCCACTCTTAATCAAAAACGCTTCAACTCGGTGAGATAAATACTTTTTGAACGAATGGCTATATCTTTTGAACTTGTAGCTGGATTCGCTGAATTTGACATATATTGTACAGAATCATGTCCTAAACAACATATTTCAACAGCAGAAACCAGCTTGATGAAATTCATTAGTTATTTCCACTCCCAATCAGAAACGCTTCAACATGGTCAGATAAGCACTTTTTGAACGAATGGCTATATCTTTTGGTCTTTTGATGGGATTTTTCTGAATACGTCATATGTTGTGCAGAATCATATCCTGAAAAACATATTTCAACAGTAGAAACCAGCTTGATGAAATCCATTAGTTATTTCCACTCCTAATCAAAAACGCTTCAACTCCGTGAGAAAAGAACTTTTTGAACGAATGGCTATGTCTTTTGGACTTTGGAGGGGTTTTCACTGAATTTGACATATATTGTGCAGAATCATGTCCTAAACAACATATTTCAACAGCAGAAACCAGCTTGATGGAATTCATTAGTTATTTCCTCTCCTAATCAGAAATGCTTCAACTCGGTGAGATAAGCACTTTTTGCACGAATGGCTATATCTTTTGATCTTGTCGCTGGATTATACTGAATTTGACATATTTTGTGCAGATTATTGTCCTAAACAACATATTTCAACAGCAGAAACCAGCTTGATGAAATTCATTAGTTATTTCCACTCCGAATCAATTACGCTTCAACTTGGTGAGATAGCACTTTTTGAACGAATGGCTATATCTTTTGAACTTGTGGCTGGATTAAACTGAATTTGACATATATTGTGCAAAATCATGTCCTAAAAAAATATTTCTACAGCAGAAACCACCATGATAAAATTCATTAGTTTTCCACTCCTAATAGAAAACGTTTCAACTCAGTGATATAAGCCCTTTTTGAACGAAAGGCTATATCTTTTGAACTTGGGCTAGATTACACTGAATTTGAAATATATTTTGCAGAATCATGTCTTAAACAACATATATCAACAGCAACAACCAGCATATTGATATTAATTAGTTATTTCCGCTCCAACTCAAAAACGCTTCAATTCGGTGATTTATGCAGTTTTTGAACAAATGGCTATATCTTTTGAATTTGTAGCTGGATTGCACTGAATTTGACATATATTTTGCAGAATCAGGTCCTGAACAACATATTTCAACAGCAGAAACCAGCTTGATGAAATTCATTAGTTATTTCCACTCCGAATCAAAAACGCTTCAACTCGGTGATATAAGTCCTTTTTGAACGAATGGTTATATCATTTGAACCTAAGAAGGGATTACACTGAATTTGACATATATTGTGCAGAATCATGTCCTAAACAACATATTTCAACAGCAGAAACCAGCTTGATGAAATTCAAATGTTATTTCCACTCCTAATCAAAAATGCTTCAACTCGGTGAGATAAGTACTTTTTGAACGAATGGCTATATCTTTTGAACTTGTGAAGGGATTACACTGAATTTGACATATATTGTGCAGAATCATGTCCTAAACAACATATGTCAACAGCAGAAACCAGCTTAATGAAATTCAAATGTTATTTCCACTCCTAATCAAAAATGCTTCAACTCGGTGAGATAAGTAGTTTTTGAACGAATGGCTATATCTTTTGAACTTGTGAAGGGATTACACTGAATTTGACATATATTGTGCAGAATCATGTCCTAAACAACAAATCTCAACAGTAGAAAAACTTGATGAAATCCATTAGTTATTTCCACTCCTAATCTAAAACGCTTCAACTCGGTGAGAAAAGCACTTTTTGAATGAATGGCTATATATTTTGATCCTGTATCTGGGTTTCACTTAATTTGACATTTCAACAGTAGAAACCAGCTTGATGAAATTCATTAGTTATTTCCTCTCCGAATCAAATGCGCTTCAACTCGGTGAGATAAGCACTTTTTGAACGAATGGCTATATCTTTTAAACTTGTAGCTGGATTACACTGACTTTGATATATATTGTGCAGGATCATGTCCTAAAAAAATATTTCAACAGCAGAAACCAGTATGATAAAATTCATGAGTTTTCCACTCCGAATCAAAAACGCTGCAACTCAGTGATATAAGCCATTTTTGAACGAAAGGCTATATCTTTTGAACTTGTAGCTGGATTGCACTGAATTGTACATATATTGTGCTGAGTCATTTCCTAAACAACATATTTCAACAGCAAAAACCAGCTTGATGAAATTAATTAGTTATTGAATCTCCTATTCAAAATCGCTTCAACTTGGTGAGATAAGCACTTTTTGAATGAATGGCTATATCTTTTGAACTTGTAGCTGGATTACACTGAATTTGACATATATTGTGCAGAATCATGTTCCAAACAACATATATCAACAGCAGAAACATGCTTGATGAAATCCATGAGTTATTTCCACTCCTAATCAGAAACGCTTCAACTCGATGAGTAAAGTCCTTTTTGAACGAATGGCCTTATCTTTTGAACCTGTAATGGGATCACACTGAATTTGTCATATATTGTGCAGAATCATATCCTAAACAACATATTTCAACAGCAGGCACCAGCTTGATGAAATCCATAAGTTATTTCCACTCCTAATCAAAAACGCTTCAACTCCCTGAGATAAGCACTTTTTGAACAAAAGGCTATAACTTTTGATCTTGACGCTGGATTAGACTGAATATGAAATATTTTGTGTAGAATCATGTCCTAAAGAACAAGTTTCAACGGCAAAAACCAGCTTGATGGAATCCATTAGTTATTCCCACTCCGAATCAAAAACGCTTCAACTCGGTGAGAAAAGTCCTTTTTGAACGAATGGCTATATATTTTGATCCTGTATCTGGGTTTCACTTAATTTGACATATATATTTCAGAATCATGTCCTAAAGAACGTATTTCAACAGTAGAAACAAGCATGATGAAATTCATTAGTTATTTCCACTCAAACTCAAAAACGATTTAACTCGGTAAGATAATCAGTTTTTGACCTTGTGGCAATATCTTTTGAACTTGTTGCTGGATTACACTGAATTTGACATATATTGTGCAGAATCATGTCCTAAAAAACATATATAGACAGAAAAAAACAACTTGGTTAAATTCATTAGTTATTTCCACTCTTAATCAAAAACGCTTCAACTCGGTGAGATAAATACTTTTTGAACGAAAGGCTATATCTTTTGAACTTGTAGCTGGATTCGCTGAATTTGACATATATTGTACAGAATCATGTCCTAAACAACATATTTCAACAGCAGAAACCAGCTTGATGAAATTCATTAGTTATTTCCACTCCCAATCAGAAACACTTCAACATGGTCAGATAAGCACTTTTTGAACGAATGGCTATATCTTTTGGTCTTTTGATGGGATTTTTCTGAATACGTCATATGTTGTGCAGAATCATATCCTGAAAAACATATTTCAACAGCAGAAACCAGCTTGATGAAATTCATTAGTTATTTCCACTCCTAATCAAAAACGCTTCAACTCGGTGAGATAAGTCCTTTTTGAACGAATGGCTATATCCTTTGAACCTGTAATGGGATCACACTGGCTTTGACATATATTGTGCAGAATCATATCCTAAACAACATATTTAAACAGCAGAAACCAGCTTGATGAAATTCATTAGTTATTTCCACACCTAATCAAAATTGCTTCAACTCGGTGAGATAAGCACTTTTTGCACGAATGGCTATATCTTTTGATCTTGTCGCTGGATTACACTGAATTTGACATATATTGTGCAGAATCATGTCCTAAACAACATATATCAACAACAAAAACCAGCATATTGAAATTCATTAGTTATTTGCACTCCATCTCAAAAACGCTTCAACTCGGTGAGATATTAGTTTTAGAACGAATGGCTATATCTTTTGTTCTTGTCCCTAGATGACACTGAATTTGACATATATTGTACAGAATCATGTCCTTTAAAACACCTATCAACAGCAGGCTTGTTGAAATTCAATAGTTATTTTCCTTTCTTCATCAAAAACGCTTCAACTTGGTAAAATAAGTACTTTTTGAACGAATGGCTATATATTTTGATCCTGTAGCTGGGTTACATTGAATATGATACATATATTGCAGAATCATGTCCTAAACAACATATTTCAACAGTAGAAACCAGCTTGATGAAATTCATTAGTTATTTCCACTCCTAATCAAAAACGCTTCAATTCGGTGAGATAAAGACTTTTTTAACGAATGGCTATATCTTTTTAACCTGTGATGGGATTACACTGATATTGACATATATTGTGCAAAATCATGTCCTAGACAACATATATTAACAGCAGAAACCAGAATGATGAAATTCATTAGTTATATACACTCCAACTCAAAAACGATTTAACTCGATAAGATAAGCAGTTTTTCACCATATGGCTATATCTTTTGAACTTGTCTCTGGATTACACTGAATTTGACATATATTGTGCAGAATCATGTCCTAAACAACATGTATCAACAGCAAAAACCAACGTGGTGAAATTCATTAATTATTTCCACTCCTAATCAAAAACGCTTCAATTCGGTGAGATAATAACTTTTTGAACGAATGGCTATACCTTTTGAACCTGTGATGTGATTACACTAAATTTGACATATATTGTGCAAAATCATGTCCTAAACAACATATATCAACAACATAAACCAGCATGATGAAATTCATTAGTTATATACACTCCAACTCAAAAAAGATTTAACCTCGGTAAGATAAGCACTTTTTGACCTTATGGCTATATCTTTTGAACTCATAGCTAGATTACACTGAATTTGAAATATATTGTGCAGAGTCATGTCCTAAACAACATATTTCAACAGCAGAAACCAGCTTGATGAAATTCATTAGTTATTTCCACTCCTAATCAAAAAACGTCTCAACTCGGTGAGATAAGCCCTTTTTGAACGAATGGCTATATCTTTTGAAATTTCGATGGGATTACACAGAAGTTGACATATTTTGTGCAAAATCATATCCTAAACAACATATTTCAACAGCAGAAACCAGCTTGATGAAATCCATTAGTTATATCAACTCCTAATCAAAAACGCTTCAACTCGATGAGATAAGCACTTTTTGAACGAATGGCTAAATCTTTTGAAATTTTGATGGGATTGCACTGAATAGGAGTTATATTGTGCAAAATCATGTCCTAAACAACATATTTCAACATCAGAAACCAGCTTTATGTAATTCATTAGTTATTTCCACTCCGAATCAAAAACGCTTCAACTTGGTGAGACAAGCACTTTTTGAACGAATGGCTATATCTATTGAACCTGTGATGTGATTCCACTAAATTTTACATATATTGTGCTTAATCATGTCCTAAACAACATATATCAACAGCAGGAACCAGAATGATGAAATTCATTAGTTATTTCCATTCCAACTCAAAAAAGATTTAACCTCGGTAAGATAAGCACTTTTTGAACGAAAGGCTATTTCTTTTGAACTTGTAGCTGGGTTATACTGAATTTGACATATATTGTGCAGAATCATGTCCTAAACAACATATTTCAACAGCTGAAACCAGCTTGATGAAATTCATTCGTCATTTCCACTCAAAATCAAAATCGCTTCAACTCAGTGAGATTAGCAATTTTTGACCTTATGGCTATATCTTTTGAATTTATAGCTGGATTACACTGAATTTGACATATATTGTGCAAAGTCATGTCCTAAACAACATATATCAACAGCAAAAACCAGCATATTGAAATTCATTAGTTATTTCCACTCCAACTCAAAAACGGTTCAACTCGGTGAGATAAGCAGTTTTCGAACGAAAGGCTCCATTTTTGGATCTTGTCGCTGGATTACACTGAATTTGACATATATTGTACAAAATCATGTCCTATACAACAACTATCAACAGCAGAAACAGGCTTGGTGAAATTAATCAGTTATTTCCTCTCCGAATCAAACATGCTTCACTCGGTGAGATAAGCAGTTTTTGAACGAATGGCTATATCTTTTGAACTTGTAACTTTGTTACACTGAATTTGACATATTTTGTGCTGAATCATGTCCTATAGAACATATTTCAACAGCAGAAACCAGCTTGATGAAATTCATTAGTTATTTCCACTCCTAATCAAAAACGCTTCAACTCAGTGAAATAAGTTTTTGCACGACTGGCTATTTTTTTTTATATTGTCGGTGGATTACACTGAATTTGACATGTTTTGTGCTGAATTATGTCCTAAACAACATAATTCAACAGCAGAAACCAGCTTGATGAAATTCATTAGTTATTTCCACTCCGAATCAAAAACGCGTCAACCCGGAGGGATAAGCACGTTTTGAACAAATTGCTATATCCTTTGAACCTGTGATGGGCTCACACTGATTTTGACATATATTGTGCAGAATCATGTCCTACACAACGTATTTCAATAGCAGAAACCAGCTTGATGAAATTCATTAGTTATTTCCACTCCTACTGAAAAACGCTTCAACTCGGTGAGATAAGCACTTTTTGAACGAATGGCTATATCTTTTGAACTTGTTGCTGGATTACACTGAATTTGACATATATTGTACAGAATCATGTCCAATACAACATCTATCAACAGCAGAAACAGGTTTGGTGAAATTAATTAGTTATTTCCTCTCTTCGTCAAAAAAACTTCAACTCGGTGAGATAAACACTTTTTGAACTAATGGCTATATCTTTTGAACCTGTGATGGGATTACACTGAATTTGACATATTTTGTGCTGAATTATGTCCTAAACAACATATTTCAACAGCAGAAACCAGCTTGATGAAATTCTTTAGTTATTTCCACTCCTAATCAATAACGCTTCAACTCCGTGAGATAAGCACGTTTTGAACGAAAGGATATATCTTTTGATCTTGACAATGGATTACACTGAATTTGACATATTTTTTTTAGAATCATGTCCTAAACAACATATTTCAAACGGCAAAAAACAGCTTGATGAAATCCATTAGTTATTTCCACTCCCAATCAAAAACGCTTCAACTCGGTCTCATAAGACCGTTTTGAACGAATTGCTATATCCTTTTAACCTGTGATGGGCTCACACTGAATTTGACTTATATTGTGCAGAATCATGTCCTAAACAACATATTTCAACACCAGAAACCAGCTTGATGAAATTCATTAGTTATTTCCACTCCTAATCAAAAATGTCTCAACTCGAGGAGATAAGCCCTTTTTGAACGAATGGCTTTATCTTTTGAACCTGTGATGGGATTACACTGAAGTTCACATATGTTGTGCTAAATCATATCCTAAACAACATATTTCAACAGCAGAAACCAGCTTGATGAAATTCATTAGTTATTTCCACTCCTAATCAAAAACGCTTCAACTCGGTGAGATAAGCACTTTTTGAACGAATGGCTATATCTTTTGAAATTTTGATGGGATTGCAATGAATAGGACATATATTGTGCAGAATCATGTCCTAAACAACATATTTCAACAGCAGAAAACAGCTTGATGAAATTCATTAGTTTTTTCCACTCCGAATCGAAAACGCTTCAACTCGGTGAGATAAGCACTTTTTGAACAAAAGGATGTATCTTTTGATCTTGAAGCTGGATTACACTGAATTTGACATATTTTGTGTAGAATCATGTCCTAAACAACATATTTCAACAGCAGAAAACAGCTTCATGAAATTCATTAGTTATTTACATTCCTAATCAAAAACGCTTCAACCCGATAAGATAAACACTTTTTGAAGTAATGGCTATATCTTTTGAACATGTGATTGGATGACACTGAATTTGACATATATTGTGCAGAATCATGTCCTAAACAACGTATTTAAACAGTACAAACCAACTTGATGAAATTCATTAGTTATTTCCACTCCTAATCAAAAACGCTTCAACTCGTTGAGATAAGCACTTTTTGCACGAATGGCTATATCTTTTGATCTTGTTGCTGGATTACACTGAATTTTACATTTTTTTTTGCAGAATCATGTCCTATACAACATATTTCAACAGCAGAAACCAGCTTGATGAAATTCATTAGTTATTTCCACTCCAACTCAAAAACGATTTAACTCGGTAAGATATAGCACTTTTTGACCTTAAGGCTATATCTTTTGAACTTGTGGCTGGATTACACTGAATTTGACATATATTGTGCAGAATCATGTCCTAAACAACATATTTAAACAGCAGAAACCAGCTTGATGAAATTCATTACTCATTTCCAATCAAAATAAAAAACGAGTCAACTCAGTGAGATAAGCACTTTTTGCACGTATGGCTATATCTTTTAAATTTATAGCTGGATTACACTGAATTTGACAAATATTGAGCAGAATGATGTCCTAAACAACATATATCAACAGCAAAAAATAGAAAATAGAAATTATTTAGTATTTTCCACTCCAACTCAAAAACGCTTCAACTCGGTGAGATAAGCAGTTTTTGAACAAATGGCTATATCTTTTGATCTTCTTGCTGGATTACACTGAATTTGACATAATTTGTGCTGAATCATGTCCTATACAACATATTTCAACAGCAGAAACCAGCTTGATGAAATTCATTCGTCATTTCCACTCAAAATCAAAAACGCTTCAACCCTATTAGATAAACACTTTTTGAACTAATGGTTATATCTTTTGAACATGTGATGGGATTACGCTGAATTTGACATATATTGTGCAGAATCATGTCCTAAACAACATATTTCAACAGCAAAAATCAGCTTGATGAAATTCATTAGATTTTTCCACTCCGAATCAAAAACGCTTCAACTCGGTGAGATAAGCACTTTTTGAACGAAAGGATGTATCTTTTGATCTTGAAGCTGGATTAGACTGAATTTGACATATTTTGTGTAGAATCATGTCCTAAACAACATATTTCAACAGCAGAAAACAGCTTCATGAAATTCATTAGTTATTTACATTCCTAATCAAAAACGCTTCAACCCGATAAGATAAACATTTTTTGAAGTAATGGCTATATCTTTTGAACATGTGATTGGATGACACTGAATTTGAAATATATTGTGCAGAATCATGTCCTAAACAACTTATTTCAACAGTACAAACCAACTTGATGAAATTCATTAGTTATTTCCACTCCTAATCAAAAACGCTTCAACTCGGTGAGATAAGCACTTTTTGCACGAATGGCTATATCTTTTGATCTTGTTGCTGGATTACACTGAATTTTACATTTTTTTTTGCAGAATCATGTCCTATACAACATATTTAAACAGCAGAAACCAGCTTGATGAAATTCATTAGTTATTTCCATTCCAACTCAAAAACGATTTAACTCGGTAAGATATAGCACTTTTTGACCTTAATGCTATATCTTTTGAACTTGTGGCTGGATTACACTGAATTTGACATATATTGTGCAGAATCATGTCCTAAACAACATATTTAAACAGCAGAAACCAGCTTGATGAAATTCATTACTCATTTCCAATCAAAATCAAAAACGCTTCAACTCAGTGAGATAAGCACTTTTTGCACGTATGGCTATATCTTTTGAATTTATAGCTGGATTACACTGAATTTGACAAATATTGATCAAAATCATGTCCTAAACAACATATATCAACAGCAAAAAATAGCAAATTGAAATTAATTAGTATTTTCCACTCCAACTCAAAAACGCTTCAACTCGGTGAGATAAGCAGTTTTTGAACAAATGGCTATATCTTTTGATCTGCTCGCTGGATTACACTGAATTTGACATAATTTGTGCTGAATCATGTCCAATACAACATATTTCAACAGCAGAAACCAGCTTGATGAAATTCATTAGTCTTTTCCACTCAAAATCAAAAACGCTTCAACCCTATAAGATAAACACTTTTTGAACTAATGGTTATATATTATGAACACGTGATGGGATTACGCTGAATTTGACATATACTGTGCAGAATCATGACCTAAACAACATATTTCAACAGCAGAAACCAACTTGATGAAATTCATTAGTTATTTCCACTCCTTATTAAAAACGCTTCAACTCGGTGAGATAAGCACTTTTTGAACGAATGGATATATCTTTTGAACTTATAGCTGGATTACACTGAATTTGACATATATTGTACAGAATCATGTCCAATACAACATCTATCAACAGTCGAAACAGGTTTGGTGAAATTAATTAGTTATTTCCTCTCTTCATCAAAAACGCTTCAACTCGGTGAGATAAACACATTTTGAACGAATGGCTATATCTTTTGAACCTGTGATGGGATTACACTGAATTTGACATATATTGTTCAGAATCATGTCCTAAACAACATATTTACAAGTAGACACCAACTTGATGAAATTCATTAGTTATTTCCACTCCTAATCAAAAACGCTTCAACTCAGTGAGATAAGCAGTTTTTGCATGAATGGCTATTTTTTTTATATATTGTCGCTGGATTACACTGAATTTGATTTTTTTTTTGTGCAGAATCATGTCCTAAATAACATATTTCAACAGCAGAAACCAGCTTGATGAAATTCATTAGTTATTTCCACTCCAACTCAAAAACGATTTAACTCGGTAAGATATAGCACTTTTTGACCTTAAGGCTATATCTTTTGAACTTGTGGCTGGATTACACTGAATTTGACATATATTGTGCAGAATCATGTCCTAAACAACATATTTAAACAGCAGAAACCAGCTTGATGAAATTCATTACTCATTTCCAATCAAAATCAAAAACGCTTCAACTCAGTGAGATAAGCACTTTTTGCACGTATGGCTATATCTTTTGAATTTATAGCTGGATTACACTGAATTTGACAAATATTGATCAAAATCATGTCCTAAACAACATATATCAACAGCAAAAAATAGCAAATTGAAATTAATTAGTATTTTCCACTCCAACTCAAAAACGCTTCAACTCGGTGAGATAAGCAGTTTTTGAACAAATGGCTATATCTTTTGATCTTCTCGCTGGATTACACTGAATTTGACATAATTTGTGCCGAATCATGTCCTATACAACATATTTCAACAGCAGAAACCAGCTTGATGAAATTCATTAGTCATTTCCACTCAAAATCAAAAACGCTTCAACCCTATAAGATAAACACTTTTTGAACTAATGGTTATATCTTTTGAACATGTGATGGGATTACGCTGAATTTGACATATATTGTGCAGAATCATGTCCTAAACAACATATTTCAACAGCAGAAATCAGCTTGATGAAATTCATTAGTTTTTTCCACTCCGAATCAAAAACGCTTCAACTCGGTGAGATAAGCACTTTTTGAACGAAAGGATGTATCTTTTGATCTTGAAGCTGGATTACACTGAATTTGACATATTTTGTGTAGAATCATGTCCTAAACAACATATTTCAACAGCAGAAAACAGGTTCATGAAATTCATTAGTTATTTACATTCCTAATCAAAAACGCTTCAACCCGATAAGATAAACATTTTTTGAAGTAATGGCTATATCTTTTGAACATGTGATTGGATGACACTGAATTTGAAATATATTGTGCAGAATCATGTCCTAAACAACTTATTTCAACAGTACAAACCAACTTGATGAAATTCATTAGTTATTTCCACTCCTAATCAAAAACGCTTCAACTCGGTGAGATAAGCACTTTTTGCACGAATGGCTATATCTTTTGATCTTGTTGCTGGATTACACTGAATTTTACATTTTTTTTTTTGCAGAATCATGTCCTATACAACATATTTAAACAGCAGAAACCAGCTTGATGAAATTCTTCAGTTTTTTCCACTCCTAATCAAAAACGTCTCAACTCAGTGAGATAAGCCCTTTTTGAACGAATGGCTATATCTTTTGAACCTGTGAAGGGATTACACTGATGTTGACATATATTTGGCAAAATCATATCCTAAACAACATATTTCAACAGCAGAAACCAGCTTGATGAAATTCATTAATAATTTCCTCTCCTCATCGAAAACGCTTCAATTCGGTGAGATAAGCACTTTTTGAACGAATGGCTATATCTTTTGAATTTTTGATGGGATTGCACTGAGTAGGACATATATTGTGCAGAATCATGTCCTAAAAAACATATTTCAACAGCAGAAACCAGCTTGATGAAATTCATTAGTTTTTTTTTCCACTCCGAATCAAAAACGCTTCAACTTGGTGTTATAAGCACTTTTTGAACGAATGGCTATATGTTTTGAACCTGTGATTTTATTACACTGAATTTGACATATATTGTGCAGAATCATGTCCTAAAAAACATATCTCAACAACAGAAATCAGCTTGATGAAATTCATTAGTTTTTTCCACTCCGAATCAAAAACGCTTCAACTCGGTGAGATAAGCACTTTTTGAACGAAAGGATGTATCTTTTGATCTTGAAGCTGGATTAGACTGAATTTGACATATTTTGTGTAGAATCATGTCCTAAACAACATATTTCAACAGCAGAAAACAGCTTCATGAAATTCATTAGTTATTTACATTCCTAATCAAAAAACGCTTCAACCCGATAAGATAAACATTTTTTGAAGTAATGGCTATATCTTTTGAACATGTGATTGGATGACACTGAATTTGAAATATATTGTGCAGAATCATGTCCTAAACAACTTATTTCAACAGTACAAACCAACTTGATGAAATTCATTAGTTATTTCCACTCCTAATCAAAAACGCTTCAACTCGGTGAGATAAGCACTTTTTGCACGAATGGCTATATCTTTTGATCTTGTTGCTGGATTACACTGAATTTTACATTTTTTTTTGCAGAATCATGTCCTATACAACATATTTAAACAGTAGAAACCAGCTTGATGAAATTCATTAGTTATTTCCACTCCAACTCAAAAACGATTTAACTCGGTAAGATATAGCACTTTTTGACCTTAAGGCTATATCTTTTGAACTTGTGGCTGGATTACACTGAATTTGACATATATTGTGCAGAATCAGGTCCTAAACAACATATTTCAACAGCAAATACCAGCAAATTGAAATTCATTAGTATTTTCCACTCCAACTCAAAAACGCTTCAACTCGGTGAGATAAGCAGTTTTTGAACAAATGGCTATATCTTTTGATCTTCTCGCTGGATTACACTGAATTTGACATGATTTGTGCTGAATCATGTCCTAAACAACATATATCAACAGCAGAAACCAGCTTGATGAAATTCATTAGTCATTTCCACTCAAAATCAAAAACGCTTCAACCCTATAAGATAAACACTTTTTGAACTAATGGTTATATCTTTTGAACATGTGATGGGATTACGCTGAATTTGACATATATTGTGCAGAATCATGTCCTAAACAACATATTTCAACAGCAGAAACCAACTTGATTAAATTCATTAGTTATTTCCACGCCTAATCAAAAACGCTTCAACTCGGTGAGATAAGCACTTTTTGAACGAATGGATATATCTTTTGAACTTATAGCTGGATTACACTGAATTTGACATATATTGTACAGAATCATGTCCAATACAACATCTATCAACAGTAGAAACAGGTTTGTTGAAATAATTAGTTATTTCCTCTCTTCATCAAAAACGCTTCAACTCGGTGAGATAAACACATTTTGAACGAATGGCTATATCTTTTGAACCTGTGATGGGATTACACTGAATTTGACATATATTGTTCAGAATCATGTCCTAAACAACATATTTACAAGTAGACACCAACTTGATGAAATTCATTAGTTATTTCCACTCCTAATCAAAAACGCTTCAACTCAGTGAGATAAGCAGTTTTTGCATGAATGGCTATTTTTTTTATATATTGTCGCTGGATTACACTGAATTTGATTTTTTTTTTTGTGCAGAATCATGTCCTAAATAACATATTTCAACAGCAGAAACCAGCTTGATGAAATTCATTAGTTATTTCCACTCCAACTCAAAAACGATTTAACTCGGTAAGATATAGCACTTTTTGACCTTAAGGCTATATCTTTTGAACTTGTGGCTGGATTACACTGAATTTGACATATATTGTGCAGAATCATGTCCTAAACAACATATTTAAACAGCAGAAACCAGCTTGATGAAATTCATTACTCATTTCCAATCAAAATCAAAAACGCTTCAACTCAGTGAGATAAGCACTTTTTGCACGTATGGCTATATCTTTTGAATTTATAGCTGGATTACACTGAATTTGACAAATATTGATCAAAATCATGTCCTAAACAACATATATCAACAGCAAAAAATAGCAAATTGAAATTAATTAGTATTTTCCACTCCAACTCAAAAACGCTTCAACTCGGTGAGATAAGCAGTTTTTGAACAAATGGCTATATCTTTTGATCTTCTCGCTGGATTACACTGAATTTGACATAATTTGTGCCGAATCATGTCCTATACAACATATTTCAACAGCAGAAACCAGCTTGATGAAATTCATTAGTCATTTCCACTCAAAATCAAAAACGCTTCAACCCTATAAGATAAACACTTTTTGAACTAATGGTTATATCTTTTGAACATGTGATGGGATTACGCTGAATTTGACATATATTGTGCAGAATCATGTCCTAAACAACATATTTCAACAGCAGAAATCAGCTTGATGAAATTCATTAGTTTTTTCCACTCCGAATCAAAAACGCTTCAACTCGGTGAGATAAGCACTTTTTGAACGAAAGGATGTATCTTTTGATCTTGAAGCTGGATTACACTGAATTTGACATATTTTGTGTAGAATCATGTCCTAAACAACATATTTCAACAGCAGAAAACAGGTTCATGAAATTCATTAGTTATTTACATTCCTAATCAAAAACGCTTCAACCCGATAAGATAAACATTTTTTGAAGTAATGGCTATATCTTTTGAACATGTGATTGGATGACACTGAATTTGAAATATATTGTGCAGAATCATGTCCTAAACAACTTATTTCAACAGTACAAACCAACTTGATGAAATTCATTAGTTATTTCCACTCCTAATCAAAAACGCTTCAACTCGGTGAGATAAGCACTTTTTGCACGAATGGCTATATCTTTTGATCTTGTTGCTGGATTACACTGAATTTTACATTTTTTTTTTTGCAGAATCATGTCCTATACAACATATTTAAACAGCAGAAACCAGCTTGATGAAATTCATTAGTTATTTCCACTCCAACTCAAAAACGATTTAACTCGGTAAGATATAGCACTTTTTGACCTTAAGGCTATATCTTTTTAACTTGTGGCTGGATTACACTGAATTTGACATATATTGTGCAGAATCATGTCCTAAACAACATATTTAAACAGCAGAAACCAGCTTGATGAAATTCATTACTCATTTCCAATCAAAATCAAAAACGCTTCAACTCAGTGAGATAAGCACTTTTTGCACGTATGGCTATATCTTTTGAATTTATAGCTGGATTACACTGAATTTGACAAATATTGATCAAAATCATGTCCTAAACAACATATATCAACAGCAAAAAATAGCAAATTGAAATTAATTAGTATTTTCCACTCCAACTCAAAAACGCTTCAACTCGGTGAGATAAGCAGTTTTTGAACAAATGGCTATATCTTTTGATCTTCTCGCTGGATTACACTGAATTTGACATAATTTGTGCCGGATCATGTCCTATACAACATATTTCAACAGCAGAAACCAGCTTGATGAAATTCATTAGTCATTTCCACTCAAAATCAAAAACGCTTCAACCCTATAAGATAAACACTTTTTGAACTAATGGTTATATCTTTTGAACATGTGATGGGATTACGCTGAATTTGACATATATTGTGCAGAATCATGTCCTAAACAACATATTTCAACAGCAGAAATCAGCTTGATGAAATTCATTAGTTTTTTCCACTCCGAATCAAAAACGCTTCAACTCGGTGAGATAAGCACTTTTTGAACGAAAGGATGTATCTTTTGATCTTGAAGCTGGATTACACTGAATTTGACATATTTTGTGTAGAATCATGTCCTAAACAACATATTTCAACAGCAGAAAACAGGTTCATGAAATTCATTAGTTATTTACATTCCTAATCAAAAACGCTTCAACCCGATAAGATAAACATTTTTTGAAGTAATGGCTATATCTTTTGAACATGTGATTGGATGACACTGAATTTGAAATATATTGTGCAGAATCATGTCCTAAACAACTTATTTCAACAGTACAAACCAACTTGATGAAATTCATTAGTTATTTCCACTCCTAATCAAAAACGCTTCAACTCGGTGAGATAAGCACTTTTTGCACGAATGGCTATATCTTTTGATCTTGTTGCTGGATTACACTGAATTTTACATTTTTTTTTTTGCAGAATCATGTCCTATACAACATATTTAAACAGCAGAAACCAGCTTGATGAAATTCATTAGTTATTTCCACTCCAACTCAAAAACGATTTAACTCGGTAAGATATAGCACTTTTTGACCTTAAGGCTATATCTTTTTAACTTGTGGCTGGATTACACTGAATCTGACATATATTGTGCAAAATCATGTCCTAAACAACATATCTCAACAGCAGAAACCAGCTTGATGAAATTCATTAGTCATTTCCAATCAAAATCAAAAACGCTTCAACTCAGTGAGATAAGCACTTTTTGCACGTATGGCTATATCTTTTGAATTTATAGCTGGATTACACTGAATTTGACAAATATTGATCAAAATCATGTCCTAAACAACATATATCAACAGCAAAAAATAGCAAATTGAAATTAATTAGTATTTTCCACTCCAACTCAAAAACGCTTCAACTCGGTGAGATAAGCAGTTTTTGAACAAATGGCTATATCTTTTGATCTTCTCGCTGGATTACACTGAATTTGACATAATTTGTGCCGAATCATGTCCTATACAACATATTTCAACAGCAGAAACCAGCTTGATGAAATTCATTAGTCATTTCCACTCAAAATCAAAAACGCTTCAACCCTATAAGATAAACACTTTTTGAACTAATGGTTATATCTTTTGAACATGTGATGGGATTACGCTGAATTTGACATATATTGTGCAGAATCATGTCCTAAACAACATATTTCAACAGCAGAAATCAGCTTGATGAAATTCATTAGTTTTTTCCACTCCGAATCAAAAACGCTTCAACTCGGTGAGATAAGCACTTTTTGAACGAAAGGATGTATCTTTTGATCTTGAAGCTGGATTACACTGAATTTCACATATTTTGTGTAGAATCATGTCCTAAACAACATATTTCAACAGCAGAAAACAGGTTCATGAAATTCATTAGTTATTTACATTCCTAATCAAAAACGCTTCAACCCGATAAGATAAACATTTTTTGAAGTAATGGCTATATCTTTTGAACATGTGATTGGATGACACTGAATTTGAAATATATTGTGCAGAATCATGTCCTAAACAACTTATTTCAACAGTACAAACCAACTTGATGAAATTCATTAGTTATTTCCACTCCTAATCAAAAACGCTTCAACTCGGTGAGATAAGCACTTTTTGCACGAATGGCTATATCTTTTGATCTTGTTGCTGGATTACACTGAATTTTACATTTTTTTTTTGCAGAATCATGTCCTATACAACATATTTAAACAGCAGAAACCAGCTTGATGAAATTCATTAGTTATTTCCACTCCAACTCAAAAACGATTTAACTCGGTAAGATATAGCACTTTTTGACCTTAAGGCTATATCTTTTTAACTTGTGGCTGGATTACACTGAATCTGACATATATTGTGCAAAATCATGTCCTAAACAACATATCTCAACAGCAGAAACCAGCTTGATGAAATTCATTAGTCATTTCCAATCAAAATCAAAAACGCTTCAACTCAGTGAGATAAGCAGTTTTTGAACAAATGGCTATATCTTTTGATCTTCTCGCTGGATTACACTGAATTTGACATAATTTGTGCTGAATCATGTCCAATAAAACATATTTCAACAGCAGAAACCAGCTTGATGAAATTCATTAGTCTTTTCCACTCAAAATCAAAAACGCTTCAACCGTATAAGATAAACACTTTTTGAACTAATGGTTATATATTTTGAACACGTGATGGGATTACGCTGAATTTGACATATACTGTGCAGAATCATGACCTAAACAACATATTTCAACAGCAGAAACCAACTTGATGAAATTCATTAGTTATTTCCACTCCTTATTAAAAACGCTTCAACTCGGTGAGATAAGCACTTTTTGAACGAATGGATATATCTTTTGAACTTATAGCTGGATTACACTGAATTTGACATATATTGGACAGAATCATGTCCAATACAACATCTATCAACAGCCGAAACAGGTTTGGTGAAATTAATTAGTTATTTCCTCTCTTCATCAAAAACGCTTCAACTCGGTGAGATAAACACATTTTGAACGAATGGCTATATCTTTTGAACCTGTGATGGGATTACACTGAATTTGACATATATTGTTCAGAATCATGTCCTAAACAACATATTTACAAGTAGACACCAACTTGATGAAATTCATAAGTTATTTCCACTCCTAATCAAAAACGCTTCAACTCAGTGAGATAAGCAGTTTTTGTATGAATGGCTTTTTTTTTTATATATTGTCGCTGGATTACACTGAATTTGACATTTTTTTTTGTGCAGAATCATGTCCTAAACAACATATTTCAACAGCAGAAACCAGCTTGATGAAATTCATTAGTTATTTCCACTCCTTATTAAAAACGCTTCAACTCGGTGAGATAAGCACTTTTTGAACGAATGGATATATCTTTTGAACTTATAGCTGGATTACACTGAATTTGACATATATTGTACAGAATCATGTCCAATACAACATCTATCAACAGTCGAAACAGGTTTGGTGAAATTAATTAGTTATTTCCTCTCTTCATCAAAAACGCTTCAACTCGGTGAGATAAACACATTTTGAACGAATGGCTATATCTTTTGAACCTGTGATGGGATTACACTGAATTTGACATATATTGTTCAGAATCATGTCCTAAACAACATATTTACAAGTAGACACCAACTTGATGAAATTCATAAGTTATTTCCACTCCTAATCAAAAACGCTTCAACTCGGTGAGATAAGCAGTTTTTGAACGAAAGGCTATATCTTTTCAACTCGTAGCTTTGTTATACTGAATTTGAAATCTTTTGTACTTAATCATGTCCTATACAACATATTTCAACAGCAGATTCCAGCTTGATGAAATTCATTAGTTATTTCCAATCCTAATCAAAAACGCTTCAACTCGGTGAGATGAGTACTTTTTGAACAAATGGCTATATCTTTTGAACTTGTAGCTTGATTACACTGAATTTGACATATATTGTACAGAATCATGTTCTAAATAACATATTTCAAACGGCAAAAAACAGCTTGATGAAATCAATTAGATATTTCTACTCCCAATCAAAAACGCTTCAATTCGGTCTCATAAGCACGTTTTGAACAAATTGCTATATCCTTTGAACCTGTGATGGGCTCACACTGAATTTGACATATATTGTGCAGAATCATGTCCTAAACAATATATTTCAACAGCAGAAACCAGCTTGATGAAATTCTTCAGTTTTTTCCACTCCTAATCAAAAACGTCTCAACTCAGTGAGATAAGCCCTTTTTGAACGAATGGCTATATCTTTTGAACCTGTGAAGGGATTACACTGTTGTTGACATATATTTGGCAAAATCATATCCTAAACAACATATTTCAACAGCAGAAACCAGCTTGATGAAATTCATTAATAATTTCCTCTCCTCATCGAAAACGCTTCAATTCGGTGAGATAAGCACTTTTTGAACGAATGGCTATATCTTTTGAAATTTTGATGGGATTGCACTGAATAGGACATATATTGTGCAGAATCATGTCCTAAACAACATATTTCAACAGCAGAAACCAGCTTGATGAAATTCATTAGTTTTTTTTTCCACTCCGAATCAAAAACGCTTCAACCTGGTGTTATAAGCACTTTTTGAACGAATGGCTATATCTTTTGAACCTGTGATTTTATTACACTGAATTTGACATATATTGTGCAGAATCATGTCCTAAAAAACATATCTCAACAACAGAAACCAGCTTGATAAAATTCATAAGATATTTCAAACTCAAAATCAAAAACGCTTCAACTCAGTGAGATAAGCACTTTTTGAATGAATGGCTATATCTTTTTAAATTTTGATGGGATTGCACTGAATAGGACATATATTGTGCAGAATCATGTCCTAAACAACATATTTCAACAGCAGAAACCAGCTTGATGAAATTCATTAGTTTTTTTTCCACTCCGAATCAAAAACGCTTCAACTTGGTGTTATAAGCACATTTTGAACGAATGGCTATATCTTTTGAACCTGTGATGGGATTACACTGAATTTGACATATATTGTTCAGAATCATGTCCTAAACAACATATTTACAAGTAGACACCAACTTGATGAAATTCATAAGTTATTTCCACTCCTAATCAAAAACGCTTCAACTCAGTGAGATAAGCAGTTTTTGTATGAATGGCTTTTTTTTTTATATATTGTCGCTGGATTACACTGAATTTGACATTTTTTTTTGTGCAGAATCATGTCCTAAACAACATATTTCAACAGCAGAAACCAGCTTGATGAAATTCATTAGTTATTTCCACTCCTTATTAAAAACGCTTCAACTCGGTGAGATAAGCACTTTTTGAACGAATGGATATATCTTTTGAACTTATAGCTGGATTACACTGAATTTGACATATATTGTACAGAATCATGTCCAATACAACATCTATCAACAGTCGAAACAGGTTTGGTGAAATTAATTAGTTATTTCCTCTCTTCATCAAAAACGCTTCAACTCGGTGAGATAAACACATTTTGAACGAATGGCTATATCTTTTGAACCTGTGATGGGATTACACTGAATTTGACATATATTGTTCAGAATCATGTCCTAAACAACATATTTACAAGTAGACACCAACTTGATGAAATTCATAAGTTATTTCCACTCCTAATCAAAAACGCTTCAACTCGGTGAGATAAGCAGTTTTTGAACGAAAGGCTATATCTTTTCAACTCGTAGCTTTGTTATACTGAATTTGAAATCTTTTGTACTTAATCATGTCCTATACAACATATTTCAACAGCAGATTCCAGCTTGATGAAATTCATTAGTTATTTCCAATCCTAATCAAAAACGCTTCAACTCGGTGAGATGAGTACTTTTTGAACAAATGGCTATATCTTTTGAACTTGTAGCTTGATTACACTGAATTTTACATATATTGTACAGAATCATGTTCTAAATAACATATTTCAAACGGCAAAAAACAGCTTGATGAAATCAATTAGATATTTCTACTCCCAATCAAAAACGCTTCAATTCGGTCTCATAAGCACGTTTTGAACAAATTGCTATATCCTTTGAACCTGTGATGGGCTCACACTGAATTTGACATATATTGTGCAGAATCATGTCCTAAACAATATATTTCAACAGCAGAAACCAGCTTGATGAAATTCTTCAGTTTTTTCCACTCCTAATCAAAAACGTCTCAACTCAGTGAGATAAGCCCTTTTTGAACGAATGGCTATATCTTTTGAACCTGTGAAGGGATTACACTGTTGTTGACATATATTTGGCAAAATCATATCCTAAACAACATATTTCAACAGCAGAAACCAGCTTGATGAAATTCATTAATAATTTCCTCTCCTCATCGAAAACGCTTCAATTCGGTGAGATAAGCACTTTTTGAACGAATGGCTATATCTTTTGAAATTTTGATGGGATTGCACTGAATAGGACATATATTGTGCAGAATCATGTCCTAAACAACATATTTCAACAGCAGAAACCAGCTTGATGAAATTCATTAGTTTTTTTTTTCCACTCCGAATCAAAAACGCTTCAACCTGGTGTTATAAGCACTTTTTGAACGAATGGCTATATCTTTTGAACCTGTGATTTTATTACACTGAATTTGACATATATTGTGCAGAATCATGTCCTAAAAAACATATCTCAACAACAGAAACCAGCTTGATAAAATTCATAAGATATTTCAAACTCAAAATCAAAAACGCTTCAACTCAGTGAGATAAGCACTTTTTGAATGAATGGCTATATCTTTTTAAATTTTGATGGGATTGCACTGAATAGGACATATATTGTGCAGAATCATGTCCTAAACAACATATTTCAACAGCAGAAACCAGCTTGATGAAATTCATTAGTTTTTTTTCCACTCCGAATCAAAAACGCTTCAACTTGGTGTTATAAGCACATTTTGAACGAATGGCTATATCTTTTGAACCTGTGATGGGATTACACTGAATTTGACATATATTGTTCAGAATCATGTCCTAAACAACATATTTACAAGTAGACACCAACTTGATGAAATTCATAAGTTATTTCCACTCCTAATCAAAAACGCTTCAACTCAGTGAGATAAGCAGTTTTTGTATGAATGGCTTTTTTTTTTTATATATTGTCGCTGGATTACACTGAATTTGACATTTTTTTTTTGTGCAGAATCATGTCCTAAACAACATATTTCAACAGCAGAAACCAGCTTGATGAAATTCATTAGTTATTTCCACTCCTTATTAAAAACGCTTCAACTCGGTGAGATAAGCACTTTTTGAACGAATGGATATATCTTTTGAACTTATAGCTGGATTACACTGAATTTGACATATATTGTACAGAATCATGTCCAATACAACATCTATCAACAGTCGAAACAGGTTTGGTGAAATTAATTAGTTATTTCCTCTCTTCATCAAAAACGCTTCAACTCGGTGAGATAAACACATTTTGAACGAATGGCTATATCTTTTGAACCTGTGATGGGATTACACTGAATTTGACATATATTGTTCAGAATCATGTCCTAAACAACATATTTACAAGTAGACACCAACTTGATGAAATTCATAAGTTATTTCCACTCCTAATCAAAAACGCTTCAACTCGGTGAGATAAGCAGTTTTTGAACGAAAGGCTATATCTTTTCAACTCGTAGCTTTGTTATACTGAATTTGAAATCTTTTGTACTTAATCATGTCCTATACAACATATTTCAACAGCAGATTCCAGCTTGATGAAATTCATTAGTTATTTCCAATCCTAATCAAAAACGCTTCAACTCGGTGAGATGAGTACTTTTTGAACAAATGGCTATATCTTTTGAACTTGTAGCTTGATTACACTGAATTTGACATATATTGTACAGAATCATGTTCTAAATAACATATTTCAAACGGCAAAAAACAGCTTGATGAAATCAATTAGATATTTCTACTCCCAATCAAAAACGCTTCAATTCGGTCTCATAAGCACGTTTTGAACAAATTGCTATATCCTTTGAACCTGTGATGGGCTCACACTGAATTTGACATATATTGTGCAGAATCATGTCCTAAACAATATATTTCAACAGCAGAAACCAGCTTGATGAAATTCTTCAGTTTTTTCCACTCCTAATCAAAAACGTCTCAACTCAGTGAGATAAGCCCTTTTTGAACGAATGGCTATATCTTTTGAACCTGTGAAGGGATTACACTGTTGTTGACATATATTTGGCAAAATCATATCCTAAACAACATATTTCAACAGCAGAAACCAGCTTGATGAAATTCATTAATAATTTCCTCTCCTCATCGAAAACGCTTCAATTCGGTGAGATAAGCACTTTTTGAACGAATGGCTATATCTTTTGAAATTTTGATGGGATTGCACTGAATAGGACATATATTGTGCAGAATCATGTCCTAAACAACATATTTCAACAGCAGAAACCAGCTTGATGAAATTCATTAGTTTTTTTTTCCACTCCGAATCAAAAACGCTTCAACCTGGTGTTATAAGCACTTTTTGAACGAATGGCTATATCTTTTGAACCTGTGATTTTATTACACTGAATTTGACATATATTGTGCAGAATCATGTCCTAAAAAACATATCTCAACAACAGAAACCAGCTTGATAAAATTCATAAGATATTTCAAACTCAAAATCAAAAACGCTTCAACTCAGTGAGATAAGCACTTTTTGAATGAATGGCTATATCTTTTTAAATTTTGATGGGATTGCACTGAATAGGACATATATTGTGCAGAATCATGTCCTAAACAACATATTTCAAAAGCAGAAACCAGCTTGATGAAATTCATTAGTTTTTTTTCCACTCCGAATCAAAAACGCTTCAACTTGGTGTTATAAGCACTTTTTGAACGAATGGCTATATCTTTTGAACCTGTGATGTGATTACACTGAATTTGACATATATTGTGCAGAATCATGTCCTAAAAAACATATCTCAACAGCAGAAACCAGCTTGATAAAAGTCATTAGATATTTCCACTCAAAATTAAAAACGCTTGAACTCAGTGAGATAAGCACTTTTTGACCTTGTGGCTATATCTTTTGAACTTATGGCTGGATTACACTGAATTTGAAATATATTGTGCAGAATCATGTCCTAAACAACATATATCAACAACAAAAACCAGCATATTGAAATTCATTAGTTATTTCCACTCCAACTCAAAAACGCTTCAACTCGGTGAGATAAGCACTTTTTGCACGAATGGCTATATCTTTTGAATTTGTAGCTGGATTACACTGAATTTGACATATATTGTGCAGAATCATGTTCTAAACAATAAATTTCAACAGTCGAAACCAACTTGAAGAAATTCATTAGTCATTTCCACTCTTAATCAAAAACGCTTCAACTCGGTGAGATAAGCACTTTTTGAACGAAAGGCTCTATTTTTTGATCTTGTCGCTGGATTACACTGAATTTGACATATATTGTACAAAATCATGTCCAATACAACATCTATCAACAGTAGAAACAGGTTTGTTGAAATTAATTAGTTATTTCCTCTCTTCATCAAAAACGCTTCAACTCGGTGAGATAAACACATTTTGAACGAATGGCTATATCTTTTGAACCTGTGATGGGATTACACTGAATTTGACATATATTGTTCAGAATCATGTCCTAAACAACATATTTAAAAGTAGACACCAACTTGATGAAATTCATAAGTTATTTCTACTCCTAATCAAAAACGCTTCAACTCAGTGAGATAAGCAGTTTTTGTATGAATGGCTATTTTTTTTATATATTGTCGCTGGATTACACTGAATTTGACTTTTTTTTTTGTGCAGAATCATGTCCTAAACAACATATTTCAACAGCAGAAACCAGCTTGATGAAATTCATTCGTTTTTTCCACTCCAAATAAAAATGCTTCAACTCGGTGAGATAAGCAGTTTTTGAACGAAAGGCTATATCTTTTCAACTCGTAGCTTTGTTATACTGAATTTGAAATCTTTTGTACTTAATCATGTCCTATACAACATATTTCAACAGCAGATTCCAGCTTGATGAAATTCATTAGTTATTTCCAATCCTAATCAAAAACGCTTCAACTCGGTGAGATGAGTACTTTTTGAACAAATGGCTATATCTTTTGAACTTGTAGCTTGATTACACTGAATTTGACATATATTGTACAGAATCATGTTCTAAATAACATATTTCAAACGGCAAAAACCAGCTTGATGAAATCAATTAGATATTTCTACTCCCAATCAAAAACGCTTCAATTCGGTCTCATCAGCACGTTTTGAACAAATTGCTATATCCTTTGAACCTGTGACGGGCTCACACTGAATTTGACATATATTGTGCAGAATCATGTCCTAAACAATATATTTCAACAGCAGAAACCAGCTTGATGAAATTCTTCAGTTTTTTCCACTCCTAATCAAAAACGTCTCAACTCAGTGAGATAAGCCCTTTTTGAACGAATGGCTATATCTTTTGAACCTGTGAAGGGATTACACTGATGTTGACATATATTTGGCAAAATCATATCCTAAACAACATATTTCAACGGCAGAAACCAGCTTGATGAAATTCATTAATAATTTCCTCTCCTCATCGAAAACGCTTCAATTCGGTGAGATAAGCACTTTTTGAACGAATGGCTATATCTTTTGAAATTTTGATGGGATTGCACTGAATAGGACATATATTGTGCAGAATCATGTCCTAAACAACATATTTCAACAGCAGAAACCAGCTTGATGAAATTCATTAGTTTTTTTTTCCACTCCGAATCAAAAACGCTTCAACTTGGTGTTATAAGCACTTTTTGAATGAATGGCTATATCTTTTGAACCTGTGATTTTATTACACTGAATTTGACATATATTGTGCAGAATCATGTCCTAAAAAACATATCTCAACAACAGAAACCAGCTTGATAAAATTCATAAGATATTTCAAACTCAAAATCAAAAACGCTTCAACTCAGTGAGATAAGCACTTTTTGAACGAATGGCTATATCTTTTTAAATTTTGATGGGATTGCACTGAATAGGACATATAGTGTGCAGAATCATGTCCTAAACAACATATTTCAACAGCAGAAACCAGCTTGATGAAATTCATTAGTTTTTTTTCCACTCCGAATCAAAAACACTTCAACTTGGTGTTATAAGCACTTTTTGAACGAATGGCTATATCTTTTGAACCTGTGATTTTATTACACTGAATTTGACATATATTGTGCAGAATCATGTCCTAAAAAACATATCTCAACAACAGAAACCCGCTTGATAAAATTCATAAGATATTTCAAACTCAAAATCAAAAACGCTTCAACTCAGTAAGATAAGCACCTTTTGAACGAATGGCTATATCTTTTTAAATTTTGATGGGATTGCACTGAATAGGACATATATTGTGCAGAATCATGTCCTAAACAACATATTTCAACAACAAAAACCAGCATATTGAAATTCATTAGTTATTTCCACTCCAACTCAAAAACGCTTCAACTCGGTGAGATAAGCACTTTTTGCACGAATGGCTATATCTTTTGAAGTTGTAGCTGGATTACACTGAATTTGACATATATTGTGCAGAATCATGTTCTAAACAATAAATTTCAACAGTCGAAACCAACTTGAAGAAATTCATTAGTCATTTCCACTCTTAATCAAAAATGCTTCAACTCGGTGAGATAAGCACTTTTTGAACGAAAGGCTCTATTTTTTGATCTTGTCGCTGGATTACACTGAATTTGACATATATTGTACAGAATCATGTCCAATACAACATCTATCAACAGTAGAAACAGGTTTGTTGAAATTAATTAGTTATATCCTCTCTTCATCAAAAACGCTTCAACTCGGTGAGATAAACACATTTTGAACGAATGGCTATATCTTTTGAGCCTGTGATGGGATTACACTGAATTTGACATATATTGTTCAGAATCATGTCCTAAAAAACATATTTACAAGTAGACACCAACTTGATGATATTCATTAGTTATTTCCACTCCTAATCATAAACACTTCAACTCAGTGAGATAAGCAGTTTTTGCATGAATGGCTATTTTTTTTTATATATTGTTACTGGATTACACTGAATTTGACATTTTTTTTGTGCAGAATCATGTCCTAAACAACATATTTCAACAGCAGAAAACAGCTTGATGAAATTCATTAGTTTTTTCCACTCCGAATCAAAAACGCTTCAACTCGGTGAGATGAGTACTTTTTGAACAAATGGCTATATCTTTTGAACTTGTAGCTTGATTACACTGAATTTGACATATATTGTACAGAATCATGTTCTAAATAACATATTTCCGAAGGCAAAAACCAGCTTGATGAAATCCATTAGATATTTCCACTCCCAATCAAAAACGCTTCAATTCGGTCTCATAAGCACGTTTTGAGCAAATTGCTATATCCTTTGAACCTGTGATGGGCTCACACTGAATTTGACATATATTTTGGAGAATCATGTCCTAAACAATATATTTCAACAGCAGAAACCAGCTTGATGAAATTCTTCAGTTTTTTCCACTCCTAATCAAAAACGTCTCAACTCAGTGAGATAAGCCCTTTTTGAACGAATGGCTATATCTTTTGAACCTGTGAAGGGATTACGCTGAAGTTTACATATATTTTGCAAAATCATATCCTTAACAACATATTTCAACAGCAGAAACCAGCTTGATGAAATTCATTAATAATTTCCACTCCTAATCAAAAACGCTTCAACTCGGTGAGATAAGCACTTTTTGAACGAATGGCTATATCTTTTAAAATTTTGATGGGATTGCACTGAATAGGACATATATTGTGCAGAATCATGTCCTAAACAACATATTTCAACAGCAGAAACCAGCTTGATGAAATTCATTACTTTTTTTTTTCCACTCCGAATAAAAAACGCTTAAATTTGGTGTTATAGGTCCAATGTCTTCAACATGTCTTCAACTCAGTGAGATAAACACTTTTTGACCGAATGGCTATATCTTTTCAAAATTTTGCAGGATCACAATGATTTTGACTTATATTATGCAGAATCAAGCCCTTTTCAACATATTTCAGCACCAGCAAGCTGCTAGAAAAGATTCTTTAGTTATTGACAATCTTTATCAAAAACGCTTCAACTCAGTGAGATAAACACTTTTTGACCGTATGGCTATATCTTTTCAAAATGTTGCAGGATCACAATGATTTTGACTTATATTATGCAGAATCAAGCCCTTTTCAACATATTTCAGCACCAGCAAGCTGCTAGAAAAGAATCTTTAGTTATTGACACTCTTTATCAAAAACGCTTCAACTCAGTGAGATAAACACTTTTTGACCATATGGCTATATCTTTTCAAAATGTTGCAGGATCACAATGAATTTGACTTATATTATGCAGAATCAAGCCCTTTTCAACATATTTCAGCGCCAGAAAGCTGCTAGAAAGGAATCTTTAGTTATTGACACTCTGTTGCAAAAAAGCTTCAACTCAGTGAGATGAACATTTTTTGATCATATGGCTATATCTTTTTAAAATGTTTCAGGATCACAATGATTTTGACTTATATTATGCAGAATCAAGCCCTTTTCAACATATTTCAGCACCAGCAAGCTGCTAGAAAGGAATCTCTAGTTATTGACACTCTTTATCAAAAAATCTTCACCTCAGTGAGATAAACACTTTTTGACCATATGGCTATATCTTTTTAAAATGTTGCAGGATCACAACGATTTTGACTTATATTATGCAGAATCAAGCCCTTTTCAACATATTTCAGCACCAGCAAGCTGCTAGAAAGGAATCTTTAGTTATTGACACTCTGTTTCAAAAAAGCTTCAACTCAGTGAGATAAACACTTTTTGACCATATGGCTATATCTTTTTAAAATGTTGCAGGATCACAATGATTTTGACTTATATTATGCAGAATCAAGCCCTTTTCAACATATTTCAGCACCAGCAAGCTGCTAGAAAGGAATCTTTAGTTATTGACACTCTTTATCAAAAACGCTTCAACTCTGTGAGATCAACACTTTTTGACCGTATGGCTATATCTTTTCACAATGTTGCAGGATCACAATGATTTTGACTTATATTATGCAGAATCAAGCCCTTTTCAACATATTTCAGCACCAGCAAGCTGCTAGAAAGGAATCTTTAGTTATTGACACTCTGTTGCAAAAAAGCTTCAACTCAGTGAGAAAAACAGTTTTTGACCATATTGCTATATCTTTTCAAAATGTTGAAGTAACACAATGATTTTGACTTATATTATGCAGAATCAAGCCCTTTTCAACATATTTCAGCACCAGCAAGCTGCTAGAATGGAATCTTTAGTTATTGACACTCTTTATCAAAAACGCATCAACTCAGTGAGATAAACACTTTTTGACCGTATGGCTATATCTTTTCAAAATGTTGCAGGATCACATAGGTTTTGACTTATATTATGCAGAATCAAGCCCTTTTCAACATATTTCAGCACCAGCAAGCTGCTAGAAAGGAATCTTTAGTTATTGACACTCTGTTGCAAAAAAGTTTCAACTCAGTGAGATAAACACTTTTTGACCGTATGGCTATATCTTTTCAAAATGTTGCAGGATCACAATGATTTTGACTTATATTATGCAGAATTAAGCCCTTTTCAACATATTTCAGCACCAGCAAGCTGCTAGAAAGGAATATTTAGTTATTGACACTCTTTATCAAAAACGCTTCAACTCAGTGAGATAAACACTTTTTGACCATATGGCTATATCTTTTCAAAATGTTGCAGGATCACAATGATTTTGACTTACATTATACAGAATCAAGTCCTTTTCAACATATTTCAGCACCAGCAAGCTGCTAGAAAGGAATCTTTAGTTTTCGGACACTCTGTTGCTAAAAAGCTTCAACTCAGTGAGAAAAACAGTTTTTTACCATATTGCTATATCTTTTCAAAATGTTGCAGGAACACAATGATTTTGACTTATATTATGCAGAATTAAGCCCTTTTCAACATATTTCAGCACCAGCAAGCTGCTAGAAAGGAATATTTAGTTATTGACACTCTTTATCAAAAACGCTTCAACTCAGTGAGATAAACACTTTTTGACCATATGGCTATATCTTTTCAAAATGTTGCAGGATCACAATGATTTTGACTTACATTATGCAGAATCAAGTCCTTTTCAACATATTTCAGCACCAGCAAGCTGCTAGAAAGGAATCTTTAGTTTTCGGACACTCTGTTGCTAAAAAGCTTCAACTCAGTGAGAAAAACAGTTTTTTACCATATTGCTATATCTTTTCAAAATGTTGCAGGAACACAATGATTTTGACTTATATTATGCAGAATCAAGCCCTTTTCAACATATTTCAGCACCAGCAAGCTGCTAGAATGGAATCTTTAGTTATTGACACTCTTTATCAAAAACGCATCAACTCAGTGAGATAAACACTTTTTGACCGTATGGCTATATCTTTTCAAAATGTTGCAGGATCACATAGGTTTTGACTTATATTATGCAGAATTAAGCCCTTTTCAACATATTTCAGCACCAGCAAGCTGCAACAAAAGAATCTTTAGTTATTGACACTCTTTATCAAAAACGCTTTAACTCAGTGAGATAAACACTTTTTGACCGTATGGCTATATCTTTTCAAAATGTTGCAGGATCACATAGGTTTTGACTTATATTATGCAGAATCAAGCCCTTTTCAACATATTTCAGCACCAGCAAGCTGCTAGAAAGGAATCTTTAGTTATTGACACTCTGTTGCAAAAAAGTTTCAACTCAGTGAGATAAACACTTTTTGACCGTATGGCTATATCTTTTCAAAATGTTGTAGGATCACAATGATTTTGACTTATATTATGCAGAATCGAGCCCTTTTCAACATATTTCAGCACCAGCAAGCTGCTAGAAAGGAATATTTAGTTATTGACACTCTGTTGCAAAAAAGCTTCAACTCAGTGAGAAAAACAGTTTTTGACCATATTGCTATATCTTTTCAAAATGTTGCAGGAACACAATGATTTTGACTTATATTATGCAGAATCAAGCCCTTTTCAACATATTTCAGCACCAGCAAGCTGCTAGAATGGAATCTTTAGTTATTGACACTCTGTATCAAAAACGCATCAACTCAGTGAGATAAACACTTTTTGACCGTATGGCTATATCTTTTCAAAATGTTGCAGGATCACATAGGTTTTGACTAATATTATGCAGAATCAAGCCCTTTTCAACATATTTCAGCACCAGCAAGCTGCTAGAAAGGAATCTTTAGTTATTGACACTCTGTTGCAAAAAAGTTTCAACTCAGTGAGATAAACACTTTTTGACCGTATGGCTATATCTTTTCAAAATGTTGCAGGATCACAATGATTTTGACTTATATTATGCAAAATCGAGCCCTTTTCAACATATTTCAGCACCAGCAAGCTGCTAGAAAGGAATATTTAGTTATTGACACTCTTTTGCAAAAAAGCTTCAACTCAGTGAGATAAACACTTTTTGACCGTATGGCTGTATCTTTTCAAAATGTTGCAGGATCACAATGAATTTGACTTATATCATGCAGAATCAAGCCCTTTTCAAAATATTTCAGCACCAGCAAGCTGCTAGAAAGGAATCTTTAGTTATTGACACTCTGTTGCAAAAAAGCTTCAACTCAGTGAGAAAAACAGTTTTTGACCATATTGCTATATCTTTTCAAAATGTTGCAGGAACACAATGATTTTGACTTATATTATGCAAAATCAAGCCCTTTTCAACATATTTCAGCACCAGCAAGCTGCTAGAATGGAATCTTTAGTTATTGACACTCTTTATCAAAAACGCTTCAACTCAGTGAGATAAACACTTTTTGACCGTATGGCTATATCTTTTCAAAATGTTGCAGGATCACATAGGTTTTGACTTATATTATGCAGAATCAAGCCCTTTTCAACATACTTCAACACCAGCAAGCTGCTAGAAAGGAATCTTTAGTTATTGACACTCTGTTGCAAAAAAGTTTCAACTCAGTGAGATAAACACTTTTTGACCGTATGGCTATATCTTTTCAAAATGTTGCAGGATCACAATGATTTTGACTTATATTATGCAGAGTCAAGCCCTTTTCAACATATGTCAGCACCAGCAAGCTGCTAGAAAGGAATCTTTAGTTATTGACACTCTTTTCCAAACACGCTTCAACTCAGTGAGATAAACACTTTTTGACCATATGGCTATATCTTTTTAAAATGTTTCAGGATCAAAATAATTTTGACTTATATTATGCAGAATCAAGCCCTTTTCAACATATTTCAGCACCAGCAAGCTGCTAGAAAGGAATCTTTAATAATTGACACTCTGTTGCAAAAAAGCTTCAACTCAGTGAGATAAACACTTTTTGACCGTATGGCTATATCTTTTCAAAATGTTGCAGGATCACAATGATTTTGACTTATATTATGCAGAGTCAAGCCCTTTTCAACATATGTCAGCACCAGCAAGCTGCTAGAAAGGAATCTTTAGTTATTGACACTCTTTTCCAAAGACGCTTCAACTCAGTGAGATAAACACTTTTTGACCATATGGCTATATCTTTTTAAAATGTTTCAGGATCAAAATAATTTTGACTTATATTATGCAGAATCAAGCCCTTTTCAACATATTTCAGCACCAGCAAGCTGCTAGAAAGGAATCTTTAATAATTGACACTCTGTTGCAAAAAAGCTTCAACTCAGTGAGATAAACACTTTTTGACCATATGGCTATATCTTTCAAATTGTTACAGGATCACAATGATTTTGACTTATATTATGCAGAATTAAGCCCTTTTCAACATATTTCAGCACCAGCAAGCTGCAACAAAAGAATCTTTAGTTATTGACACTCTTTATCAAAAACGCTTCAACTCAGTGAGATAAACACTTTTTGACCGTATGGCTATATCTTTTCAAAATGTTGCAGGATCACAATGATTTTGATTTATATTATGCAGAATCAAGCCCTTTTCAACATATTTCAGCACCAGCAAGCTGCTAGAAAGGGATCTATAGTTATTGACACTCTTTTCCAAAGACGCTTCAACTCAGTGAGATAAACACTTTTTGACCATATGGTTATATCTTTTTAAAATGTTGCAGGATCACAATGATTTTGACTTATATTATGCAGAATCAAGCCCTTTTCAACATATTTAAGCACCAGCAAGCTGCTAGAAAGGAATCTTTAGTTATTGACACTCTGTTGCTAAAAAGCTTCAACTCAGTGAGATAAACACTTTTTGACCATATGGCTTTATCTTTTTAAAATGTTGCAGGATCACAATGAATTTGACTTATATTATGCAGAATCAAGCCCTTTTCAACATATTTCAGCACCAGCAAGCTGCTAGAAAGGAATCTTTAGTTTTCGGACACTCTGTTGCTAAAAAGCTTCAACTCAGTGAGATAAACACCTTTTGACCATATGGCTTTATCTTTTTAAAATGTTGCAGGATCACAATGAATTTGACTTATATTATGCAGAATCAAGCCCTTTTCAACATATTTAGGCACCAGCAAGCTGCTAGAAAGGAATCTTTAGTTATGTACACTCTGTTGCAAAAAAGCTTCAACTCAGTGAGAAAAACACATTTTGACCATATGGCTATATCTTTTCAAAATGTTGCAGGATCACAATGATTTTGATTTATATTATGCAGAATCAAGCCCTTTTCAACATATTTCAGCACCAGCAAGCTGCTAGAAAGGAATCTTTAGTTATCGACACTCTTTATCAAAAACGCTTCAACTCTGTGAGATAAACACTTTTTGACCGTATGGCTATATCTTTTCAAAATTTTGCAGGATTACAATGAATTTGACTTATATTATGCAGAATCAAGCCCTTTTCAACATATTTCAGCACCAGCAAGCTGCTAGAAAGGAATCTTTAGTTATGACACTCTGTTGCTAAAAAGCTTCAACTCAGTGAGATAAACACTTTTTGACCATATGGCTATATCTTTTTAAAATGTTGCAGGATCACAATGATTTTGACTTATATTATGCAGAATCAAGCCCTTTTCAACATATTTCAGCACCAGCAAGCTGCTAGAAAGGAATCTTTAGTTATTGACACTCTTTTACAAAAAAGCTTCAACTCAGTGAGATAAACACTTTTTGACCGTATGGCTATATCTTTTCAAAATGTTGCAGGATCACAATGAATTTGACTTATATTATGCAGAATCAAGCCCTTTTCAACATATTTCAGCACCAGCAAGCTGCTAGAAAGGAATCTTTAGTTATGTACACTCTGTTGCAAAAAAGCTTCAACTCAGTGAGAAAAACACATTTTGACCATATGGCTATATCTTTTCAAAATGTTGCAGGATCACAATGATTTTGATTTATATTATGCAGAATCAAGCCCTTTTCAACATATTTCAGCACCAGCAAGCTGCTAGAAAGGAATCTTTAGTTATTGACACTCTTTATCAAAAACGCTTCAACTCTGTGAGATAAACACTTTTTGACCGTATGGCTATATCTTTTCAAAATGTTGCAGGATCACAATGATTTTGACTTGTATTATGCAGAATCAAGCCCTTTTCAACATATGTCAGCACCAGCAAGCTGCTAGAAAGGAATCTTTAGTTATTGACACTCTGTTGCAAAAAAGCTTCAACTCAGTAAGAAAAACAGTTTTTGACCCTATTGCTATATCTTTTCAAAATGTTGCAGGAACACAATGATTTTGACTTATATTATGCAGAATCAAGCCCTTTTCAACATATTTCAGCACCAGCAAGCTGCTAGAATGGAATCTTTAGTTATTGACACTCTATATCAAAAACGCATCAACTCAGTGAGATAAACACTTTTTGACCGTATGGCTATATCTTTTCAAAATGTTGCAGGATCACATAGGTTTTGACTTATATTATGCAGAATCAAGCCCTTTTCAACATATTTCAGCACCAGCAAGCTGCTAGAAAGGAATCTTTAGTTATTGACACTCTGTTGCAAAAAAGTTTCAACTCAGTGAGATAAACACTTTTTGACCGTATGGCTATATCTTTTCAAAATGTTGCAGGATCACAATGATTTTGACTTATATTATGCAGAATCAAGCCCTTTTCAACATATTTCAGCACCAGCAAGCTGCTAGAAAGGAATCCTTAGTTATTGACACTCTTTTGCAAAAAAGCTTCAACTCAGTGAGATAAACACTTTTTGACCGTATGGCTATATCTTTTCAAAATGTTGTAGGATCACAATGAATTTGACTTATATTATGCAGAATCAAGCCCTTTTCAACATATTTCAGCGCCAGAAAGCTGCTAGAAAGGAATCTTTAGTTATTGACACTCTGTTGCAAAAAAGCTTCAACTCAGTGAGATGAACATTTTTTGATCATATGGCTATATCTTTTTAAAATGTTTCAGGATCAAAATGATTTTGACTTATATTATGCAGAATCAAGCCCTTTTCAACATATTTCAGCACCAGCAAGCTGCTAGAAAGGAATCTCTAGTTATTGACACTCTTTATCAAAAAATCTTCACCTCAGTGAGATAAACACTTTTTGACAATATGGCTATATCTTTTTAAAATGTTTCAGGATCACAATGATTTTGACTTATATTATGCAGAATCAAGCCCTTTTCAACATATTTCAGCACCAGCAAGCTGCTAGAAAGGAATCTTTAGTTATTGACACTCTGTTGCAAAAAAGCTTCAACTCAGTGAGAAAAACAGTTTTTGACCATATTGCTATATCTTTTCAAAATGTTGCAGGAACACAATGATTTTGACTTATATTATGCAGAATCAAGCCCTTTTCAACATATTTCAGCACCAGCAAGCTGCTAGAAAGGAATCTTTAGTTATTGACAGTCTTTATCAAAAACGCATCAACTCAGTGAGATAAACACTTTTTGACCGTATGGCTATATCTTTTCAAAATGTTGCAGGATCACATAGGTTTTGACTTATATTATGCAGAATCAAGCCCTTTTCAACATATTTCAGCACCAGCAAGCTGCTAGAAAGGAATCTTTAGTTATTGACACTCTGTTGCAAAAAAGTTTCAACTCAGTGAGATAAACACTTTTTGACCGTATGGCTATATCTTTTCAAAATGTTGCAGGATCACAATGATTTTGACTTATATTATGCAGAGTCAAGCCCTTTTCAACATATGTCAGCACCAGCAAGCTGCTAGAAAGGAATCTTTAGTTATTGACACTCTTTATCAAAAACGCTTCAACTCTGTGAGATAAACACTTTTTGACCGTATGGCTATATCTTTTCAAAATGTTGCAGGATCACAATGATTTTGACTTATATTATGCAGAATCAAGCCCTTTTCAACATATTTCAGCACCAGCAAGCTGCTAGAAAGGAATCTTTAGTTATTGACACTCTGTTGCAAAAAAGCTTCAACTCAGTGAGAAAAACAGTTTTTGACCATATTGCTATATCTTTTCAAAATGTTGCAGGAACACAATGATTTTGACTTATATTATGCAGAATCAAGCCCTTTTCAACATATTTCAGCACCAGCAAGCTGCTAGAATGGAATCTTTAGTTATTGACACTCTTTATCAAAAACACATCAACTCAGTGAGATAAACACTTTTTGACCGTATGGCTATATCTTTTCAAAATGTTGCAGGATCACATAGGTTTTGACTTATATTATGCAGAATCAAGCCCTTTTCAACATATTTCAGCACCAGCAAGCTGCTAGAAAGGAATCTTTAGTTATTGACACTCTGTTGCAAAAAAGTTTCAACTCAGTGAGATAAACACTTTTTGACCGTATGGCTATATCTTTTCAAAATGTTGCAGGATCACAATGATTTTGACTTATATTATGCAGAATTGAGCCCTTTTCAACATATTTCAGCACCAGCAAGCTGCTAGAAAGGAATATTTAGTTATTGACACTCTTTTGCAAAAAAGCTTCAACTCAGTGAGATAAACACTTTTTGACCGTATGGCTGTATCTTTTCAAAATGTTGCAGGATCACAATGAATTTGACTTATATCATGCAGAATCAAGCCCTTTTCAACATATTTCAGCACCAGCAAGCTGCTGGAATGGAATCTTTAGTTATTGACACTCTTTATCAAAAAAGCTTCAACTCAGTGAGATAAACACTTTATGACCGTATGGCTATATATTTTCAAAATATTGCAGGATCACATAGGTTTTGACTTATATTATGCAGAATCAAGCCCTTTTCAACATATTTCAGCACCAGCAAGCTGCTAGAAAGGAATCTTTAGTTATGTACACTCTGGTGAAAAAAAGCTTCAACTCAGTGAGAAAAACACATTTTGACCATATGGCTATATCTTTTCAAAATGTTGCAGGATCACAATGATTTTGATTTATATTATGCAGAATCAAGCCCTTTTCAACATATTTCAGCACCAGCAAGCTGCTAGAAAGGAATCTTTAGTTATTGACAATCTTTATCAAAAACGCTTTAACTCTGTGAGATAAACACTTTTTGACCGTATGGCTATATCTTTTCAAAATGTTGCAGGATGACAATGAATTTGACTTATATCATGCAGAATCAAGCCCTTTTCAACATTTTTCAGCACCAGCAAGCTGCTAGAAAGGAATCTTTAGTTATTGACACTCTGTTGCAAAAAAGCTTCAACTCAGTGAGAAAAACAGTTTTTGACCATATTGCTATATCTTTTCAAAATGTTGCAGGAACACAATGATTTTGACTTATATTATGCAGAATCAAGCCCTTTTCAACATATTTCAGCACCAGCAAGCTGCTAGAATGGAATCTTTAGTTATTGACACTCTTTATCAAAATGCTTCAACTCAGTGAGATAAACACTTTTTGACCGTATGGCTATATCTTTTCAAAATGTTGCAGGATCACATAGGTTTTGACTTATATTATGCAGAATCAAGCCCTTTTCAACATATTTCAGCACCAGCAAGCTGCTAGAAAGGAATCTTTAGTTATTGACACTCTGTTGCAAAAAAGTTTCAACTCAGTGAGATAAACACTTTTTGACCGTATGGCTATATCTTTTCAAAATGTTGCAGGATCACAATGATTTTGACTTACATTATGCAGAGTCAAGCCCTTTTCAACATATGTCAGCACCAGCAAGCTGCTAGAAAGGAATCTTTAGTTATTGACACTCTTTATCAAAAAAGCTTCAACTCAGTGAGATAAACACTTTTTGACCGTATGGCTATATCTTTTCAAAATGTTGCAGGATCACAATGATTTTGACTTATATTATGCAGAATCAAGCACTTTTCAACATATTTCAGCACCAGCAAGCTGCTAGAAAGGAATCTATAGTTATTGACACTCTTTTCCAAAGACGCTTCAACTCAGTGAGATAAACACTTTTTGACCATATGGCTATATCTTTTTAAAATGTTTCAGGATCACAATAATTTTGACTTATATTATGCAGAATCAAGCCCTTTTCAACATATTTCAGCACCAGCAAGCTGCTAGAAAGGAATCTTTAGTCATTGACACTCTGTTGCAAAAAACCTTCAACTCAGTGAGATAAACACTTTTTGACCATATGGCTATATCTTTTCAAATTGTTACAGGATCACAATGATTTTGACTTATATTATGCAGAATTAAGCCCTTTTCAACATATTTCAGCACCAGCAAGCTGCTAGAAAAGAATCTTTAGTTATTGACACTCTTTATCAAAAAAGCTTCAACTCAGTGAGATAAACACTTTTTGACCGTATGGCTATATCTTTTCAAAATGTTGCAGGATCACAATGAATTTGACTTATATTATGCAGAATCAAGCCCTTTTCAACATATTTAAGCACCAGCAAGCTGCTAGAAAGGAATCTTTAGTTATTGACATTCTGTTGCTAAAAAGCTTCAACTCAGTGAGATAAACACTTTTTGACCATATGGCTATATCTTTTCAATATGTTGCATGATCACAATAATTTTGATTTATATTATGCAGAATCAAGCCCTTTTCAACATATTTCAGCACCAGCAAGCTGCTAGAAAGGGATCTATAGTTATTGACACTCTTTTCCAAAGACGCTTCAACTCAGTGAGATAAACACTTTTTGACCATATGGTTATATCTTTTTAAAATGTTGCAGGATCACAATGATTTTGACTTATATTATGCAGAATCAAGCCCTTTTCAACATATTTCAGCACCAGCAAGCTGCTAGAAAGGAATCTTTAGTTATTGACACTCTTTATCAAAAACGCTTCAACTAAGTGAGATAAACACTTTATGACCGTATGGCTATATATTTTCAAAATGTTGCAGGATCACATAGGTTTTGACTTATATTATGCAGTATCAAGCCCTTTTCAACATATTTCAGCACCAGCAAGCTGCTAGAAAGGAATCTTTAGTTATTGACACTCTTTATCAAAAAAGCTTCAACTCAGTGAGATAAACACTTTTTGACCGTATGGCTATATCTTTTCAAAATGTTGCAGGATCACAATGATGTTGACTTATATTATGCAGAATCAAGCACTTTTCAACATATTTCAGCACCAGCAAGCTGCTAGAAAGGAATCTATAGTTATTGACACTCTTTTCCAAAGACGCTTCAACTCAGTGAGATAAACACTTTTTGACCGTATGGCTATATATTTTCAAAATGTTTCAGGATCACAATGAATTTGACTTATATTATGCAGAATCAAGCCCTTTTCAACATATTTCAGCACCAGCAAGCTGCTAGAAAGGAATCTTTAGTTATTGACATTCTGTTGCTAAAAAGCTTCAACTCAGTGAGATAAACACTTTTTGACCATATGGCTATATCTTTTTAAAATGTTGCAGGATCACAATGATTTTGACTAATATTATGCAGAATCAAGCCCTTTTCAACATATTTCAGCACCAGCAAGCTGCTAGAAAGGAATCTTTAGTTATTGACACTCTTTATCAAAAACGCTTAAACTCAGTGAGATAAACACTTTTTGACCGTATGGCTATATCTTTTCAAAATGTTGCATGATCACAATGATTTTGACTTATATTATGCAGAATCAAGCCCTTTTCAACATATTTCAGCACCAGCAAGCTGCTAGAAAGGGATTTTTAGTTATTGACACTCTTTTCCAAAGACGCTTCAACTCAGTGAGATAAACACTTTTTGACCATATGGTTATATCTTTTTAAAATGTTGCAGGATCACAATGATTTTGACTTATATTATGCAGAATCAAGCCCTTTTCAACATATTTCAGCACCAGCAAGCTGCTAGAAAGGAATCTTTAGTTATTGACATTCTGTTGCTAAAAAGCTTCAACTCAGTGAGATAAACACTTTTTGACCATATGGCTATATCTTTTTAAAATGTTGCAGGATCACAATGATTTTGACTAATATTATGCAGAATCAAGCCCTTTTCAACATATTTCAGCACCAGCAAGCTGCTAGAAAGGAATCTTTCGTCATTGACACTCTTTTGCAAAAAAGCTTCAACTCAGTGAGATAAACACTTTTTGACCATATGGCTATATCTTTTCAAATTGTTGCAGGATCACAATGATTTTGACTTATATTATGCAGAATTAAGCCCTTTTCAACATATTTAAGCACCAGCAACCTGCTAGAAAAGAATCTTTAGTTATTGACACTCTTTATCAAAAACGCTTCAACTCAGTGAGATAAACACTTTTTGACCGTATGGCTATATCTTTTCAAAATGTTGCAGGATGACAATGAATTTGACTTATATTATGCAGAATCAAGCCCTTTTCAACATATTTCAGCACCAGCAAGCTGCTAGAAAGGAATCTTTAGTTATTGACACTCTGTTGCTAAAAAGCTTCAACTCAGTGAGATAAACACTTTTTGACCAAATGGCTTTATCTTTTTAAAATGTTGCAGGATCACAATGATTTTGACTTATATTATGCAGAATCAAGCCCTTTTCAACATATTTCAGCACCAGCAAGCTGCTAGAAAGGAATATTCAGTTATTGACACTCTTTTGCAAAAAAGCTTCAACTCAGTGAGATAAACACTTTTTGACCGTATGGCTGTATCTTTTCAAAATGTTGCAGGATCACAATGAATTTGACTTATATTATGCAGAATCAAGCCCTTTTCAACATATTTCAGCACCAGCAAGCTGCTAGAAAGGAATCTTTAGTTATGTACACTCTGTTGCAAAAAAGCTTCAACTCAGTGAGAAAAACACATTTTGACCATATGGCTATATCTTTTCAAAATGTTGCAGGATCACAATGATTTTGATTTATATTATGCAGAATCAAGCCCTTTTCAACATATTTCAGCACCAGCAAGCTGCTAGAAAGGAATCTTTAGTTATTGACACTCTTTATCAAAAACGCTTCAACTCTGTGAGATAAACACTTTTTGACCGTATGGCTATATCTTTTCAAAATGTTGCAGGATCACAATGATTTTGACTTATATTATGCAGAATCAAGCCCTTTTCAACATATTTCAGCACCAGCAAGCTGCTAGAAAGGAATCTTTAGTTATTGACACTCTTTTGCAAAAAAGCTTCAACTCAGTGAGAAAAACAGTTTTTGACCATATTGCTATATCTTTTCAAAATGTTGCAGGAACACAATGATTTTGACTTATATTATGCAGAATCAAGCCCTTTTCAACATATTTCAGCACCAGCAAGCTGCTAGAATGGAATCTTTAGTTATTGACACTCTTTATCAAAAACGCTTCAACTCAGTGAGATAAACACTTTATAACCGTATGGCTATATATTTTAAAAATGTTGCAGGATCACATAGGTTTTGACTTATATTATGCAGTATCAAGCCCTTTTCAACATATTTCAGCACCAGCAAGCTGCTAGAAAGGAATCTTTAGTTATTGATACTCTTTATCAAAAAAGCTTCAACTCAGTGAGATAAACACTTTTTGACCGTATGGCTATATCTTTTCAAAATGTTGCAGGATCACAATGATTTTGACTTATATTATGCAGAATCAAGCACTTTTCAACATATTTCAGCACCAGCAAGCTGCTAGAAAGGAATCTATAGTTATTGACACTCTTTTCCAAAGACGCTTCAACTCAGTGAGATAAACACTTTTTGACCGTATGGCTATATCTTTTCAAAATGTTGCAGGATCACAATGATTTTGACTTATATTATGCAGAATCAAGCCCTTTTCAACATATTTCAGCACCAGCAAGCTGCTAGAAAGGAATCTTTAGTTATTGACACTCTTTATCAAAAACGCTTCAACTCAGTGAGATAAACACTTTTTGACCGTATGGCTATATCTTTTCAAAATGTTGCAGGATCACAATGAATTTGACTTATATTATGCAGAATCAAGCCCTTTTCAACATATTTCAGCACCAGCAAGCTGCTAGAAAGGAATCTTTAGTTATTGACATTCTGTTGCTAAAAAGCTTCAACTCAGTGAGATAAACACTTTTTGACCATATGGCTATATCTTTTTAAAATGTTGCAGGATCACAATGATTTTGACTAATATTATGCAGAATCAAGCCCTTTTCAACATATTTCAGCACCAGCAAGCTGCTAGAAAGGAATCTTTAGTCATTGACACTCTGTTGCAAAAAAGCTTCAACTCAGTGAGATAAACACTTTTTGACCATATGGCTATATCTTTTCAAATTGTTGCAGGATCACAATGATTTTGACTTATATTATGCAGAATTAAGCCCTTTTCAACATATTTAAACACCAGCAACCTGCTAGAAAAGAATCTTTAGTTATTGACACTCTTTATCAAAAACGCTTCAACTAAGTGAGATAAACACTTTTTAACCGTATGGCTATATCTTTTCAAAATGTTGCAGGATCACAATGATTTTGACTTATATTATGCAGAATCAAGCCCTTTTCAACATATTTCAGCACCAGCAAGCTGCTAGAAAGGAATCTTTAGTTATTGACATTCTGTTGCTAAAAAGCTTCAACTCAGTGAGATAAACACTTTTTGACCATATGGCTATATCTTTTTAAAATGTTGCAGGATCACAATGATTTTGACTAATATTATGCAGAATCAAGCCCTTTTCAACATATTTCAGCACCAGCAAGCTGCTAGAAAGGAATCTTTAGTCATTGACACTCTGTTGCAAAAAAGCTTCAACTCAGTGAGATAAACACTTTTTGACCATATGGCTATATCTTTTCAAATTGTTGCAGGATCACAATGATTTTGACTTATATTATGCAGAATTAAGCCCTTTTCAACATATTTAAGCACCAGCAACCTGCTAGAAAAGAATCTTTAGTTATTGACACTCTTTATCAAAAACGCTTCAACTAAGTGAGATAAACACTTTTTAACCGTATGGCTATATCTTTTCAAAATGTTGCAGGATCACAATGATTTTGACTTATATTATGCAGAATCAAGCCCTTTTCAACATATTTCAGCACCAGCAAGCTGCTAGAAAGGAATCTTTAGTTATTGACACTCTGTTGCTAAAAAGCTTCAACTCAGTGAGATAAACACTTTTTGACCATATGGCTTTATCTTTTTAAAATGTTGCAGGATCACAATGATTTTGACTTATATTATGCAGAATCAAGCCCTTTTCAACATATTTCAGCACCAGCAAGCTGCTAGAAAGGAATCTTTAGTTATTGACACTCTTTTGCAAAAAAGCTTCAACTCATTGAGATAAAAATTTTTTGACCGTATGGCTATATCTTTTCCAAATGTTGCAGGATCACATAGATTTTGACTTATATTATGCAGAATCAAGCCCTTTTCAACATATTTCAGCACCAGCAAGCTGCTAGAAAGGAATCTTTAGTTATTGACACTCTGTTGCAAAAAAGTTTCAACTCAGTGAGATAAACACTTTTTGACCGTATGGCTATATCTTTTCAAATTGTTGCATGATCACAATGATTTTGACTTATATTATGCAGAATTGAGCCCTTTTCAACATATTTCAGCACCAGCAAGCTGCTAGAAAGGAATCTTTAGTTATTGACACTCTTTATCAAAAAAGCTTCAACTCAGTGAGATAAACTCTTTTTGACCATATGGCTATATCTTTTCAAAATGTTGCAGGATCACAATGAATTTGACTTATATTATGCAGAATTAAGCCCTTTTCAACATATTTCAGCACCAGCAAGCTGCTAGAAAAGAATCTTTAGTTATTGACAGTCTTCATCAAAAACGCTTAAACTCAGTGAGAAAAACACTTTTAGACCGTATGGCTATATCTTTTCAAAATGTTGCAGGATCACAATGAATTTGACTTATATTATGCAGAATCAAGCCCTTTTCAACATATTTCAGTACCAGCAAGCTGCTAGAAAGGAATCTTTAGTTATTGACAGTCTTTATCAAAAACGCTTCAACTCTGTGAGATAAACACTTTTTGACCGTATGGCTATATCTTTTCAAAATGTTGCAGGATCACATAGATTTTGACATATATTATGCAGAATCAAGCCCTTTTCAACATATTTCAGCACCAGCAAGCTGCTAGAAAGGAATCTTTAGTTATTGACACTCTGTTGCAAAAAAGTTTCAACTCAGTGAGATAAACACTTTTTGACCGTATGGCTATATCTTTTCAAAATGTTGCAGGATCACAATTAATTTGACTTATATTATGCAGAATCAAGCCCTTTTCAACATATTTCAGCACCAGCAAGCTGCTAGAAAAGAATCTTTAGTTATTGACACTCTTTATCAAAAACGCTTCAACTCAGTGAGATAAACACTTTTTGACCGTATGGCTATATCTTTTCAAAATGTTGCAGGATCACAATGAATTTGACTTATATTATGCAGAATCAAGCCCTTGACAACATATTTCAGCACCAGCAAGCTGCTAGAAAGGAATCTTTAGTTATTGACATTCTGTTGCTAAAAAGCTTCAACTCAGTGAGATAAACACTTTTTGACCATATGGCTATATCTTTTTAAAATGTTGCAGGATCACAATGATTTTGACTTATATTATGCAGAATCAAGCCCTTTTCAACATATTTCAGCACCAGCAAGCTGCTAGAAAGGAATCTTTAGTTATTGACACTCTGTTGCAAAAAAGTAACAACTCAGTGAGATAAACACTTTTTGACCGTATGGCTATATCTTTTCAAAATGTTGCAGGATCACAATGATTTTGACTTATATTATGCAGAGTCAAGCCCTTTTCAACATATGTCAGCACCAGCAAGCTGCTAGAAAGGAATCTTTAGTTATTGACACTCTTTATCAAAAAAGCTTCAACTCAGTGAGATAAACACTTTTTGATCGTATGGCTATATCTTTTCAAAATGTTGCAGGATCACAATGATTTTGACTTATATTATGCAGAATCAAGCACTTTTCAACATATTTCAGCACCAGCAAGCTGCTAGAAAGGAATCTATAGTTATTGACACTCTTTTCCAAAGACGCTTCAACTGAGTGAGATAAACACTTTTTGACCATATGGTTATATCTTTTTAAAATGTTGCAGGATCACAATGATTTTGACTTATATTATGCAGAATCAAGCCCTTTTCAACATATTTCAGCACCAGCAAGCTGCTAGAAAGGAATCTTTAGTTATTGACACTCTGTTGCTAAAAAGCTTCAACTCAGTGAGATAAACACTTTTTGAACATATGGCTTTATCTTTTTAAAATGTTGCAGGATCACAATGATTTTGACTAATATCATGCAGAATCAAGCCCTTTTCAACATATTTCAGCACCAGCAAGCTGCTTGAAAGGAATCTTTAGTCATTGACACTCTGTTGCAAAAAAGCTTCAACTCAGTGAGATAAACACTTTTTGACCATATGGCTATATCTTTTCAAATTGTTGCAGGATCACAATGATTTTGACTTATATTATGCAGAATTAAGCCCTTTTCAACATATTTCAGCACCAGCAAGCTGCTAGAAAGGAATCTTTAGTTATTGACACTCTTTATCAAAAACGCTTCAACTCAGTGAGATAAACACTTTTTGACCGTATGGCTATATCTTTTCAAAATGTTGCAGGATCACAATGAATTTGACTTATATTATGCAGAATCAAGCCCTTTTCAACATATTTCAGCACCAGCAAGCTGCTAGAAAGGAATCTTTAGTTATTGACATTCTGTTGCTAAAAAGCTTCAACTCAGTGAGATAAACACTTTTTGACCATATGGCTATATCTTTTTAAAATGTTGCAGGATCACAATGATTTTGACTAATATTATGCAGAATCAAGCCCTTTTCAACATATTTCAGCACCAGCAAGCTGCTAGAAAGGAATCTTTAGTTATTGACACTCTTTATCAAAAAACCTTCAACTCAGTGAGATAAACACTTTTTGACTGTATGGCTATATCTTTTCAAAATGTTGCATGATCACAATGCTTTTGATTTATATTATGCAGAATCAAGCCCTTTTCAACATATTTAAGCACCAGCAACCTGCTAGAAAAGAATCTTTAGTTATTGACACTCTTTTCCAAATACGCTTCAACTCAGTGAGATAAACACTTTTTGATCATATGGTTATATCTTTTTAAAATGTTGCAGGATCACAATGATTTTGACTTATATTATGCAGAATCAAGCCCTTTTCAACATATTTCAGCACCAGCAAGCTGCTAGAAAGGAATCTTTAGTTATTGACACTCTGTTGCTAAAAAGCTTCAACTCAGTGAGATAAACACTTTTTGACCATATGGCTTTATCTTTTTAAAATGTTGCAGGATCACAATGATTTTGACTTATATTATGCAAAATCAAGCCCTTTTCAACATATTTCAGCACCAGCAAGCTGCTAGAAAGGAATCTTTAGTTATTGACACTCTTTTGCAAAAAAGCTTCAACTCAGTGAGATAAACACTTTTTGACCGTATGGCTATATCTTTTCAAAATGTTGCAGGATCACATAGATTTTGACTTATATTATGCAGAATCAAGCCCTTTTCAACATATTTCAGCACCAGCAAGCTGCTAGAAAGGAATCTTTAGTTATTGACACTCTGTTGCAAAAAAGTTTCAACTCAGTGAGATAAACACTTTTTGACCGTATGGCTATATCTTTTCAAAATGTTGCAGGATCACAATGAATTTTACTTATATTATGCAGAATTAAGCCCTTTTCAACATATTTCAGCACCAGCAAGCTGCTAGAAAAGAATCTTTAGTTATTGACACTCTTTATCAAAAACGCTTCAACTCAGTGAGATAAACACTTTTTGACCGTATGGCTATATCTTTTCAAAATGTTGCAGGATCACAATGAATTTGACTTATATTATGCAGAATCAAGCCCTTGACAACATATTTCAGCACCAGCAAGCTGCTAGAAAGGAATCTTTAGTTATTGACATTCTGTTGCTAAAAAGCTTCAACTCAGTGAGATAAACACTTTTTGACCGTATGGCTATATCTTTTCAAAATGTTGCAGGATCACAATGAATTTGACTTATATTATGCAGATTCAAGCCCTTTTCAACATATTTCAGCACCAGCGAGCTGCTAGAAAGGAATCTTTAGTTATTGACACTCTGTTACAAAAAAGCTTCAACTCAGTGAGATAAACACTTTTTGACCATATGGCTATATCTTTTCAAAATGTTTCAGGATCACAATAATTTTGACTTATATTATGCAGAATCAAGCCCTTTTCAACATATTTCAGCACCAGCAAGCTGCTAGAAAGGAATCTTTAGTTATTGACATTCTGTTGCTAAAAAGCTTCAACTCAGTGAGATAAACACTTTTTGACCATATGGCTATATCTTTTTAAAATGTTTCAGGATCACAATGATTTTGACTAATATTATGCAGAATCAAGCCCTTTTCAACATATTTCAGCACCAGCAAGCTGCTAGAAAGGAATCTTTAGTCATTGACACTCTGTTGCAAAAAAGCTTCAACTCAGTGAGATAAACACTTTTTGACCATATGGCTTTATCTTTTTAAAATGTTGCAGGATCACAATGATTTTGACTTATATTATGCAGAATCAAGCCCTTTTCAACATATTTCAGCACCAGCAAGCTGCTAGAAAGGAATCTTTAGTTATTGACACTCTTTTGCAAAAAAGCTTCAACTCAGTGAGATAAAAATTTTTTGACCGTATGGCTATATCTTTTCCAAATGTTGCAGGATCACATAGATTTTGACTTATATTATGCAGAATCAAGCCCTTTTCAACATATTTCAGCACCAGCAAGCTGCTAGAAAGGAATCTTTAGTTATTGACACTCTGTTGCAAAAAAGTTTCAACTCAGTGAGATAAACACTTTTTGACCGTATGGCTATATCTTTTCAAATTGTTGCATGATCACAATGATTTTGACTTATATTATGCAGAATCAAGCCCTTTTCAACATATTTCAGCACCAGCAAGCTGCTAGAAAGGAATCTTTAGTTATTGACACTCTTTATCAAAAAAGCTTCAACTCAGTGAGATAAACTCTTTTTGACCATATGGCTATATCTTTTCAAAATGTTGCAGGATCACAATGAATTTGACTTATATTATGCAGAATTAAGCCCTTTTCAACATATTTCAGCACCAGCAAGCTGCTAGAAAAGAATCTTTAGTTATTGACAGTCTTCATCAAAAACGCTTAAACTCAGTGAGAAAAACACTTTTAGACCGTATGGCTATATCTTTTCAAAATGTTGCAGGATCACAATGAATTTGACTTATATTATGCAGAATCAAGCCCTTTTCAACATATTTCAGCACCAGCAAGCTGCTAGAAAGGAATCTTTAGTTATTGACAGTCTTTATCAAAAACGCTTCAACTCTGTGAGATAAACACTTTTTGACCGTATGGCTATATCTTTTCAAAATGTTGCAGGATCACATAGATTTTGACTTATATTATGCAGAATCAAGCCCTTTTCAACATATTTCAGCACCAGCAAGCTGCTAGAAAGGAATCTTTAGTTATTGACACTCTGTTGCAAAAAAGTTTCAACTCAGTGAGATAAACACTTTTTGACCGTATGGCTATATCTTTTCAAAATGTTGCAGGATCACAATGAATTTGACTTATATTATGCAGAATCAAGCCCTTGACAACATATTTCAGCACCAGCAAGCTGCTAGAAAGGAATCTTTAGTTATTGACATTCTGTTGCTAAAAAGCTTCAACTCAGTGAGATAAACACTTTTTGACCATATGGCTATATCTTTTTAAAATGTTGCAGGATCACAATGATTTTGACTTATATTATGCAGAATCAAGCCCTTTTCAACATATTTCAGCACCAGCAAGCTGCTAGAAAGGAATCTTTAGTTATTGACACTCTGTTGCAAAAAAGTAACAACTCAGTGAGATAAACACTTTTTGACCGTATGGCTATATCTTTTCAAAATGTTGCAGGATCACAATGATTTTGACTTATATTATGCAGAGTCAAGCCCTTTTCAACATATGTCAGCACCAGCAAGCTGCTAGAAAGGAATCTTTAGTTATTGACACTCTTTATCAAAAAAGCTTCAACTCAGTGAGATAAACACTTTTTGATCGTATGGCTATATCTTTTCAAAATGTTGCAGGATCACAATGATTTTGACTTATATTATGCAGAATCAAGCACTTTTCAACATATTTCAGCACCAGCAAGCTGCTAGAAAGGAATCTATAGTTATTGACACTCTTTTCCAAAGACGCTTCAACTCAGTGAGATAAACACTTCTTGACCATATGGCTATATCTTTTTTAAAATGTTTCAGGATCACAATAATTTTGACTTATATTATGCAGAATCAAGCCCTTTTCAACTTATTTCAGCACCAGCAAGCTGCTAGAAAGGAATCTTTAGTCATTGAAACTCTGTTGCAAAAAAGCTTCAACTCAGTGAGATAAACACTTTTTGACCATATGGCTATATCTTTTCAAATTGTTACAGGATCACAATGATTTTGACTTATATTATGCAGAGTCAAGCCCTTTTCAACATATGTCAGCACCAGCAAGCTGCTAGAAAGGAATCTTTAGTCATTGACACTCTGTTGCAAAAAAGCTTCAACTCAGTGAGATAAACACTTTTTGACCGTATGGCTATATCTTTTCAAATTGTTGCAGGATCACAATGAATTTGACTTATATTATGCAGAATCAAGCCCTTTTCAACATATTTCAGCACCAGCAAGCTGCTAGAAAGGAATCTTTAGTTATTGACACTCTTTATCAAAAACGCTTCAACTCAGTGAGATAAACACTTTTTGACCATATGGCTATATCTTTTTAAAATGTTGCAGGATCACAATGATTTTGACTAATATTATGCAGAATCAAGCCCTTTTCAACATATTTCAGCACCAGCAAGCTGCTAGAAAGGAATCTTTAGTTATTGACACTCTTTATCAAAAAAGCTTCAACTCAGTGAGATAAACACTTTTTGACCGTATGGCTATATCTTTTCAAAATGTTGCATGATCACAATGATTTTGATTTATATTATGCAGAATCAAGCCCTTTTCAACATATTTCAGCACCAGCAAGCTGCTAGAAAGGGATCTATAGTTATTGACACTCTTTTCCAAAGACGCTTCAACTGAGTGAGATAAACACTTTTTGACCATATGGTTATATCTTTTTAAAATGTTGCAGGATCACAATGATTTTGACTTATATTATGCAGAATCAAGCCCTTTTCAACATATTTCAGCACCAGCAAGCTGCTAGAAAGGAATCTTTAGTTATTGACACTCTGTTGCTAAAAAGCTTCAACTCAGTGAGATAAACACTTTTTGAACATATGGCTTTATCTTTTTAAAATGTTGCAGGATCACAATGATTTTGACTAATATCATGCAGAATCAAGCCCTTTTCAACATATTTCAGCACCAGCAAGCTGCTTGAAAGGAATCTTTAGTCATTGACACTCTGTTGCAAAAAAGCTTCAACTCAGTGAGATAAACACTTTTTGACCATATGGCTATATCTTTTCAAATTGTTGCAGGATCACAATGATTTTGACTTATATTATGCAGAATTAAGCCCTTTTCAACATATTTCAGCACCAGCAAGCTGCTAGAAAGGAATCTTTAGTTATTGACACTCTTTATCAAAAACGCTTCAACTCAGTGAGATAAACACTTTTTGACCGTATGGCTATATCTTTTCAAAATGTTGCAGGATCACAATGAATTTGACTTATATTATGCAGAATCAAGCCCTTTTCAACATATTTCAGCACCAGCAAGCTGCTAGAAAGGAATCTTTAGTTATTGACATTCTGTTGCTAAAAAGCTTCAACTCAGTGAGATAAACACTTTTTGACCATATGGCTATATCTTTTTAAAATGTTGCAGGATCACAATGATTTTGACTAATATTATGCAGAATCAAGCCCTTTTCAACATATTTCAGCACCAGCAAGCTGCTAGAAAGGAATCTTTAGTTATTGACACTCTTTATCAAAAAACCTTCAACTCAGTGAGATAAACACTTTTTGACTGTATGGCTATATCTTTTCAAAATGTTGCATGATCACAATGCTTTTGATTTATATTATGCAGAATCAAGCCCTTTTCAACATATTTAAGCACCAGCAACCTGCTAGAAAAGAATCTTTAGTTATTGACACTCTTTTCCAAATACGCTTCAACTCAGTGAGATAAACACTTTTTGATCATATGGTTATATCTTTTTAAAATGTTGCAGGATCACAATGATTTTGACTTATATTATGCAGAATCAAGCCCTTTTCAACATATTTCAGCACCAGCAAGCTGCTAGAAAGGAATCTTTAGTTATTGACACTCTGTTGCTAAAAAGCTTCAACTCAGTGAGATAAACACTTTTTGACCATATGGCTTTATCTTTTTAAAATGTTGCAGGATCACAATGATTTTGACTTATATTATGCAAAATCAAGCCCTTTTCAACATATTTCAGCACCAGCAAGCTGCTAGAAAGGAATCTTTAGTTATTGACACTCTTTTGCAAAAAAGCTTCAACTCAGTGAGATAAACACTTTTTGACCGTATGGCTATATCTTTTCAAAATGTTGCAGGATCACATAGATTTTGACTTATATTATGCAGAATCAAGCCCTTTTCAACATATTTCAGCACCAGCAAGCTGCTAGAAAGGAATCTTTAGTTATTGACACTCTGTTGCAAAAAAGTTTCAACTCAGTGAGATAAACACTTTTTGACCGTATGGCTATATCTTTTCAAAATGTTGCAGGATCACAATGAATTTGACTTATATTATGCAGAATTAAGCCCTTTTCAACATATTTCAGCACCAGCAAGCTGCTAGAAAAGAATCTTTAGTTATTGACACTCTTTATCAAAAACGCTTCAACTCAGTGAGATAAACACTTTTTGACCGTATGGCTATATCTTTTCAAAATGTTGCAGGATCACAATGAATTTGACTTATATTATGCAGAATCAAGCCCTTGACAACATATTTCAGCACCAGCAAGCTGCTAGAAAGGAATCTTTAGTTATTGACATTCTGTTGCTAAAAAGCTTCAACTCAGTGAGATAAACACTTTTTGACCGTATGGCTATATCTTTTCAAAATGTTGCAGGATCACAATGAATTTGACTTATATTATGCAGATTCAAGCCCTTTTCAACATATTTCAGCACCAGCAAGCTGCTAGAAAGGAATCTTTAGTTATTGACACTCTGTTACAAAAAAGCTTCAACTCAGTGAGATAAACACTTTTTGACCATATGGCTATATCTTTTCAAATTGTTGCAGGATCACAATGAATTTAACTTATATTATGCAGAATTAAGCCCTTTTCAACATATTTCAGCACCAGCAAGCTGCTAGAAAACAATCTTTAGTTATTGACACTCTTTTGCAAAAAAGCTTCAACTCAGTGAGATAAACACTTTTTGACCATATGGCTATATCTTTTCAAAATGTTTCAGGATCACAATAATTTTGACTTATATTATGCAGAATCAAGCCCTTTTCAACATATTTCAGCACCAGCAAGCTGCTAGAAAGGAATCTTTAGTTATTGACATTCTGTTGCTAAAAAGCTTCAACTCAGTGAGATAAACACTTTTTGACCATATGGCTATATCTTTTTAAAATGTTTCAGGATCACAATGATTTTGACTAATATTATGCAGAATCAAGCCCTTTTCAACATATTTCAGCACCAGCAAGCTGCTAGAAAGGAATCTTTAGTCATTGACACTCTGTTGCAAAAAAGCTTCAACTCAGTGAGATAAACACTTTTTGACCATATGGCTATATCTTTTCAAATTGTTGCAGGATCACAATGATTTTGACTTATATTATGCAGAATTAAGCCCTTTTCAACATATTTAAGCACCAGCAACCTGCTAGAAAAGAATCTTTAGTTATTGACACTCTTTATCAAAAACGCTTCAACTCAGTGAGATAAACACTTTTTGACCGTATGGCTATATCTTTTCAAAATGTTGCAGGATCACAATGAATTTGACTTATATTATGCAGAATCAAGCCCTTGACAACATATTTCAGCACCAGCAAGCTGCTAGAAAGGAATCTTTAGTTATTGACATTCTGTTGCTAAAAAGCTTCAACTCAGTGAGATAAACACTTTTTGACCGTATGGCTATATCTTTTCAAAATGTTGCAGGATCACAATGAATTTGACTTATATTATGCAGAATCAAGCCCTTTTCAACATATTTCAGCACCAGCAAGCTGCTAGAAAGGAATCTTTAGTTATTGACACTCTGTTACAAAAAAGCTTCAACTGAGTGAGATAAACACTTTTTGACCATATGGCTATATCTTTTCAAATTGTTGCAGGATCACAATGAATTTAACTTATATTATGCAGAATTAAGACCTTTTCAACATATTTCAGCACCAGCAAGCTGCTAGAAAGGAATCTTTAGTCATTGACACTCTGTTGCAAATAAGCTTCAACTCAGTGAGATAAACACTTTTTGACCATGTGGCTATATCTTTTCAAATTGTTGCAGGATCACAATGATTTTGACTTATATTATGCAGAATTAAGCCCTTTTCAACATATTTAAGCACCAGCAACCTGCTAGAAAAGAATCTTTAGTTATTGACACTCTGTTACAAAAAAGCTTCAACTCAGTGAGATAAACACTTTTTGACCATATGGCTATATCTTTTCAAATTGTTGCAGGATCACAATGAATTTAACTTATATTATGCAGAATTAAGCCCTTTTCAACATATTTCAGCACCAGCAAGCTGCTAGAAAACAATCTTTAGTTATTGACACTCTTTTGCAAAAAAGCTTCAACTCAGTGAGATAAACACTTTTTGACCATATGGCTATATCTTTTCAAAATGTTTCAGGATCACAATAATTTTGACTTATATTATGCAGAATCAAGCCCTTTTCAACATATTTCAGCACCAGCAAGCTGCTAGAAAGGAATCTTTAGTTATTGACATTCTGTTGCTAAAAAGCTTCAACTCAGTGAGATAAACACTTTTTGACCATATGGCTATATCTTTTTAAAATGTTTCAGGATCACAATGATTTTGACTAATATTATGCAGAATCAAGCCCTTTTCAACATATTTCAGCACCAGCAAGCTGCTAGAAAGGAATCTTTAGTCATTGACACTCTGTTGCAAAAAAGCTTCAACTCAGTGAGATAAACACTTTTTGACCATATGGCTATATCTTTTCAAATTGTTGCAGGATCACAATGATTTTGACTTATATTATGCAGAATTAAGCCCTTTTCAACATATTTAAGCACCAGCAACCTGCTAGAAAAGAATCTTTAGTTATTGACACTCTTTATCAAAAACGCTTCAACTCAGTGAGATAAACACTTTTTGACCGTATGGCTATATCTTTTCAAAATGTTGCAGGATCACAATGAATTTGACTTATATTATGCAGAATTAAGCCCTTTTCAACATATTTCAGCACCAGCAAGCTGCTAGAAAAGAATCTTTAGTTATTGACACTCTTTATCAAAAACGCTTCAACTCAGTGAGATAAACACTTTTTGACCGTATGGCTATATCTTTTCAAAATGTTGCAGGATCACAATGAATTTGACTTATATTATGCAGAATCAAGCCCTTGACAACATATTTCAGCACCAGCAAGCTGCTAGAAAGGAATCTTTAGTTATTGACATTCTGTTGCTAAAAAGCTTCAACTCAGTGAGATAAACACTTTTTGACCGTATGGCTATATCTTTTCAAAATGTTGCAGGATCACAATGAATTTGACTTATATTATGCAGAATCAAGCCCTTTTCAACATATTTCAGCACCAGCAAGCTGCTAGAAAGGAATCTTTAGTTATTGACACTCTGTTACAAAAAAGCTTCAACTGAGTGAGATAAACACTTTTTGACCATATGGCTATATCTTTTCAAATTGTTGCAGGATCACAATGAATTTAACTTATATTATGCAGAATTAAGACCTTTTCAACATATTTCAGCACCAGCAAGCTGCTAGAAAACAATCTTTAGTTATTGACACTCTTTTGCAAAAAAGCTTCAACTCAGTGAGATAAACACTTTTTGACCATATGGCTATATCTTTTCAAAATGTTTCAGGATCACAATAATTTTGACTTATATTATGCAGAATCAAGCCCTTTTCAACATATTTCAGCACCAGCAAGCTGCTAGAAAGGAATCTTTAGTCATTGACACTCTGTTGCAAATAAGCTTCAACTCAGTGAGATAAACACTTTTTGACCATGTGGCTATATCTTTTCAAATTGTTGCAGGATCACAATGATTTTGACTTATATTATGCAGAATTAAGCCCTTTTCAACATATTTAAGCACCAGCAACCTGCTAGAAAAGAATCTTTAGTTATTGACACTCTTTATCAAAAACGCTTCAACTCAGTGAGATAAACACTTTTTGACCGTATGGCTATATCTTTTCAAAATGTTGCAGGATGACAATGAATTTGACTTATATTATGCAGAATCAAGCCCTTTTCAACATATTTCAGCACCAGCAAGCTGCTAGAAAGGAATCTTTAGTTATTGACATTCTGTTGCTAAAAATCTTCAACTCAGTGAGATAAACACTTTTTGACCATATGGCTATATCTTTTTAAAATGTTGCAGGATCACAATGATTTTGACTAATATTATGCAAAATCAAGCCCTTTTCAACATATTTCAGCACCAGCAAGCTGCTAGAAAGGAATCTTTAGTTATTGACACTCTTTATCAAAAAAGCTTCAACTCAGTGAGATAAACACTTTTTGACTGTATGGCTATATCTTTTCAAAATGTTGCATGATCACAATTATTTTGATTTATATTATGCAGAATCAAGCCCTTTTCAACATATTTCAGCACCAGCAAGCTGCTAGAAAGGGATCTATAGTTATTGACACTCTTTTCCAAAGACGCTTCAACTCAGTGAGATAAACACTTTTTGACCATATGGTTATATCTTTTTAAAATGTTGCAGGATCACAATGATTTTGACTTATATTATGCAGAATCAAGCCCTTTTCAACATATTTCAGCACCAGCAAGCTGCTAGAAAGGAATCTTTAGTTATTGACACTCTGTTGCTAAAAAGCTTCAACTCAGTGAGATAAACACTTTTTGACCATATGGCTTTATCTTTTTAAAATGTTGCAGGATCACAATGATTTTGACTTATATTATGCAGAATCAAGCCCTTTTCAACATATTTCAGCACCAGCAAGCTGCTAGAAAGGAATCTTTAGTTATTGACACTCTTTTGCAAAAAAGGTTCAACTCAGTGAGATGAACACTTTTTGACCGTATGGCTATATGTTTTCAAAATGTTGCAGGATCACATAGATTTTGACTTATATTATGCAGAATCAAGCCCTTTTCAACATATTTCAGCACCAGCAAGCTGCTAGAAAGGAATCTTTAGTTATTGACATTCTGTTGCTAAAAAGCTTCAACTCAGTGAGATCAACACTTTTTGACCATATGGCTATATATTTTTAAAATGTTACAGGATCACAATGATTTTGACTTATATTTTGCAGAATCAAGCCCTTTTCAACATATTTCCGCACCAGCAAGCTGCTAGAAAGGAATCTTTAGTTATTGACACTCTGTTACAAAAAAGCTTCAACTCAGTGAGATAAACACTTTTTGACCATATGGCTATATCTTTTCAAATTGTTGCAGGATCACAATGAATTTAACTTATATTATGCAGAATTAAGCCCTTTTCAACATATTTCAGCACCAGCAAGCTGCTAGAAAAGAATATTTAGTTATTGACACTCTTTTGCAAAAAAGCTTCAACTCAGTGAGATAAACACTTTTTGACCATATGGCTATATTTTTTCAAAATGTTTCAGGATCACAATAATTTTGACTTATATTATGCAGAATCAAGCCCTTTTCAACATATTTCAGCACCAGCAAGCTGCTAGAAAGGAATCTTTAGTTATTGACACTCTGTTGCTAAAAAGCTTCAACTCAGTGAGATAAACACTTTTTGACCATATGGCTTTATCTTTTTAAAATGTTGCAGGATCACAATGATTTTGACTTATATTATGCAAAATCAAGCCCTTTTCAACATATTTCAGCACCAGCAAGCTGCTAGAAAGGAATCTTTAGTTATTGACACTCTTTTGCAAAAAAGCTTCAACTCAGTGAGATGAACACTTTTTGACCGTATGGCTATATCTTTTCAAAATGTTGCAGGTTCACATAGATTTTGATTTATATTATGCAGAATCAAGCCCTTTTCAACATATTTCTGCACCAGCAAGCTGCTAGAAAGGGATCTATAGTTATTGACACTCTTTTCCAAAGACGCTTCAACTCAGTGAGATAAACACTTTTTGACCATATGGTTATATCTTTTTAAAATGTTGCAGGATCACAATGATTTTGACTTATATTATGCAGAATCAAGCCCTTTTCAACATATTTCAGCACCAGCAAGCTGCTAGAAAGGAATCTTTAGTTATTGACACTCTGTTGCTAAAAAGCTTCAACTCAGTGAGATAAACACTTTTTGACCATATGGCTTTATCTTTTTAAAATGTTGCAGGATCACAATGATTTTGACTTATATTATGCAGAATCAAGCCCTTTTCAACATATTTCAGCACCAGCAAGCTGCTAGAAAGGAATCTTTAGTTATTGACACTCTTTTGCAAAAAAGGTTCAACTCAGTGAGATGAACACTTTTTGACCGTATGGCTATATGTTTTCAAAATGTTGCAGGATCACATAGATTTTGACTTATATTATGCAGAATCAAGCCCTTTTCAACATATTTCAGCACCAGCAAGCTGCTAGAAAGGAATCTTTAGTTATTGACACTCTGTTGCAAAAAAGTTTCAACTCAGTGAGATAAACACTTTTTGACCGTATGGCTATATCTTTTCAAAATGTTGCAGGATCACAATGAATTTGACTTATATTATGCAGAATCAAGCCCTTGACAACATATTTCAGCACCAGCAAGCTGCTAGAAAGGAATCTTTAGTTATTGACATTCTGTTGCTAAAAAGCTTCAACTCAGTGAGATCAACACTTTTTGACCATATGGCTATATATTTTTAAAATGTTACAGGATCACAATGATTTTGACTTATATTTTGCAGAATCAAGCCCTTTTCAACATATTTCCGCACCAGCAAGCTGCTAGAAAGGAATCTTTAGTTATTGACACTCTGTTACAAAAAAGCTTCAACTCAGGGAGATAAACACTTTTTGACCATATGGCTATATCTTTTCAAATTGTTGCAGGATCACAATGAATTTAACTTATATTATGCAGAATTAAGCCCTTTTCAACATATTTCAGCACCAGCAAGCTGCTAGAAAAGAATATTTAGTTATTGACACTCTTTTGCAAAAAAGCTTCAACTCAGTGAGATAAACACTTTTTGACCATATGGCTATATTTTTTCAAAATGTTTCAGGATCACAATAATTTTGACTTATATTATGCAGAATCAAGCCCTTTTCAACATATTTCAGCACCAGCAAGCTGCTAGAAAGGAATATTTAGTCATTGACACTCTGTTGCAAAAAAGCTTCAACTCAGTGAGATAAACACTTTTTGACCATATAGCTATATCTTTTCAAATTGTTGCAGGATCACAATGATTTTGACTTATATTATGCAGATTTAAGCCCTTTTCAACATATTTAAGCACCAGCAAGCTGCTAGAAAAGAATCTTTAGTTATTGACACTCTTTGTCAAAAACGCTTCAACTCAGTGAGATAAACACTTTTTGACCGTATGGCTATATCTTTTCAAAATGTTGCAGGATCACAATGAATTTGACTTATATTATGCAGAATCAAGCCCTTTTCAACATATTTCAGCACCAGCAAGCTGCTAGAAAGGAATCTTTAATCATTGACACTCTGTTGCAAAAAAGCTTCAACTCAGTGAGATAAACACTTTTTGACCATATGGCTATATCTTTTCAAATTGTTGCAGGATCACAATGATTTTGACTTATATTATGCAGAATTAAGCCCTTTTCAACATATTTAAGCACCAGCAACCTGCTAGAAAAGAATCTTTAGTTATTGACACTCTTTATCAAAAACGCTTCAACTCAGTGAGATAAACACTTTTTGACCGTATGGCTATATCTTTTCAAAATGTTGCAGGATCACAATTAATTTGACTTATATTATGCAGAATCAAGCCCTTTTCAACATATTTCAGCACCAGCAAGCTGCTAGAAAGGAATCTTTAGTTATTGACATTCTTTATCAAAAAAGCTTCAACTCAGTGAGATAAACACTTTTTGACTGTATGGCTATATCTTTTCAAAATGTTGCATGATCACAATTATTTTGATTTATATTATGCAGAATCAAGCCCTTTTCAACATATTTCAGCACCAGCAAGCTGCTAGAAAGGGATCTATAGTTATTGACACTCTTTTCCAAAGACGCTTCAACTCAGTGAGATAAACACTTTTTGACCATATGGTTATATCTTTTTAAAATGTTGCAGGATCACAATGATTTTGACTTATATTATGCAGAATCAAGCCCTTTTCAACATATTTCAGCACCAGCAAGCTGCTAGAAAGGAATCTTTAGTTATTGACACTCTGTTGCTAAAAAGCTTCAACTCAGTGAGATAAACACTTTTTGACCATATGGCTATATCTTTTTAAAATGTTGCAGGATCACAATGATTTTGACTTATATTATGCAGAATCAAGCCCTTGACAACATATTTCAGCACCAGCAAGCTGCTAGAAAGGAATCTTTAGTTATTGACATTCTGTTGCTAAAAAGCTTCAACTCAGTGAGATCAACACTTTTTGACCATATGGCTATATATTTTTAAAATGTTGCAGGATCACAATGATTTTGACTTATATTTTGCAGAATCAAGCCCTTTTCAACATATTTCCGCACCAGCAAGCTGCTAGAAAGGAATCTTTAGTTATTGACACTCTTTATCAAAAAAGCTTCAACTCAGTGAGATAAACACTTTTTGACCGTATGGCTATATCTTTTCAAAATGTTGCAGGATCACAATGAATTTGACTTATATTATGCAGAATCAAGCCCTTTTCAACATATTTCAGCACCAGCAAGCTGCTAGAAAGGAATCTTTAGTTATTGACACTCTGTTACAAAAAAGCTTCAACTCAGTGAGATAAACACTTTTTGACCATATGGCTATATCTTTTCAAATTGTTGCAGGATCACAATGAATTTAACATATATTATGCAGAATTAAGCCCTTTTCACCATATTTCAGCACCAGCAAGCTGCTAGAAAATAATCTTTAGTTATTGACACTATTTATCAAAAACGCTTCAACTCAGTGAGATAAACACTTTTTCACCATATGGCTTTATCTTTTTAAAATGTTGCAGGATCACAATGATTTTGACTTATATTATGCAGAATCAAGCCCTTTTCAACATATTTCAGCACCAGCAAGCTGCTAGAAAGGAATCTTTAGTTATTGACACTCTTTTGCAAAAAAGCTTCAACTCAGTGAGATAAACACTTTTTGACCGTATGGCTATATCTTTTCAAAATGTTGCAGGATCACAATGAATTTGACTTATATTATGCAGAATCAAGCCCTTTTCAACATATTTCAGCACCAGCAAGCTGCTAGAAAGGAATCTTTAGTTATTGACACTCTGTTGCTAAAAAGCTTCAACTCAGTGTGAAAAACACATTTTGACCATATGGCTATATATTTTCAATATGTTGCAGGATCACAATGATTTTGACTTATATTATGCAGAATCAAGCCCTTTTCAACATATTTCAGCACCAGCAAGTTGCTAGAAAGGAATCTTTAGTTATTGACACTCTGTTGCAAAAAAGCTTCAACTCAGTGAGAAAAACAGTTTTTCACCATATTGCTATATCTTTTCAAAATGTTGCAGGAACACAATGATTTTGACTTATATTATGCAGTATAAAGCCCTTTTCAACATATTTCAGCACCAGCAAGCTGCTAGAATGGAATCTTTAGTTATTGACACTCTTTATCAAAAACGCTTCAACTCAGTGACATAAACACTTTTTGACCGTATGGCTATATCTTTTCAAAATGTTGCAGGATCACAATGATTTTGACTTATATTATGCAGAATCAAGCCCTTTCCAACATATTTCAGCACCAGCAAGCTGCTAGAATGGAATCTTTAGTTATTGACACTCTTTATCAAAAACACTTCAACTCAGTGAGATAAACACTTTTTGACCGTATGGCTATATCTTTTCAAAATGTTGCAGGATCACAATGAATTTGACTTATATTATACAGAATCAAGCCCTTTTCAACATATTTCAGCACCAGCAAGCTGCTAGAAAGGAATCTTTAGTCATTGACACTCTGTTAAAAAAAAAGCTTCAACTCAGTGAGATAAACACTTTTTGACCATATGGCTATATCTTTTCAAAATGTTGCAGGATCACAATGAATTTGACTTATATTATGCAGAATCAAGCCCTTTTCAACATATTTCAGCACCAGCAAGCTGCTAGAAAGGAATCTTTAGTTATTGACATTATGTTGCTAAAAAGCTTCAACTCAGTGAGATAAACACCTTTTGACCATATGGCTATATCTTTTTAAAATGTTGCAGGATCACAATGATTTTGACTTATATTATGCAGAATCAAGCCCTTTTCAATATATTTCAGCACCAGCAAGCTGCTAGAAAGGAATCTTTAGTTATTGACACTCTGTTGCAAAAAAGCTTCAACTCAGTGAGAAAAACACTTTTTGACCATATGGCTATATCTTTTCAAAATGTTGCAGGATCACAATGATTTTGACTTATATTATGCAGAATCAAGCCCTTTTCAACATATTTCAGCACCAGCAAGCTGCTAGAAAGGAATTTTTAGTTATTGACACTCTTTATCAAAAACGCTTCAACTCAGTGAGATAAACACTTTTTGACCGTATGGCAATATCTTTTCAAAATGTTGCAGGATCACAATGATTTTGACTTATATTATGCAGAATCAAGCCCTTTTCAACATATTTCAGCACCAGCAAGCTGCTAGAAAGGAATCTTTAGTTATTGACACTCTGTTGCAAAAACGCTTCAACTCAGTGAGATAAACACTTTTTGACCGTATGGCTATATCTTTTCAAAATGTTGCAGGATCACAATGAATTTGACTTATATTATGCAGAATCAAGCCCTTTTCAACATATTTCAGCACCAGCAAGCTGCTAGAAAGGAATCTTTAGTTATTGACACTCTTTATCAAAAAAGCTTCAACTCAGTGAGATAAACACTTTTTGACCGTATGGCTATATCTTTTCAAAATGTTGCAGGATCACAATGATTTTGACTTATATTATGAAGAATCAAGCACTTTTCAACATATTTCAGCACCAGCAAGCTGCTAGAAAGGAATCTTTAGTCATTGACACTCTGTTGCAAAAAAGCTTCAACTCAGTGAGATAAACACTTTTTGACCATATGGCTATATCTTTTCAAATTGTTACAGGATCACAATGATTTTGACTTATATTATGCAGAATTAAGCCCTTTTCAACATATTTCAGCACCAGCAAGCTGCTAGAAAAGAATCTTTAGTTATTGACACTCTTTATCAAAAACGCTTCGACTCAGTGAGATAAACACTTTTTGACCGTATGGCTATATCTTTTCAAAATGTTGCAGGATCACAATGAATTTGACTTATATTATGCAGAATCAAGCCCTTTTCAACATATGTCAGCACCAGCAAGCTGCTAGAAAGGAATCTTTAGTTATTGACACTCTTTATCAAAAAAGCTTCAACTCAGTGAGATAAACACTTTTTGACTGTATGGCTATATCTTTTGAAAATGTTGCATGATCACAATGATTTTGATTTATATTATGCAGAATCAAGCCCTTTTCAACATATTTCAGCACCAGCAAGCTGCTAGAAAGGGATCTATAGTTATTGACACTCTTTTCCAAAGACGCTTCAACTCAGTGAGATAAACACTTTTTGACCATATGGTTATATCTTTTTAAAATGTTGCAGGATCACAATGATTTTGACTTATATTATGCAGAATCAAGCCCTTTTCAACATATTTCAGCACCATCAAGCTGCTAGAAAGGAATCTTTAGTTATTGACACTCTGTTGCTAAAAAGCTTCAACTCAGTGAGATAAACACTTTTTGACCATATGGCTTTATCTTTTTAAAATGTTGCAGGATCACAATGATTTTGACTTATATTATGCAAAATCAAGCCCTTTTCAACATATTTCAGCACCAGCAAGCTGCTAGAAAGGAATCTATAGTTATTGACACTCTTTTGCAAAATAGCTTCAACTCAGTGAGATAAACACTTTTTGACCGTATGGCTATATCTTTTCAAAATGTTGCAGGATCACAATGAATTTGACTTATATTATGCAGAATCAAGCCCTTGACAACATATTTCAGCACCAGCAAGCTGCTAGAAAGGAATCTTTAGTTATTGACATTCTGTTGCTAAAAAGCTTCAACTCAGTGTGATAAACACTTTTTGACCGTATGGCTATATCTTTTCAAAATGTTGCGGGATCACAATGAATTTGACTTATATTATGCAGAATCAAGCCCTTTTCAACATATTTCAGCACCAGCAAGCTGCTAGAAAGGAATCTTTAGTTATTGACACTCTGTTACAAAAAAGCTTCAACTCAGTGAGATAAACACTTTTTGACCATATGGCTATATCTTTTCAAATTGTTGCAGGATCACAATGAATTTAACTTATATTATGCAGAATTAAGCCCTTTTCAACATATTTCAGCACCAGCAAGCTGCTAGAAAAGAATCTTTATTTATTGACACTCTTTTGCAAAAAAGCTTCAACTCAGTGAGATAAACACTTTTTGACCATATGGCTATATCTTTTCAAAATGTTTCAGGATCACAATAATTTTGACTTATATTATGCAGAATCAAGCCCTTTTCAACATATTTCAGCACCAGCAAGCTGCTAGAAAGGAATCTTTAGTCATTGACACTCTGTTGCAAAAAAGCTTCAACTCAGTGAGATAAACACTTTTTGACCATATGGCTATATATTTTCAAATTGTTGCAGGATCACAATGATTTTGACTTATATTATGCAGAATTAAGCCCTTTTCAACATATTTAAGCACCAGCAAGCTGCTAGAAAAGAATCTTTAGTTATTGACACTCTTTATCAAAAACGCTTCAACTCAGTGAGATAAACACTTTTTGACCGTATGGCTATATCTTTTCAAAATGTTGCAGGATCACAATGATTTTGACTTATATTATGCAGAATTAAGCCCTTTTCAACATATTTAAGCACCAGCAAGCTGCTAGAAAAGAATCTTTAGTTATTGACACTCTTTATCAAAAACGCTTCAACTCAGTGAGATAAACACTTTTTGACCGTATGGCTATATCTTTTCAAAATGTTGCAGGATCACAATGAATTTGACTTATATTATGCAGAATCAAGCCCTTTTCAACATATTTCAGCACCAGCAAGCTGCTAGAAAGGAATCTTTAGTTATTGACATTCTGTTGCTAAAAAGCTTCAACTCAGTGAGATAAACACTTTTTGACCATATGGCTATATCTTTTTAAAATGTTGCAGGATCACAATGATTTTGACTAATATTATGCAGAATCAAGCCCTTTTCAACATATTTCAGCACCAGCAAGCTGCTAGAAAGGAATCTTTAGTTATTGACACTCTTTATCAAAAAAGCTTCAACTCAGTGAGATAAACACTTTTTGACTCTATGGCTATATGTTTTCAAAATGTTGCATGATCACAATGATTTTGATTTATATTATGCAGAATCAAGCCCTTTTCAACATATTTCAGCACCAGCAAGTTGCTAGAAAGGGATCTATAGTTATTGACACTCTGTTGCAAAAACGCTTCAACTCAGTGAGATAAACACTTTTTGACCATATGGTTATATCTTTTTAAAATGTTGCAGGATCACAATGATTTTGACTTATATTATGCAGAATCAAGCCCTTTTCAACATATTTCAGCACCAGCAAGCTGTTAGAAAGGAATCTTTAGTTATTGACACTGTGTTGCTAAAAAGCTTCAACTCAGTGAGATAAACACTTTTTGACCGTATGGCAATATCTTTTCAAAATGTTGCAGGATCACAATGATTTTGACTTATATTATGCAGAATCAAGCCCTTTTCAACATATTTCAGCACCAGCAAGCTGCTAGAAAGGAATCTTTAGTTATTGACACTCTGTTGCAAAAACGCTTCAACTCAGTGAGATAAACACTTTTTGACCGTATGGCTATATCATTTCAAAATGTTGCAGGATCACAATGAATTTGACTTATATTATGCAGAATCAAGCCCTTTTCAACATATTTCAGCACCAGCAAGCTGCTAGAAAGGAATCTTTAGTTATTGACACTCTGTTGCAAAAAAGTTTCAACTCAGTGAGATAAACACTTTTTGACCGTATGGCTATATCTTTTCAAAATGTTGCAGGATCACAATGATTTTGACTTACATTATGCAGAATCAAGCCCTTTTCAACATATTTCAGCACCAGCAAGCTGCTAGAAAGGAATCTTTAGTTATTGACACTCTTTATCAAAAAAGCTTCAACTCAGTGAGATAAACACTTTTTGACCGTATGGCTATATCTTTTCAAAATGTTGCAGGATCACAATGATTTTGACTTATATTATGCAGAATCAAGCCCTTTTCAACATATTTCAGCACCAGCAAGCTGCTAGAAAGGAATCTTTAGTCATTGACACTCTGTTACAAAAAAGCTTCAAATCAGTGAGATAAACACTTTTTGACCATATGGCTATATCTTTTCAAATTGTTACAGGATCACAATGAATTTGACTTATATTATGCAGAATCAAGCACTTTTCAACATATTTCAGCACCAGCAAGCTGCTAGAAAGGAATCTATAGTTATTGACACTCTTTTCCAAAGACGCTTCAACTCAGTGAGATAAACACTTCTTGACCATATGGCTATATCTTTTTAAAATGTTTCAGGATCACAATAATTTTGACTTATATTATGCAGAATCAAGCCCTTTTCAACATATTTCAGCACCAGCAAGCTGCTAGAAAGGAATCTTTAGTTATTGACACTCTTTTCCAAAGACGCTTCAACTCAGTGAGATAAACACTTCTTGACCATATGGCTATATCTTTTTAAAATGTTTCAGGATCACAATAATTTTTACTTATATTATGCAGAATTAAGCCCTTTTCAACATATTTCAGCACCAGCAAGCTGCTAGAAAGGAATATTTAGTCATTGACACTCTGTTGCAAAAAAGCTTCAACTCAGTGAGATAAACACTTTTTGACCATATGGCTATATCTTTTCAAATTGTTACAGGATCAAAATGATTTTGACTTATATTATGCAGAATTAAGCCCTTTTCAACATATTTCAGCACCAGCAAGCTGCTAGAAAAGAATCTTTAGTTATTGACACTCTTTATCAAAAACGCTTCAACTCAGTGAGATAAACACTTTTTGACCGTATGGCTATATCTTTTCAAAATGTTGCAGGATCACAATGAATTTGACTTATATTATGCAGAATCAAGCCCTTTTCAACATATTTCAGCACCAGCAAGCTGCTAGAAAGGAATCTTTAGTTATTGATATTCTGTTGCTAAAAAGCTTCAACTCAGTGAGATAAACACTTTTTACCATATGGCTATATCTTTTTAAAATGTTGCAGGATCACAATGATTTTGACTAATATTATGCAGAATCAAGCCCTTTTCAACATATTTCAGCACCAGCAAGCTGCTAGAAAGGAATCTTTAGTTATTGACACTCTTTATCAAAAAAGCTTCAACTCAGTGAGATAAACACTTTTTGACTGAATGGCTATATCTTTTGAAAATGTTGCATGATCACAATGATTTTGATTTATATTATGCAGAATCAAGCCCTTTTCAACATATTTCAGCACCAGCAAGCTGCTAGAAAGGGATCTATAGTTATTGACACTCTTTTCCAAAGACGCTTCAACTCAGTGAGATAAACACTTTTTGACCATATGGTTATATCTTTTTAAAATGTTGCAGGATCACAATGATTTTGACTTATATTATGCAGAATCAAGCCCTTTTCAACATATTTCAGCACCATCAAGCTGCTAGAAAGGAATCTTTAGTTATTGACACTCTGTTGCTAAAAAGCTTCAACTCAGTGAGATAAACACTTTTTGACCATATGGCTTTATCTTTTTAAAATGTTGCAGGATCACAATGATTTTGACTTATATTATGCAAAATCAAGCCCTTTTCAACATATTTCAGCACCAGCAAGCTGCTAGAAAGGAATCTATAGTTATTGACACTCTTTTGCAAAAAAGCTTCAACTCAGTGAGATAAACACTTTTTGACCGTATGGCTATATCTTTTCAAAATGTTGCAGGATCACAATGAATTTGACTTATATTATGCAGAATCAAGCCCTTGACAACATATTTCAGCACCAGCAAGCTGCTAGAAAGGAATCTTTAGTTATTGACATTCTGTTGCTAAAAAGCTTCAACTCAGTGTGATAAACACTTTTTGACCGTATGGCTATATCTTTTCAAAATGTTGCAGGATCACAATGAATTTGACTTATATTATGCAGAATCAAGCCCTTTTCAACATATTTCAGCACCAGCAAGCTGCTAGAAAGGAATCTTTAGTTATTGACACTCTGTTACAAAAAAGCTTCAACTCAGTGAGATAAACACTTTTTGACCATATGGCTATATCTTTTCAAATTGTTGCAGGATCACAATGAATTTAACTTATATTATGCAGAATTAAGCCCTTTTCAACATATTTCAGCACCAGCAAGCTGCTGGAAAAGAATCTTTAGTTATTGACACTCTTTTGCAAAAAAGCTTCAACTCAGTGAGATAAACACTTTTTGACCATATGGCTATATCTTTTCAAATTGTTACAGGATCACAATGAATTTGACTTATATTATGCAGAATCAAGCACTTTTCAACATATTTCAGCACCAGCAAGCTGCTAGAAAGGAATCTATAGTTATTGACACTCTTTTCCAAAGACGCTTCAACTCAGTGAGATAAACACTTCTTGACCATATGGCTATATCTTTTTAAAATGTTTCAGGATCACAATAATTTTGACTTATATTATGCAGAATTAAGCCCTTTTCAACATATTTCAGCACCAGCAAGCTGCTAGAAAGGAATCTTTAGTTATTGACACTCTTTGCAAAAAAGCTTCAACTCAGTGAGATAAACACTTTTTGACCATATGGCTATATCTTTTCAAATTGTTACAGGATCACAATGATTTTGACTTATATTATGCAGAATTAAGCCCTTTTCAACATATTTCAGCACCAGCAAGCTGCTAGAAAAGAATCTTTAGTTATTGACACTCTTTATCAAAAACGCTTCAACTCAGTGAGATAAACACTTTTTGACCGTATGGCTATATCTTTTCAAAATGTTGCAGGATCACAATGAATTTGACTTATATTATGCAGAATCAAGCCCTTTTCAACATATTTCAGCACCAGCAAGCTGCTAGAAAGGAATCTTTAGTTATTGACATTCTGTTGCTAAAAAGCTTCAACTCAGTGAGATAAACACTTTTTGACCATATGGCTATATCTTTTTAAAATGTTGCAGGATCACAATGATTTTGACTAATATTATGCAGAATCAAGCCCTTTTCAACATATTTCAGCACCAGCAAGCTGCTAGAAAGGAATCTTTAGTTATTGACACTCTTTATCAAAAAAGCTTCAACTCAGTGAGATAAACACTTTTTGACTGTATGGCTATATCTTTTGAAAATGTTGCATGATCACAATGATTTTGATTTATATTATGCAGAATCAAGCCCTTTTCAACATATTTCAGCACCAGCAAGCTGCTAGAAAGGGATCTATAGTTATTGACACTCTTTTCCAAAGACGCTTCAACTCAGTGAGATAAACACTTTTTGACCATATGGTTATATCTTTTTAAAATGTTGCAGGATCACAATGATTTTGACTTATATTATGCAGAATCAAGCCCTTTTCAACATATTTCAGCACCATCAAGCTGCTAAAAAGGAATCTTTAGTTATTTACACTCTGTTGCAAAAAAGCTTCAACTCAGTGAGATAAACACTTTTTGACCATATGGCTTTATCTTTTTAAAATGTTGCAGGATCACAATGATTTTGACTTATATTATGCAAAATCAAGCCCTTTTCAACATATTTCAGCACCAGCAAGCTGCTAGAAAGGAATCTATAGTTATTGACACTCTTTTGCAAAAAAGCTTCAACTCAGTGAGATAAACACTTTTTGACCGTATGGCTATATCTTTTCAAAATGTTGCAGGATCACAATGAATTTGACTTATATTATGCAGAATCAAGCCCTTGACAACATATTTCAGCACCAGCAAGCTGCTAGAAAGGAATCTTTAGTTATTGACATTCTGTTGCTAAAAAGCTTCAACTCAGTGTGATAAACACTTTTTGACCGTATGGCTATATCTTTTCAAAATGTTGCAGGATCACAATGAATTTGACTTATATTATGCAGAATCAAGCCCTTCTCAACATATTTCAGCACCAGCAAGCTGCTAGAAAGGAATCTTTAGTTATTGACACTCTGTTACAAAAAAGCTTCAACTCAGTGAGATAAACACTTTTTGACCATATGGCTATATATTTTCAAATTGTTGCAGGATCACAATGAATTTAACTTATATTATGCAGAATTAAGCCCTTTTCAACATATTTAAGCACCAGCAAGCTGCTAGAAAAGAATCTTTAGTTATTGACACTCTTTATAAAAAACGCTTCAACTCAGTGAGATAAACACTTTTTGACCGTATGGCTATATCTTTTCAAAATGTTGCAGGATCACAATGATTTTGACTTATATTATGCAGAATCAAGCCCTTTTCAACATATTTCAGCACCAGCAAGCTGCTAGAAAGGAATCTTTAGTTATTGACATTCTGTTGCTAAAAAGCTTCAACTCAGTGAGATAAACACTTTTTGACCATATGGCTATATCTTTTTAAAATGTTGCAGGATCACAATGATTTTGACTAATATTATGCAGAATCAAGCCCTTTTCAACATATTTCAGCACCAGCAAGCTGCTAGAAAGGAATCTTTAGTCATTGACACTCTGTTGCAAAAAAGCTTCAACTCAGTGAGATAAACACTTTTTGACCATACGGCTATATCTTTTCAAATTGTTGCAGGATCACAATGATTTTGACTTATATTATGCAGAATTAAGCCCTTTTCAACATATTTAAGCACCAGCAACCTGCTAGAAAAGAATCTTTAGTTATTGACACTCTTTATCAAAAACGCTTCAACTCAGTGAGATAAACACTTTTTGACCGTATGGCTATATCTTTTCAAAATGTTGCAGGATCACAATGAATTTGACTTATATTATGCAGAATCAAGCCCTTTTCAACATATTTCAGCACCAGCAAGCTGCTAGAAAGGAATCTTTAGTTATTGACACTGTGTTGCTAAAAAGCTTCAACTCAGTGAGATAAACACTTTTTGACCATATGGCTTTATCTTTTTAAAATGTTGCAGGATCACAATGATTTTGACTTATATTATGCAGAATCAAGCCCTTTTCAACATATTTCAGCACCAGCAAGCTGCTAGAAAGTAATCTTTAGTTATTGACACTCTTTTGCAAAAAAGCTTCAACTCAGTGATATAAACACTTTTTGACCGTATGGCTATATGTTTTCAAAATGTTGCAGGATCACATAGATTTTGACTTATATTATGCAGAATCAAGCCCTTTACAACATATTTCAGCACCAGCAAGCTGCTAGAAAGGAATCTTTAGTTATTGACACTCTGTTGCAAAAAAGTTTCAACTCAGTGAGATAAACACTTTTTGACCGTATGGCTATATCTTTTCAAAATGTTGCAGGATCACAATGAATTTGACTTATATTATGCAGAATTAAGCCCTTTTCAACATATTTCAGCACCAGCAAGCTGCTAGAAAAGAATCTTTAGTTATTGACACTCTTTATCAAAAACGCTTCAACTCAGTGAGATAAACACTTTTTGACCGTATGGCTATATCTTTTCAAAATGTTGCAGGATCACAATGAATTTGACTTATATTATGCAGAATCAAGCCCTTGACAACATATTTCAGCACCAGCAAGCTGCTAGAAAGGAATCTTTAGTTATTGACATTCTGTTGCTAAAAAGCTTCAACTCAGTGAGATCAACAATTTTTGACCATATGGCTATATATTTTTAAAATGTTGCAGGATCACAATGATTTTGACTTATATTTTGCAGAATCAAGCCCTTTTCAACATATTTCAGCACCAGCAAGCTGCTAGAAAATAATCTTTAGTTATTGACACTCTTTATCAAAAACGCTTCAACTCAGTGAGATAAACACTTTTTCACCATATGGCTTTATCTTTTTAAAATGTTGCAGAATCACAATGATTTTGACTTATATTATGCAGAATTAAGCCCTTTTCAACATATTTAAGCACCAGCAACCTGCTAGAAAAGAATCTTTAGTTATTGACACTCTTTATCAAAAACGCTTCAACTCAGTGAGATAAACACTTTTTGACCGTATGGCTATATCTTTTCAAAATGTTGCAGGATCACAATGAATTTGACTTATATTATGCAGAATCAAGCCCTTTTCAACATATTTCAGCACCAGCAAGCTGCTAGAAAGGAATCTTTAGTTATTGACATTCTGTTGCTAAAAAGCTTCAACTCAGTGAGATAAACACTTTTTGACCATATGGCTATATCTTTTTAAAATGTTGCAGGATCACAATGATTTTGACTTATATTATGCAGAATCAAGCCCTTTTCAACATATTTCAGCACCAGCAAGCTGCTAGAAAGGAATCTTTAGTTATTGACACTTTTTATCAAAAAAGCTTCAACTCAGTGAGATAAACACTTTTTGACTGTATGGCTATATGTTTTCAAAATGTTGCATGATCACAATGATTTTGATTTATATTATGCAGAATCAAGCCCTTTTCAACATATTTCAGCACCAGCAAGTTGCTAGAAAGGGATCTATAGTTATTGACACTCTTTTCCAAAGACACTTCAACTCAGTGAGATAAACACTTTTTGACCATATGGTTATATCTTTTTAAAATGTTGCAGGATCACAATGATTTTGACTTATATTATGCAGAATCAAGCCCTTTTCAACATATTTCAGCACCAGCAAGCTGTTAGAAAGGAATCTTTAGTTATTGACACTGTGTTGCTAAAAAGCTTCAACTCAGTGAGATAAACACTTTTTGACCATATGGCTTTATCTTTTTAAAATGTTGCAGGATCACAATGATTTTGACTTATATTATGCAGAATCAAGCCCTTTTCAACATATTTCAGCACCAGCAAGCTGCTAGAAAGGAATCTTTAGTTATTGACACTCTTTTGCAAAAAAGTTTCAACTCAGTGAGATAAACACTTTTTGACCGTATGGCTATATCTTTTCAAAATGTTGCAGGATCACAATGAATTTGACTTATATTATGCAGAATTAAGCCCTTTTCAACATATTTCAGCACCAGCAAGCTGCTAGAAAAGAATCTTTAGTTATTGACACCCTTTATCAAAAACGCTTCAACTCAGTGAGATAAATACTTTTTGACCGTATGGCTATATCTTTTCAAAATGTTGCAGGATCACAATGAATTTGACTTATATTATGCAGAATCAAGCCCTTTTCAACATATTTCAGCACCAGCAAGCTGCTAGAAAGGGATCTATAGTTATTGACACTCTTTTCCAAAGACGCTTCAACTCAGTGAGATAAACACTTTTTGACCATATGGTTATATCTTTTTAAAATGTTGCAGGATCACAATGATTTTGACTTATATTATGCAGAATCAAGCCCTTTTCAACATATTTCAGCACCATCAAGCTGCTAAAAAGGAATCTTTAGTTATTTACACTCTGTTGCAAAAAAGCTTCAACTCAGTGAGATAAACACTTTTTGACCATATGGCTTTATCTTTTTAAAATGTTGCAGGATCACAATGATTTTGACTTATATTATGCAAAATCAAGCCCTTTTCAACATATTTCAGCACCAGCAAGCTGCTAGAAAGGAATCTATAGTTATTGACACTCTTTTGCAAAAAAGCTTCAACTCAGTGAGATAAACACTTTTTGACCGTATGGCTATATCTTTTCAAAATGTTGCAGGATCACAATGAATTTGACTTATATTATGCAGAATCAAGCCCTTGACAACATATTTCAGCACCAGCAAGCTGCTAGAAAGGAATCTTTAGTTATTGACATTCTGTTGCTAAAAAGCTTCAACTCAGTGTGATAAACACTTTTTGACCGTATGGCTATATCTTTTCAAAATGTTGCAGGATCACAATGAATTTGACTTATATTATGCAGAATCAAGCCCTTCTCAACATATTTCAGCACCAGCAAGCTGCTAGAAAGGAATCTTTAGTTATTGACACTCTGTTACAAAAAAGCTTCAACTCAGTGAGATAAACACTTTTTGACCATATGGCTATATCTTTTCAAATTGTTGCAGGATCACAATGAATTTAACTTATATTATGCAGAATTAAGCCCTTTTCAACATATTTAAGCACCAGCAAGCTGCTAGAAAAGAATCTTTAGTTATTGACACTCTTTATAAAAAAACGCTTCAACTCAGTGAGATAAACACTTTTTGACCGTATGGCTATATCTTTTCAAAATGTTGCAGGATCACAATGATTTTGACTTATATTATGCAGAATCAAGCCCTTTTCAACATATTTCAGCACCAGCAAGCTGCTAGAAAGGAATCTTTAGTTATTGACATTCTGTTGCTAAAAAGCTTCAACTCAGTGAGATAAACACTTTTTGACCATATGGCTATATCTTTTTAAAATGTTGCAGGATCACAATGATTTTGACTAATATTATGCAGAATCAAGCCCTTTTCAACATATTTCAGCACCAGCAAGCTGCTAGAAAGGAATCTTTAGTCATTGACACTCTGTTGCAAAAAAGCTTCAACTCAGTGAGATAAACACTTTTTGACCATACGGCTATATCTTTTCAAATTGTTGCAGGATCACAATGATTTTGACTTATATTATGCAGAATTAAGCCCTTTTCAACATATTTAAGCACCAGCAACCTGCTAGAAAAGAATCTTTAGTTATTGACACTCTTTATCAAAAACGCTTCAACTCAGTGAGATAAACACTTTTTGACCGTATGGCTATATCTTTTCAAAATGTTGCAGGATCACAATGAATTTGACTTATATTATGCAGAATCAAGCCCTTTTCAACATATTTCAGCACCAGCAAGCTGCTAGAAAGGAATCTTTAGTTATTGACACTGTGTTGCTAAAAAGCTTCAACTCAGTGAGATAAACACTTTTTGACCATATGGCTTTATCTTTTTAAAATGTTGCAGGATCACAATGATTTTGACTTATATTATGCAGAATCAAGCCCTTTTCAACATATTTCAGCACCAGCAAGCTGCTAGAAAGTAATCTTTAGTTATTGACACTCTTTTGCAAAAAAGCTTCAACTCAGTGATATAAACACTTTTTGACCGTATGGCTATATGTTTTCAAAATGTTGCAGGATCACATAGATTTTGACTTATATTATGCAGAATCAAGCCCTTTACAACATATTTCAGCACCAGCAAGCTGCTAGAAAGGAATCTTTAGTTATTGACACTCTGTTGCAAAAAAGTTTCAACTCAGTGAGATAAACACTTTTTGACCGTATGGCTATATCTTTTCAAAATGTTGCAGGATCACAATGAATTTGACTTATATTATGCAGAATTAAGCCCTTTTCAACATATTTCAGCACCAGCAAGCTGCTAGAAAAGAATCTTTAGTTATTGACACTCTTTATCAAAAACGCTTCAACTCAGTGAGATAAACACTTTTTGACCGTATGGCTATATCTTTTCAAAATGTTGCAGGATCACAATGAATTTGACTTATATTATGCAGAATCAAGCCCTTGACAACATATTTCAGCACCAGCAAGCTGCTAGAAAGGAATCTTTAGTTATTGACATTCTGTTGCTAAAAAGCTTCAACTCAGTGAGATCAACAATTTTTGACCATATGGCTATATATTTTTAAAATGTTGCAGGATCACAATGATTTTGACTTATATTTTGCAGAATCAAGCCCTTTTCAACATATTTCAGCACCAGCAAGCTGCTAGAAAATAATCTTTAGTTATTGACACTCTTTATCAAAAACGCTTCAACTCAGTGAGATAAACACTTTTTCACCATATGGCTTTATCTTTTTAAAATGTTGCAGAATCACAATGATTTTGACTTATATTATGCAGAATTAAGCCCTTTTCAACATATTTAAGCACCAGCAACCTGCTAGAAAAGAATCTTTAGTTATTGACACTCTTTATCAAAAACGCTTCAACTCAGTGAGATAAACACTTTTTGACCGTATGGCTATATCTTTTCAAAATGTTGCAGGATCACAATGAATTTGACTTATATTATGCAGAATCAAGCCCTTTTCAACATATTTCAGCACCAGCAAGCTGCTAGAAAGGAATCTTTAGTTATTGACATTCTGTTGCTAAAAAGCTTCAACTCAGTGAGATAAACACTTTTTGACCATATGGCTATATCTTTTTAAAATGTTGCAGGATCACAATGATTTTGACTTATATTATGCAGAATCAAGCCCTTTTCAACATATTTCAGCACCAGCAAGCTGCTAGAAAGGAATCTTTAGTTATTGACACTTTTTATCAAAAAAGCTTCAACTCAGTGAGATAAACACTTTTTGACTGTATGGCTATATGTTTTCAAAATGTTGCATGATCACAATGATTTTGATTTATATTATGCAGAATCAAGCCCTTTTCAACATATTTCAGCACCAGCAAGTTGCTAGAAAGGGATCTATAGTTATTGACACTCTTTTCCAAAGACACTTCAACTCAGTGAGATAAACACTTTTTGACCATATGGTTATATCTTTTTAAAATGTTGCAGGATCACAATGATTTTGACTTATATTATGCAGAATCAAGCCCTTTTCAACATATTTCAGCACCAGCAAGCTGTTAGAAAGGAATCTTTAGTTATTGACACTGTGTTGCTAAAAAGCTTCAACTCAGTGAGATAAACACTTTTTGACCATATGGCTTTATCTTTTTAAAATGTTGCAGGATCACAATGATTTTGACTTATATTATGCAGAATCAAGCCCTTTTCAACATATTTCAGCACCAGCAAGCTGCTAGAAAGGAATCTTTAGTTATTGACACTCTTTTGCAAAAAAGTTTCAACTCAGTGAGATAAACACTTTTTGACCGTATGGCTATATCTTTTCAAAATGTTGCAGGATCACAATGAATTTGACTTATATTATGCAGAATTAAGCCCTTTTCAACATATTTCAGCACCAGCAAGCTGCTAGAAAAGAATCTTTAGTTATTGACACCCTTTATCAAAAACGCTTCAACTCAGTGAGATAAATACTTTTTGACCGTATGGCTATATCTTTTCAAAATGTTGCAGGATCACAATGAATTTGACTTATATTATGCAGAATCAAGCCCTTGACAACATATTTCAGCACCAGCAAGCTGCTAGAAAGGAATCTTTAGTTATTGACATTCTGTTGCTAAAAAGCTTCAACTCAGTGAGATCAACACTTTTTGACCATATGGCTATATATTTTTAAAATGTTGCAGGATCACAATGATTTTGACTTATATTTTGCAGAATCAAGCCCTTTTCAACATATTTCAGCACCAGCAAGCTGCTAGAAAATAATCTTTAGTTATTGACACTCTTTATCAAAAACGCTTCAACTCAGTGAGATAAACACTTTTTCACCATATGGCTTTATCTTTTTAAAATGTTGCAGGATCACAATGATTTTGACTTATATTATGCAGAATCAAGCCCTTTTCAACATATTTCAGCACCAGCAAGCTGCTAGAAAGGAATCTTTAGTTATTGACACTCTTTTGCAAAAAAGCTTCAACTCAGTGAGATAAACACTTTTTGACCGTATGGCTATATCTTTTCAAAATGTTGCATGATCACAATGAATTTGACTTATATTATGCAGAATCAAGCCCTTTTCAACATATTTCAGCACCAGCAAGCTGCTAGAAAGGAATCTTTAGTTATTGACACTCTGTTGCTAAAAAGCTTCAACTCAGTGTGAAAAACACATTTTGACCATATGGCTATATATTTTCAAAATGTTGCAGGATCACAATGATTTTGACTTATATTATGCAGAATCAAGCCCTTTTCAACATATTTCAGCACCAGCAAGCTGCTAGAAAGGAATCTTTAGTTATTGACACTCTTTATCAAAAACGCTTCAACTCAGTGAGATAAACACTTTTTGACCGTATGGCTATATCTTTTCAAAATGTTGCAGGATCACAATGAATTTGACTTATATTATGCAGAATCAAGCCCTTTTCAACATATTTCAGCACCAGCAAGCTGCTAGAAAGGAATCTTTAGTTATTGACATTCTGTTGCTAAAAAGCTTCAACTCAGTGAGATAAACACTTTTTGACCATATGGCTATATCTTTTTAAAATGTTGCAGGATCACAATGATTTTGACTTATATTATGCAGAATCAAGCCCTTTTCAATATATTTCAGCACAAGCAACCTGCTAGAAAGGAATCTTTAGTTATTGACACTCTGTTGCAAAAAAGCTTCAACTCAGTGAGAAAAACACTTTTTGACCATATGGCTATATCTTTTCAAAATGTTGCAGGATCACAATGATTTTGACTTATATTTTGCAGAATCAAGCCCTTTTCAACATATTTCAGCACCAGCAAGCTGCTAGAAAATAATCTTTAGTTATTGACACTCTTTATCAAAAACGCTTCAACTCAGTGAGATAAACACTTTTTCACCATATGGCTTTATCTTTTTAAAATGTTGCAGGATCACAATTATTTTGACTTATATTATGCAGAATCAAGCCCTTTTCAACATATTTCAGCACCAGCAAGCTGCTAGAAAGGAATCTTTAGTTATTGACACTCTTTTGCAAAAAAGCTTCAACTCAGTGTGAAAAAAACATATTGACCATATGGCAATATATTTTCAAAATGTTGCAGGATCACAATGAATTTGACTTATATTATGCAGAATCAAGCCCTTTTCAACATATTTCAGCACCAGCAAGCTGCTAGAAAGGAATCTTTAGTTATTGACACTCTTTATCAAAAACGCTTCAACTCAGTGAGATAAACACTTTTTGACCGTATGGCTATATCTTTTCAAAATGTTGCAGGATCACAATGATTTTGACTTATATTATGCAGAATCAAGCCCTTTTCAACATATTTCAGCACCAGCAAGCTGCTAGAATGGAATCTTTAGTTATTGACACTCTTTATCAAAAACGCTTCAACTCAGTGAGATAAACACTTTTTGACCGTATGGCTATATCTTTTCAAAATGTTGCAGGATCACAATGAATTTGACTTATATTATGCAGAATCAAGCCCTTTTCAACATATTTCAGCACCAGCAAGCTGCTAGAAAGGAATCTTTAGTCATTGACACTCTGTTACAAAAAAGCTTCAACTCAGTGAGATAAACACTTTTTGACCATATGGCTATATCTTTTCAAAATGTTGCAGGATCACAATGAATTTGACTTATATTATGTAGAATCAAGCCCTTTTCAACATATTTCAGCACCAGCAAGCTGCTAGAAAGGAATCTTTAGTTATTGACATTCTGTTGCTAAAAAGCTTCAACTCAGTGAGATAAACACTTTTTGACCATATGGCTATATCTTTTTAAAATGTTGCAGGATCACAATGATTTTGACTTATATTATGCAGAATCAAGCCCTTTTCAATATATTTCAGCACCAGCAAGCTGCTAGAAAGGAATCTTTAGTTATTGACACTCTGTTGCAAAAAAGCTTCAACTCAGTGAGAAAAACACATTTTGACCATATGGCTATATCTTTTCAAAATGTTGCAGGATCACAATGATTTTGACTTATATTATGCAGAATCAAGCCCTTTTCAACATATTTCAGCACCAGCAAGCTGCTAGAAAGGAATCTTTAGTTATTGACATTCTGTTACTAAAAAGCTTCAACTCAGTGAGATAAACACTTTTTGACCATATGGCTATATCTTTTTAAAATGTTGCAGGATCACAATGATTTTGACTTATATTATGCAGAATCAAGCCCTTTTCAATATATTTCAGCACCAGCAAGCTGCTAGAAAGGAATCTTTAGTTATTGACACTCTGTTGCAAAAAAGCTTCAACTCAGTGAGAAAAACACTTTTTGACCATATGGCTATATCTTTTCAAAATGTTGCAGGATCACAATGATTTTGACTTATATTTTGCAGAATCAAGCCCTTTTCAACATATTTCAGCACCAGCAAGCTGCTAGAAAATAATCTTTAGTTATTGACACTCTTTATCAAAAACGCTTCAACTCAGTGAGATAAACACTTTTTCACCATATGGCTTTATCTTTTTAAAATGTTGCAGGATCACAATTATTTTGACTTATATTATGCAGAATCAAGCCCTTTTCAACATATTTCAGCACCAGCAAGCTGCTAGAAAGGAATCTTTAGTTATTGACACTCTTTTGCAAAAAAGCTTCAACTCAGTGAGATAAACACTTTTTGACCGTATGGCTATATCTTTTCAAAATGTTGCATGATCACAATGAATTTGACTTATATTATGCAGAATCAAGCCCTTTTCAACATATTTCAGCACCAGCAAGCTGCTAGAAAGGAATCTTTAGTTATTGACACTCTGTTGCAAAAAAGCTTCAACTCAGTGAGAAAAACACATTTTGACCATATGGCTATATCTTTTCAAAATGTTGCAGGATCACAATGATTTTGACTTATATTATGCAGAATCAAGCCCTTTTCAACATATTTCAGCACCAGCAAGCTGCTAGAAAGGAATCTTTAGTTATTGACATTCTGTTGCTAAAAAGCTTCAACTCAGTGAGATAAACACTTTTTGACCATATGGCTATATCTTTTTAAAATGTTGCAGGATCACAATGATTTTGACTTATATTATGCAGAATCAAGCCCTTTTCAATATATTTCAGCACCAGCAAGCTGCTAGAAAGGAATCTTTAGTTATTGACACTCTGTTGCAAAAAAGCTTCAACTCAGTGAGAAAAACACTTTTTGACCATATGGCTATATCTTTTCAAAATGTTGCAGGATCACAATGATTTTGACTTATATTTTGCAGAATCAAGCCCTTTTCAACATATTTCAGCACCAGCAAGCTGCTAGAAAATAATCTTTAGTTATTGACACTCTTTATCAAAAACGCTTCAACTCAGTGAGATAAACACTTTTTCACCATATGGCTTTATCTTTTTAAAATGTTGCAGGATCACAATTATTTTGACTTATATTATGCAGAATCAAGCCCTTTTCAACATATTTCAGCACCAGCAAGCTGCTAGAAAGGAATCTTTAGTTATTGACACTCTTTTGCAAAAAAGCTTCAACTCAGTGAGATAAACACTTTTTGACCGTATGGCTATATCTTTTCAAAATGTTGCATGATCACAATGAATTTGACTTATATTATGCAGAATCAAGCCCTTTTCAACATATTTCAGCACCAGCAAGCTGCTAGAAAGGAATCTTTAGTTATTGACACTCTGTTACAAAAAAGCTTCAACTCAGTGAGATAAACACTTTTTGACCGTATGGCTATATCTTTTCAAAATGTTGCAGGATCACAATGATTTTGACTTATATTATGCAGAATCAAGCCCTTTTCAACATATTTCAGCACCAGCAAGCTGCTAGAATGGAATCTTTAGTTATTGACACTCTTTATCAAAAACGCTTCAACTCAGTGAGATAAACACTTTTTGACCGTATGGCTATATCTTTTCAAAATGTTGCAGGATCACAATTATTTTGACTTATATTATGCAGAATCAAGCCCTTTTCAACATATTTCAGCACCAGCAAGCTGCTAGAAAGGAATCTTTAGTTATTGACACTCTTTTGCAAAAAAGCTTCAACTCAGTGAGATAAACACTTTTTGACCGTATGGCTATATCTTTTCAAAATGTTGCATGATCACAATGAATTTGACTTATATTATGCAGAATCAAGCCCTTTTCAACATATTTCAGCACCAGCAAGCTGCTAGAAAGGAATCTTTAGTTATTGACACTCTGTTGCTAAAAAGCTTCAACTCAGTGTGAAAAACACATTTTGACCATATGGCAATATATTTTCAAAATGTTGCAGGATCACAATGAATTTGACTTATATTATGCAGAATCAAGCCCTTTTCAACATATTTCAGCACCAGCAAGCTGCTAGAAAGGAATCTTTAGTTATTGACACTCTTTATCAAAAACGCTTCAACTCAGTGAGATAAACACTTTTTGACCGTATGGCTATATCTTTTCAAAATGTTGCAGGATCACAATGATTTTGACTTATATTATGCAGAATCAAGCCCTTTTCAACATATTTCAGCACCAGCAAGCTGCTAGAATGGAATCTTTAGTTATTGACACTCTTTATCAAAAACGCTTCAACTCAGTGAGATAAACACTTTTTGACCGTATGGCTATATCTTTTCAAAATGTTGCAGGATCACAATGAATTTGACTTATATTAAGTAGAATCAAGCCCTTTTCAACATATTTCAGCACCAGCAAGCTGCTAGAAAGGAATCTTTAGTCATTGACACTCTGTTACAAAAAAGCTTCAACTCAGTGAGATAAACACTTTTTGACCATATGGCTATATCTTTTCAAAATGTTGCAGGATCACAATGAATTTGACTTATATTATGCAGAATCAAGCCCTTTTCAACATATTTCAGCACCAGCAAGCTGCTAGAAAGGAATCTTTAGTTATTGACATTCTGTTGCTAAAAAGCTTCAACTCAGTGAGATAAACACTTTTTGACCATATGGCTATATCTTTTTAAAATGTTGCAGGATCACAATGATTTTGACTTATATTATGCAGAATCAAGCCCTTTTCAATATATTTCAGCACCAGCAAGCTGCTAGAAAGGAATCTTTAGTTATTGACACTCTGTTGCAAAAAAGCTTCAACTCAGTGAGAAAAACACATTTTGACCATATTGCTATATCTTTTCAAAATGTTGCAGGAACACAATGATTTTGACTTATATTATGCAGTATAAAGCCCTTTTCAACATATTTCAGCACCAGCAAGCTGCTAGAATGGAATCTTTAGTTATTGACACTCTTTATCAAAAACGCTTCAACTCAGTGACATAAACACTTTTTGACCGTATGGCTATATCTTTTCAAAATGTTGCAGGATCACAATGATTTTGACTTATATTATGCAGAATCAAGCCCTTTTCAACATATTTCAGCACCAGCAAGCTGCTAGAATGGAATCTTTAGTTATTGACACTCTTTATCAAAAACGCTTCAACTCAGTGAGATAAACACTTTTTGACCGTATGGCTATATCTTTTCAAAATGTTGCAGGATCACAATGATTTTGACTTATATTATGCAGAATCAAGCCCTTTTCAACATATTTCAGCACCAGCAAGCTGCTAGAAAGGAATCTTTAGTCATTGACACTCTGTTACAAAAAAGCTTCAACTCAGTGAGATAAACACTTTTTGACCATATGGCTATATCTTTTCAAAATGTTGCAGGATCACAATGAATTTGACTTATATTATGCAGAATCAAGCCCTTTTCAACATATTTCAGCACCAGCAAGCTGCTAGAAAGGAATCTTTAGTTATTGACATTCTGTTGCTAAAAAGCTTCAACTCAGTGAGATAAACACTTTTTGACCATATGGCTATATCTTTTTAAAATGTTGCAGGATCACAATGATTTTGACTTATATTATGCAGAATCAAGCCCTTTTCAATATATTTCAGCACCAGCAAGCTGCTAGAAAGGAATCTTTAGTTATTGACACTCTGTTGCAAAAAAGCTTCAACTCAGTGAGAAAAACACTTTTTGACCATATGGCTATATCTTTTCAAAATGTTGCAGGATCACAATGATTTTGACTTATATTTTGCAGAATCAAGCCCTTTTCAACATATTTCAGCACCAGCAAGCTGCTAGAAAATAATCTTTAGTTATTGACACTCTTTATCAAAAACGCTTCAACTCAGTGAGATAAACACTTTTTCACCATATGGCTTTATCTTTTTAAAATGTTGCAGGATCACAATTATTTTGACTTATATTATGCAGAATCAAGCCCTTTTCAACATATTTCAGCACCAGCAAGCTGCTAGAAAGGAATCTTTAGTTATTGACACTCTTTTGCAAAAAAGCTTCAACTCAGTGAGATAAACACTTTTTGACCGTATGGCTATATCTTTTCAAAATGTTGCATGATCACAATGAATTTGACTTATATTATGCAGAATCAAGCCCTTTTCAACATATTTCAGCACCAGCAAGCTGCTAGAAAGGAATCTTTAGTTATTGACACTCTGTTGCTAAAAAGCTTCAACTCAGTGTGAAAAACACATTTTGACCATATGGCAATATATTTTCAAAATGTTGCAGGATCACAATGAATTTGACTTATATTATGCAGAATCAAGCCCTTTTCAACATATTTCAGCACCAGCAAGCTGCTAGAAAGGAATCTTTAGTTATTGACACTCTTTATCAAAAACGCTTCAACTCAGTGAGATAAACACTTTTTGACCGTATGGCTATATCTTTTCAAAATGTTGCAGGATCACAATGATTTTGACTTATATTATGCAGAATCAAGCCCTTTTCAACATATTTCAGCACCAGCAAGCTGCTAGAATGGAATCTTTAGTTATTGACACTCTTTATCAAAAACGCTTCAACTCAGTGAGATAAACACTTTTTGACCGTATGGCTATATCTTTTCAAAATGTTGCAGGATCACAATGAATTTGACTTATATTATGCAGAATCAAGCCCTTTTCAACATATTTCAGCACCAGCAAGCTGCTAGAAAGGAATCTTTAGTCATTGACACTCTGTTACAAAAAAGCTTCAACTCAGTGAGATAAACACTTTTTGACCATATGGCTATATCTTTTCAAAATGTTGCAGGATCACAATGAATTTGACTTATATTATGCAGAATCAAGCCCTTTTCAACATATTTCAGCACCAGCAAGCTGCTAGAAAGGAATCTTTAGTTATTGACATTCTGTTGCTAAAAAGTTTCAACTCAGTGAGATAAACACTTTTTGACCATATGGCTATATCTTTTTAAAATGTTGCAGGATCACAATGATTTTGACTTATATTATGCAGAATCAAGCCCTTTTCAATATATTTCAGCACCAGCAAGCTGCTAGAAAGGAATCTTTAGTTATTGACACTCTGTTGCAAAAAAGCTTCAACTCAGTGAGAAAAACACATTTTGACCATATGGCTATATCTTTTCAAAATGTTGCAGGATCACAATGATTTTGACTTATATTATGCAGAATCAAGCCCTTTTCAACATATTTCAGCACCAGCAAGCTGCTAGAAAGGAATCTTTAGTTATTGACACTCTTTATCAAAAACGCTTCAACTCAGTGAGATAAACACTTTTTGACCGTATGGCAATATCTTTTCAAAATGTTGCAGGATCACAATGATTTTGACTTATATTATGCAGAATCAAGCCCTTTTCAACATATTTCAGCACCAGCAAGCTGCTAGAAAGGAATCTTTAGTTATTGACACTCTGTTGCAAAAAAGCTTCAACTCAGTGAGAAAAACAGTTTTTGACCATATTGCTATATCTTTTCAAAATGTTGCAGGAACACAATGATTTTGTCTTATATTATGCAGTATAAAGCCCTTTTCAACATATTTCAGCACCAGCAAGCTGCTAGAATGGAATCTTTAGTTATTGACACTCTTTATCAAAAACGCTTCAACTCAGTGACATAAACACTTTTTGACCGTATGGCTATATCTTTTCAAAATGTTGCAGGATCACAATGATTTTGACTTATATTATGCAGAATCAAGCCCTTTTCAACATATTTCAGCACCAGCAAGCTGCTAGAATGGAATCTTTAGTTATTGACACTCTTTATCAAAAACGCTTCAACTCAGTGAGATAAACACTTTTTGACCGTATGGCTATATCTTTTCAAAATGTTGCAGGATCACAATGATTTTGACTTATATTATGCAGAATCAAGCCCTTTTCAACATATTTCAGCACCAGCAAGCTGCTAGAAAGGAATCTTTAGTTATTGACATTCTGTTGCTAAAAAGCTTCAACTCAGTGAGATAAACACTTTTTGACCATATGGCTATATCTTTTTAAAATGTTGCAGGATCACAATGATTTTGACTTATATTATGCAGAATCAAGCCCTTTTCAATATATTTCAGCACCAGCAAGCTGCTAGAAAGGAATCTTTAGTTATTGACACTCTGTTGCAAAAAAGCTTCAACTCAGTGAGAAAAACACTTTTTGACCATATGGCTATATCTTTTCAAAATGTTGCAGGATCACAATGATTTTGACTTATATTTTGCAGAATCAAGCCCTTTTCAACATCTTTCAGCACCAGCAAGCTGCTAGAAAATAATCTTTAGTTATTGACACTCTTTATCAAAAACGCTTCAACTCAGTGAGATAAACACTTTTTCACCATATGGCTTTATCTTTTTAAAATGTTGCAGGATCACAATTATTTTGACTTATATTATGCAGAATCAAGCCCTTTTCAACATATTTCAGCACCAGCAAGCTGCTAGAAAGGAATCTTTAGTTATTGACACTCTTTTGCAAAAAACCTTCAACTCAGTGAGATAAACACTTTTTGACCGTATGGCTATATCTTTTCAAAATGTTGCATGATCACAATGAATTTGACTTATATTATGCAGAATCAAGCCCTTTTCAACATATTTCAGCACCAGCAAGCTGCTAGAAAGGAATCTTTAGTTATTGACACTCTGTTGCAAAAAAGCTTCAACTCAGTGAGAAAAACACATTTTGACCATATGGCTATATCTTTTCAAAATGTTGCAGGATCACAATGATTTTGACTTATATTATGCAGAATCAAGCCCTTTTCAACATATTTCAGCACCAGCAAGCTGCTAGAAAGGAATCTTTAGTCATTGACACTCTGTTACAAAAAAGCTTCAACTCAGTGAGATAAACACTTTTTGACCATATGGCTATATCTTTTCAAAATGTTGCAGGATCACAATGAATTTGACTTATATTATGCAGAATCAAGCCCTTTTCAACATATTTCAGCACCAGCAAGCTGCTAGAAAGGAATCTTTAGTTATTGACATTCTGTTGCTAAAAAGTTTCAACTCAGTGAGATAAACACTTTTTGACCATATGGCTATATCTTTTTAAAATGTTGCAGGATCACAATGATTTTGACTTATATTATGCAGAATCAAGCCCTTTTCAATATATTTCAGCACCAGCAAGCTGCTAGAAAGGAATCTTTAGTTATTGACACTCTGTTGCAAAAAAGCTTCAACTCAGTGAGAAAAACACATTTTGACCATATGGCTATATCTTTTCAAAATGTTGCAGGATCACAATGATTTTGACTTATATTATGCAGAATCAAGCCCTTTTCAACATATTTCAGCACCAGCAAGCTGCTAGAAAGGAATCTTTAGTTATTGACACTCTTTATCAAAAACGCTTCAACTCAGTGAGATAAACACTTTTTGACCGTATGGCAATATCTTTTCAAAATGTTGCAGGATCACAATGATTTTGACTTATATTATGCAGAATCAAGCCCTTTTCAACATATTTCAGCACCAGCAAGCTGCTAGAAAGGAATCTTTAGTTATTGACACTCTGTTGCAAAAAAGCTTCAACTCAGTGAGAAAAACAGTTTTTGACCATATTGCTATATCTTTTCAAAATGTTGCAGGAACACAATGATTTTGTCTTATATTATGCAGTATAAAGCCCTTTTCAACATATTTCAGCACCAGCAAGCTGCTAGAATGGAATCTTTAGTTATTGACACTCTTTATCAAAAACGCTTCAACTCAGTGACATAAACACTTTTTGACCGTATGGCTATATCTTTTCAAAATGTTGCAGGATCACAATGATTTTGACTTATATTATGCAGAATCAAGCCCTTTTCAACATATTTCAGCACCAGCAAGCTGCTAGAATGGAATCTTTAGTTATTGACACTCTTTATCAAAAACGCTTCAACTCAGTGAGATAAACACTTTTTGACCGTATGGCTATATCTTTTCAAAATGTTGCAGGATCACAATGATTTTGACTTATATTATGCAGAATCAAGCCCTTTTCAACATATTTCAGCACCAGCAAGCTGCTAGAAAGGAATCTTTAGTTATTGACATTCTGTTGCTAAAAAGCTTCAACTCAGTGAGATAAACACTTTTTGACCATATGGCTATATCTTTTTAAAATGTTGCAGGATCACAATGATTTTGACTTATATTATGCAGAATCAAGCCCTTTTCAATATATTTCAGCACCAGCAAGCTGCTAGAAAGGAATCTTTAGTTATTGACACTCTGTTGCAAAAAAGCTTCAACTCAGTGAGAAAAACACTTTTTGACCATATGGCTATATCTTTTCAAAATGTTGCAGGATCACAATGATTTTGACTTATATTTTGCAGAATCAAGCCCTTTTCAACATCTTTCAGCACCAGCAAGCTGCTAGAAAATAATCTTTAGTTATTGACACTCTTTATCAAAAACGCTTCAACTCAGTGAGATAAACACTTTTTCACCATATGGCTTTATCTTTTTAAAATGTTGCAGGATCACAATTATTTTGACTTATATTATGCAGAATCAAGCCCTTTTCAACATATTTCAGCACCAGCAAGCTGCTAGAAAGGAATCTTTAGTTATTGACACTCTTTTGCAAAAAACCTTCAACTCAGTGAGATAAACACTTTTTGACCGTATGGCTATATCTTTTCAAAATGTTGCATGATCACAATGAATTTGACTTATATTATGCAGAATCAAGCCCTTTTCAACATATTTCAGCACCAGCAAGCTGCTAGAAAGGAATCTTTAGTTATTGACACTCTGTTGCAAAAAAGCTTCAACTCAGTGAGAAAAACACATTTTGACCATATGGCTATATCTTTTCAAAATGTTGCAGGATCACAATGATTTTGACTTATATTATGCAGAATCAAGCCCTTTTCAACATATTTCAGCACCAGCAAGCTGCTAGAAAGGAATCTTTAGTTATTGACACTCTTTATCAAAAACGCTTCAACTCAGTGAGATAAACACTTTTTGACCGTATGGCAATATCTTTTCAAAATGTTGCAGGATCACAATGATTTTGACTTATATTATGCAGAATCAAGCCCTTTTCAACATGTTTCAGCACCAGCAAGCTGCTAGAAAGGAATCTTTAGTTATTGACACTCTGTTGCAAAAAAGCTTCAACTCAGTGAGAAAAACAGTTTTTGACCATATTGCTATATCTTTTCAAAATGTTGCAGGAACACAATGATTTTGACTTATATTATGCAGTATAAAGCCCTTTTCAACATATTTCAGCACCAGCAAGCTGCTAGAATGGAATCTTTAGTTATTGACACTCTTTATCAAAAACGCTTCAACTCAGTGACATAAACACTTTTTGACCGTATGGCTATATCTTTTCAAAATGTTGCAGGATCACAATGATTTTGACTTATATTATGCAGAATCAAGCCCTTTTCAACATATTTCAGCACCAGCAAGCTGCTAGAATGGAATCTTTAGTTATTGACACTCTTTATCAAAAACGCTTCAACTCAGTGAGATAAACACTTTTTGACCGTATGGCTATATCTTTTCAAAATGTTGCAGGATCACAATGATTTTGACTTATATTATGCAGAATCAAGCCCTTTTCAACATATTTCAGCACCAGCAAGCTGCTAGAAAGGAATCTTTAGTCATTGACACTCTGTTACAAAAAAGCTTCAACTCAGTGAGATAAACACTTTTTGACCATATGGCTATATCTTTTCAAAATGTTGCAGGATCACAATGAATTTGACTTATATTATGCAGAATCAAGCCCTTTTCAACATATTTCAGCACCAGCAAGCTGCTAGAATGGAATCTTTAGTTATTGACACTCTTTATCAAAAACGCTTCAACTCAGTGAGATAAACACTTTTTGACCGTATGGCTATATCTTTTCAAAATGTTGCAGGATCACAATGATTTTGACTTATATTATGCAGAATCAAGCCCTTTTCAACATATTTCAGCACCAGCAAGCTGCTAGAAAGGAATCTTTAGTCATTGACACTCTGTTACAAAAAAGCTTCAACTCAGTGAGATAAACACTTTTTGACCATATGGCTATATCTTTTCAAAATGTTGCAGGATCACAATGAATTTGACTTATATTATGCAGAATCAAGCCCTTTTCAACATATTTCAGCACCAGCAAGCTGCTAGAAAGGAATCTTTAGTTATTGACATTCTGTTGCTAAAAAGCTTCAACTCAGTGAGATAAACACTTTTTGACCATATGGCTATATCTTTTTAAAATGTTGCAGGATCACAATGATTTTGACTTATATTATGCAGAATCAAGCCCTTTTCAATATATTTCAGCACCAGCAAGCTGCTAGAAAGGAATCTTTAGTTATTGACACTCTGTTGCAAAAAAGCTTCAACTCAGTGAGATAAACACTTTTTGACCATATGGCTATATCTTTTCAAAATGTTGCAGGATCACAATGAATTTGACTTATATTATGCAGAATCAAGCCCTTTTCAACATATTTCAGCACCAGCAAGCTGCTAGAAAGGAATCTTTAGTTATTGACACTCTGTTGCAAAAAAGCTTCAACTAAGTGAGATAAACACTTTTTGACCATATGGCTATATCTTTTTAAAATGTTGCAGGATCACAATGATTTTGACTTATATTATGCAGAATCAAGCCCTTTTCAATATATTTCAGCACCAGCAAGCTGCTAGAAAGGAATCTTTAGTTATTGACACTCTGTTGCAAAAAAGCTTCAACTCAGTGAGAAAAACACTTTTTGACCATATGGCTATATCTTTTCAAAATGTTGCAGGATCACAATGATTTTGACTTATATTTTGCAGAATCAAGCCCTTTTCAACATATTTCAGCACCAGCAAGCTGCTAGAAAATAATCTTTAGTTATTGACACTCTTTATCAAAAACGCTTCAACTCAGTGAGATAAACACTTTTTCACCATATGGCTTTATCTTTTTAAAATGTTGCAGGATCACAATTATTTTGACTTATATTATGCAGAATCAAGCCCTTTTCAACATATTTCAGCACCAGCAAGCTGCTAGAATGGAATCTTTAGTTATTGACACTCTTTATCAAAAACGCTTCAACTCAGTGAGATAAACACTTTTTGACCGTATGGCTATATCTTTTCAAAATGTTGCAGGATCACAATGATTTTGACTTATATTATGCAGAATCAAGCCCTTTTCAACATATTTCAGCACCAGCAAGCTGCTAGAAAGGAATCTTTAGTCATTGACACTCTGTTACAAAAAAGCTTCAACTCAGTGAGATAAACACTTTTTGACCATATGGCTATATCTTTTCAAAATGTTGCAGGATCACAATGAATTTGACTTATATTATGCAGAATCAAGCCCTTTTCAACATATTTCAGCACCAGCAAGCTGCTAGAATGGAATCTTTAGTTATTGACACTCTTTATCAAAAACGCTTCAACTCAGTGAGATAAACACTTTTTGACCGTATGGCTATATCTTTTCAAAATGTTGCAGGATCACAATGATTTTGACTTATATTATGCAGAATCAAGCCCTTTTCAACATATTTCAGCACCAGCAAGCTGCTAGAAAGGAATCTTTAGTCATTGACACTCTGTTACAAAAAAGCTTCAACTCAGTGAGATAAACACTTTTTGACCATATGGCTATATCTTTTCAAAATGTTGCAGGATCACAATGAATTTGACTTATATTATGCAGAATCAAACCCTTTTCAACATATTTCAGCACCAGCAAGCTGCTAGAAAGGAATCTTTAGTTATTGACATTCTGTTGCTAAAAAGCTTCAACTCAGTGAGATAAACACTTTTTGACCATATGGCTATATCTTTTTAAAATGTTGCAGGATCACAATGATTTTGACTTATATTATGCAGAATCAAGCCCTTTTCAATATATTTCAGCACCAGCAAGCTGCTAGAAAGGAATCTTTAGTTATTGACACTCTGTTGCAAAAAAGCTTCAACTCAGTGAGATAAACACTTTTTGACCATATGGCTATATCTTTTCAAAATGTTGCAGGATCACAATGAATTTGACTTATATTATGCAGAATCAAGCCCTTTTCAACATATTTCAGCACCAGCAAGCTGCTAGAAAGGAATCTTTAGTTATTGACACTCTGTTGCAAAAAAGCTTCAACTAAGTGAGATAAACACTTTTTGACCATATGGCTATATCTTTTTAAAATGTTGCAGGATCACAATGATTTTGACTTATATTATGCAGAATCAAGCCCTTTTCAATATATTTCAAGCTGCTAGAAAGGAATCTTTAGTTATTGACACTCTGTTGCAAAAAAGCTTCAACTCAGTGAGAAAAACACTTTTTGACCATATGGCTATATCTTTTCAAAATGTTGCAGGATCACAATGATTTTGACTTATATTTTGCAGAATCAAGCCCTTTTCAACATATTTCAGCACCAGCAAGCTGCTAGAAAATAATCTTTAGTTATTGACACTCTTTATCAAAAACGCTTCAACTCAGTGAGATAAACACTTTTTCACCATATGGCTTTATCTTTTTAAAATGTTGCAGGATCACAATTATTTTGACTTATATTATGCAGAATCAAGCCCTTTTCAACATATTTCAGCACCAGCAAGCTGCTAGAAAGGAATCTTTAGTTATTGACACTCTTTTGCAAAAAAGCTTCAACTCAGTGAGATAAACACTTTTTGACCGTATGGCTATATCTTTTCAAAATGTTGCATGATCACAATGATTTTGACTTATATTATGCAGAATCAAGCCCTTTTCAATATATTTCAGCACCAGCAAGCTGCTAAAAAAGGAATCTTTAGTTATTGACACTCTGTTGCAAAAAAGCTTCAACTCAGTGAGAAAAACACATTTTGACCATATGGCTATATCTTTTCAAAATGTTGCAGGATCACAATGATTTTGACTTATATTATGCAGAATCAAGCCCTTTTCAACATATTTCAGCACCAGCAAGCTGCTAGAAAGGAATCTTTAGTTATTGACACTCTTTATCAAAAACGCTTCAACTCAGTGAGATAAACACTTTTTGACCGTATGGCAATATCTTTTCAAAATGTTGCAGGATCACAATGATTTTGACTTATATTATGCAGAATCAAGCCCTTTTCAACATATTTCAGCACCAGCAAGCTGCTAGAAAGGAATCTTTAGTTATTGACACTCTGTTGCAAAAACGCTTCAACTCAGTGAGATAAACACTTTTTGACCGTATGGCTATATCTTTTCAAAATGTTGCAGGATCACAATGAATTTGACTTATATTATGCAGAATCAAGCCCTTTTCAACATATTTCAGCACCAGCAAGCTGCTAGAAAGGAATCTTTAGTTATTGACACTCTGTTGCAAAAAAGCTTCAACTCAGTGAGATAAACACTTTTTGACCATATGGCTATATCTTTTTAAAATGTTGCAGGATCACAATGATTTTGACTTATATTATGCAGAATCAAGACCTTTTCAACATATTTCAGCACCAGCAAGCTGCGAGAAAGGAATCTTTAGTTATTGACACTCTTTATCAAAAACGCTTCAACTCAGTGAGATAAACACTTTTTGACCATATGGCTATATCTTTTCAAAATGTTGCAGGATCACAATGAATTTGACTTATATTATGCAGAATTAAGCCCTTTTCAACATATTTCAGCACAAGAAAGCTGCTAGAAAAGAATCTTTAGTTATTGACACTCTTTATCAAAAACGCTTCAACTCAGTGAGATAAACACTTTTTGACCATATGGCTATATCTTTTTAAAATGTTGCAGGATCACAATGATTTTGACTTATATTATGCAGAATCAAGACCTTTTCAACATATTTCAGCACCAGCAAGCTGCGAGAAAGGAATCTTTAGTTATTGACACTCTTTATCAAAAACGCTTCAACTCAGTGAGATAAACACTTTTTGACCATATGGCTATATCTTTTCAAAATGTTGCAGGATCACAATGAATTTGACTTATATTATGCAGAATTAAGCCCTTTTCAACATATTTCAGCACAAGCAAGCTGCTAGAAAGGAATCTTTAGTTATTGACATTCTGTTGCTAAAAAGCTTCAACTCAGTGAGATCAACACTTTTTGACCATATGGCTATATATTTTTAAAATGTTGCAGGATCACAATGATTTTGACTTATATTTTGCAGAATCAAGCCCTTTTCAACATATTTCAGCACCAGCAAGCTGCTAGAAAATAATCTTTAGTTATTGACACTCTTTATCAAAAACGCTTCAACTCAGTGAGATAAACACTTTTTCACCATATGGCTTTATCTTTTTAAAATGTTGCAGGATCACAATTATTTTGACTTATATTATGCAGAATCAAGCCCTTTTCAACATATTTCAGCACCAGCAAGCTGCTAGAAAGGAATCTTTAGTTATTGACACTCTGTTGCAAAAAAGCTTCAACTAAGTGAGATAAACACTTTTTGACCATATGGCTATATCTTTTTAAAATGTTGCAGGATCACAATGATTTTGACTTATATTATGCAGAATCAAGCCCTTTTCAATATATTTCAGCACCAGCAAGCTGCTAGAAAGGAATCTTTAGTTATTGACACTCTGTTGCAAAAAAGCTTCAACTCAGTGAGAAAAACACTTTTTGACCATATGGCTATATCTTTTCAAAATGTTGCAGGATCACAATGATTTTGACTTATATTTTGCAGAATCAAGCCCTTTTCAACATATTTCAGCACCAGCAAGCTGCTAGAAAATAATCTTTAGTTATTGACACTCTTTATCAAAAACGCTTCAACTCAGTGAGATAAACACTTTTTCACCATATGGCTTTATCTTTTTAAAATGTTGCAGGATCACAATTATTTTGACTTATATTATGCAGAATCAAGCCCTTTTCAACATATTTCAGCACCAGCAAGCTGCTAGAATGGAATCTTTAGTTATTGACACTCTTTATCAAAAACGCTTCAACTCAGTGAGATAAACACTTTTTGACCGTATGGCTATATCTTTTCAAAATGTTGCAGGATCACAATGATTTTGACTTATATTATGCAGAATCAAGCCCTTTTCAACATATTTCAGCACCAGCAAGCTGCTAGAAAGGAACCTTTAGTCATTGACACTCTGTTACAAAAAAGCTTCAACTCAGTGAGATAAACACTTTTTGACCATATGGCTATATCTTTTCAAAATGTTGCAGGATCACAATGAATTTGACTTATATTATGCAGAATCAAGCCCTTTTCAACATATTTCAGCACCAGCAAGCTGCTAGAATGGAATCTTTAGTTATTGACACTCTTTATCAAAAACGCTTCAACTCAGTGAGATAAACACTTTTTGACCGTATGGCTATATCTTTTCAAAATGTTGCAGGATCACAATGATTTTGACTTATATTATGCAGAATCAAGCCCTTTTCAACATATTTCAGCACCAGCAAGCTGCTAGAAAGGAATCTTTAGTCATTGACACTCTGTTACAAAAAAGCTTCAACTCAGTGAGATAAACACTTTTTGACCATATGGCTATATCTTTTCAAAATGTTGCAGGATCACAATGAATTTGACTTATATTATGCAGAATCAAGCCCTTTTCAACATATTTCAGCACCAGCAAGCTGCTAGAAAGGAATCTTTAGTTATTGACATTCTGTTGCTAAAAAGCTTCAACTCAGTGAGATAAACACTTTTTGACCATATGGCTATATCTTTTTAAAATGTTGCAGGATCACAATGATTTTGACTTATATTATGCAGAATCAAGCCCTTTTCAATATATTTCAGCACCAGCAAGCTGCTAGAAAGGAATCTTTAGTTATTGACACTCTGTTGCAAAAAAGCTTCAACTCAGTGAGATAAACACTTTTTGACCATATGGCTATATCTTTTCAAAATGTTGCAGGATCACAATGAATTTGACTTATATTATGCAGAATCAAGCCCTTTTCAACATATTTCAGCACCAGCAAGCTGCTAGAAAGGAATCTTTAGTTATTGACACTCTGTTGCAAAAAAGCTTCAACTAAGTGAGATAAACACTTTTTGACCATATGGCTATATCTTTTTAAAATGTTGCAGGATCACAATGATTTTGACTTATATTATGCAGAATCAAGCCCTTTTCAATATATTTCAGCACCAGCAAGCTGCTAGAAAGGAATCTTTAGTTATTGACACTCTGTTGCAAAAAAGCTTCAACTCAGTGAGAAAAACACTTTTTGACCATATGGCTATATCTTTTCAAAATGTTGCAGGATCACAATGATTTTGACTTATATTTTGCAGAATCAAGCCCTTTTCAACATATTTCAGCACCAGCAAGCTGCTAGAAAATAATCTTTAGTTATTGACACTCTTTATCAAAAACGCTTCAACTCAGTGAGATAAACACTTTTTCACCATATGGCTTTATCTTTTTAAAATGTTGCAGGATCACAATTATTTTGACTTATATTATGCAGAATCAAGCCCTTTTCAACATATTTCAGCACCAGCAAGCTGCTAGAAAGGAATCTTTAGTTATTGACACTCTTTTGCAAAAAAGCTTCAACTCAGTGAGATAAACACTTTTTGACCGTATGGCTATATCTTTTCAAAATGTTGCATGATCACAATGATTTTGACTTATATTATGCAGAATCAAGCCCTTTTCAATATATTTCAGCACCAGCAAGCTGCTAAAAAAGGAATCTTTAGTTATTGACACTCTGTTGCAAAAAAGCTTCAACTCAGTGAGAAAAACACATTTTGACCATATGGCTATATCTTTTCAAAATGTTGCAGGATCACAATGATTTTGACTTATATTATGCAGAATCAAGCCCTTTTCAACATATTTCAGCACCAGCAAGCTGCTAGAAAGGAATCTTTAGTTATTGACACTCTTTATCAAAAACGCTTCAACTCAGTGAGATAAACACTTTTTGACCGTATGGCAATATCTTTTCAAAATGTTGCAGGATCACAATGATTTTGACTTATATTATGCAGAATCAAGCCCTTTTCAACATATTTCAGCACCAGCAAGCTGCTAGAAAGGAATCTTTAGTTATTGACACTCTGTTGCAAAAACGCTTCAACTCAGTGAGATAAACACTTTTTGACCGTATGGCTATATCTTTTCAAAATGTTGCAGGATCACAATGAATTTGACTTATATTATGCAGAATCAAGCCCTTTTCAACATATTTCAGCACCAGCAAGCTGCTAGAAAGGAATCTTTAGTTATTGACACTCTGTTGCAAAAAAGCTTCAACTCAGTGAGATAAACACTTTTTGACCATATGGCTATATCTTTTTAAAATGTTGCAGGATCACAATGATTTTGACTTATATTATGCAGAATCAAGACCTTATCAACATATTTCAGCACCAGCAAGCTGCGAGAAAGGAATCTTTAGTTATTGACACTCTTTATCAAAAACGCTTCAACTCAGTGAGATAAACACTTTTTGACCATATGGCTATATCTTTTCAAAATGTTGCAGGATCACAATGAATTTGACTTATATTATGCAGAATTAAGCCCTTTTCAACATATTTCAGCACAAGCAAGCTGCTAGAAAAGAATCTTTAGTTATTGACACTCTTTATCAAAAACGCTTCAACTCAGTGAGATAAACACTTTTTGACCATATGGCTATATCTTTTTAAAATGTTGCAGGATCACAATGATTTTGACTTATATTATGCAGAATCAAGACCTTTTCAACATATTTCAGCACCAGCAAGCTGCGAGAAAGGAATCTTTAGTTATTGACACTCTTTATCAAAAACGCTTCAACTCAGTGAGATAAACACTTTTTGACCATATGGCTATATCTTTTCAAAATGTTGCAGGATCACAATGAATTTGACTTATATTATGCAGAATTAAGCCCTTTTCAACATATTTCAGCACAAGCAAGCTGCTAGAAAGGAATCTTTAGTTATTGACATTCTGTTGCTAAAAAGCTTCAACTCAGTGAGATCAACACTTTTTGACCATATGGCTATATATTTTTAAAATGTTGCAGGATCACAATGATTTTGACTTATATTTTGCAGAATCAAGCCCTTTTCAACATATTTCAGCACCAGCAAGCTGCTAGAAAATAATCTTTAGTTATTGACACTCTTTATCAAAAACGCTTCAACTCAGTGAGATAAACACTTTTTCACCATATGGCTTTATCTTTTTAAAATGTTGTAGGATCACAATGATTTTGACTTATATTATGCAGAATCAAGCCCTTTTCAACATATTTCAGCACCAGCAAGCTGCTAGAAAGGAATCTTTAGTTATTGACACTCTGTTGCAAAAAAGCTTCAACTAAGTGAGATAAACACTTTTTGACCATATGGCTATATCTTTTTAAAATGTTGCAGGATCACAATGATTTTGACTTATATTATGCAGAATCAAGCCCTTTTCAATATATTTCAGCACCAGCAAGCTGCTAGAAAGGAATCTTTAGTTATTGACACTCTGTTGCAAAAAAGCTTCAACTCAGTGAGAAAAACACTTTTTGACCATATGGCTATATCTTTTCAAAATGTTGCAGGATCACAATGATTTTGACTTATATTTTGCAGAATCAAGCCCTTTTCAACATATTTCAGCACCAGCAAGCTGCTAGAAAATAATCTTTAGTTATTGACACTCTTTATCAAAAACGCTTCAACTCAGTGAGATAAACACTTTTTCACCATATGGCTTTATCTTTTTAAAATGTTGCAGGATCACAATTATTTTGACTTATATTATGCAGAATCAAGCCCTTTTCAACATATTTCAGCACCAGCAAGCTGCTAGAAAGGAATCTTTAGTTATTGACACTCTTTTGCAAAAAAGCTTCAACTCAGTGAGATAAACACTTTTTGACCGTATGGCTATATCTTTTCAAAATGTTGCATGATCACAATGATTTTGACTTATATTATGCAGAATCAAGCCCTTTTCAATATATTTCAGCACCAGCAAGCTGCTAAAAAAGGAATCTTTAGTTATTGACACTCTGTTGCAAAAAAGCTTCAACTCAGTGAGAAAAACACATTTTGACCATATGGCTATATCTTTTCAAAATGTTGCAGGATCACAATGATTTTGACTTATATTATGCAGAATCAAGCCCTTTTCAACATATTTCAGCACCAGCAAGCTGCTAGAAAGGCATCTTTAGTTATTGACACTCTTTATCAAAAACGCTTCAACTCAGTGAGATAAACACTTTTTGACCGTATGGCAATATCTTTTCAAAATGTTGCAGGATCACAATGATTTTGACTTATATTATGCAGAATCAAGCCCTTTTCAACATATTTCAGCACCAGCAAGCTGCTAGAAAGGAATCTTTAGTTATTGACACTCTGTTGCAAAAACGCTTCAACTCAGTGAGATAAACACTTTTTGACCGTATGGCTATATCTTTTCAAAATGTTGCAGGATCACAATGAATTTGACTTATATTATGCAGAATCAAGCCCTTTTCAACATATTTCAGCACCAGCAAGCTGCTAGAAAGGAATCTTTAGTTATTGACACTCTGTTGCAAAAAAGCTTCAACTCAGTGAGATAAACACTTTTTGACCATATGGCTATATCTTTTTAAAATGTTGCAGGATCACAATGATTTTGACTTATATTATGCAGAATCAAGACCTTTTCAACATATTTCAGCACCAGCAAGCTGCGAGAAAGGAATCTTTAGTTATTGACACTCTTTATCAAAAACGCTTCAACTCAATGAGATAAACACTTTTTGACCATATGGCTATATCTTTTCAAAATGTTGCAGGATCACAATGAATTTGACTTATATTATGCAGAATTAAGCCCTTTTCAACATATTTCAGCACAAGCAAGCTGCTAGAAAAGAATCTTTAGTTATTGACACTCTTTATCAAAAACGCTTCAACTCAGTGAGATAAACACTTTTTGACCATATGGCTATATCTTTTTAAAATGTTGCAGGATCACAATGATTTTGACTTATATTATGCAGAATCAAGACCTTTTCAACATATTTCAGCACCAGCAAGCTGCGAGAAAGGAATCTTTAGTTATTGACACTCTTTATCAAAAACGCTTCAACTCAGTGAGATAAACACTTTTTGACCATATGGCTATATCTTTTCAAAATGTTGCAGGATCACAATGAATTTGACTTATATTATGCAGAATTAAGCCCTTTTCAACATATTTCAGCACAAGCAAGCTGCTAGAAAGGAATCTTTAGTTATTGACATTCTGTTGCTAAAAAGCTTCAACTCAGTGAGATCAACACTTTTTGACCATATGGCTATATATTTTTAAAATGTTGCAGGATCACAATGATTTTGACTTATATTTTGCAGAATCAAGCCCTTTTCAACATATTTCAGCACCAGCAAGCTGCTAGAAAATAATCTTTAGTTATTGACACTCTTTATCAAAAACGCTTCAACTCAGTGAGATAAACACTTTTTCACCATATGGCTTTATCTTTTTAAAATGTTGCAGGATCACAATGATTTTGACTTATATTATGCAGAATCAAGCCCTTTTCAACATATTTCAGCACCAGCAAGCTGCTAGAAAGGAATCTTTAGTTATTGACATTCTGTTGCTAAAAAGCTTCAACTCAGTGAGATAAACACTTTTTGACCATATGGCTATATCTTTTTAAAATGTTGCAGGATCACAATGATTTTGACTTATATTATGCAGAATCAAGCCCTTTTCAATATATTTCAGCACCAGCAAGCTGCTAGAAAGGAATCTTTAGTTATTGACACTCTGTTGCAAAAAAGCTTCAACTCAGTGAGAAAAACACTTTTTGACCATATGGCTATATCTTTTCAAAATGTTGCAGGATCACAATGATTTTGACTTATATTTTGCAGAATCAAGCCCTTTTCAACATATTTCAGCACCAGCAAGCTGCTAGAAAATAATCTTTAGTTATTGACACTCTTTATCAAAAACGCTTCAACTCAGTGAGATAAACACTTGTTCACCATATGGCTTTATCTTTTTAAAATGTTGCAGGATCACAATGATTTTGACTTATATTATGCAGAATCAAGCCCTTTTCAACATATTTCAGCACCAGCAAGCTGCTAGAAAGGAATCTTTAGTTATTGACACTCTGTTGCAAAAAAGCTTCAACTAAGTGAGATAAACACTTTTTGACCATATGGCTATATCTTTTTAAAATGTTGCAGGATCACAATGATTTTGACTTATATTATGCAGAATCAAGCCCTTTTCAATATATTTCAGCACCAGCAAGCTGCTAGAAAGGAATCTTTAGTTATTGACACTCTGTTGCAAAAAAGCTTCAACTCAGTGAGAAAAACACTTTTTGACCATATGGCTATATCTTTTCAAAATGTTGCAGGATCACAATGATTTTGACTTATATTTTGCAGAATCAAGCCCTTTTCAACATATTTCAGCACCAGCAAGCTGCTAGAAAATAATCTTTAGTTATTGACACTCTTTATCAAAAACGCTTCAACTCAGTGAGATAAACACTTTTTCACCATATGGCTTTATCTTTTTAAAATGTTGCAGGATCACAATTATTTTGACTTATATTATGCAGAATCAAGCCCTTTTCAACATATTTCAGCACCAGCAAGCTGCTAGAAAGGAATCTTTAGTTATTGACACTCTTTTGCAAAAAAACTTCAACTCAGTGAGATAAACACTTTTTGACCGTATGGCTATATCTTTTCAAAATGTTGCATGATCACAATGATTTTGACTTATATTATGCAGAATCAAGCCCTTTTCAATATATTTCAGCACCAGCAAGCTGCTAGAAAGGAATCTTTAGTTATTGACACTCTTTATCAAAAACGCTTCAACTCAGTGAGATAAACACTTTTTGACCGTATGGCAATATCTTTTCAAAATGTTGCAGGATCACAATGATTTTGACTTATATTATGCAGAATCAAGCCCTTTTCAACATATTTCAGCACCAGCAAGCTGCTAGAAAGGAATCTTTAGTTATTGACACTCTGTTGCAAAAACGCTTCAACTCAGTGAGATAAACACTTTTTGACCGTATGGCTATATCTTTTCAAAATGTTGCAGGATCACAATGAATTTGACTTATATTATGCAGAATCAAGCCCTTTTCAACATATTTCAGCACCAGCAAGCTGCTAGAAAGGAATCTTTAGTTATTGACACTCTGTTGCAAAAAAGCTTCAACTCAGTGAGATAAACACTTTTTGACCATATGGCTATATCTTTTTAAAATGTTGCAGGATCACAATGATTTTGACTTATATTATGCAGAATCAAGACCTTTTCAACATATTTCAGCACCAGCAAGCTGCGAGAAAGGAATCTTTAGTTATTGACACTCTTTATCAAAAACGCTTCAACTCAGTGAGATAAACACTTTTTGACCATATGGCTATATCTTTTCAAAATGTTGCAGGATCACAATGAATTTGACTTATATTATGCAGAATTAAGCCCTTTTCAACATATTTCAGCACAAGCAAGCTGCTAGAAAAGAATCTTTAGTTATTGACACTCTTTATCAAAAACGCTTCAACTCAGTGAGATAAACACTTTTTGACCATATGGCTATATCTTTTTAAAATGTTGCAGGATCACAATGATTTTGACTTATATTATGCAGAATCAAGACCTTTTCAACATATTTCAGCACCAGCAAGCTGCGAGAAAGGAATCTTTAGTTATTGACACTCTTTATCAAAAACGCTTCAACTCAGTGAGATAAACACTTTTTGACCATATGGCTATATCTTTTCAAAATGTTGCAGGATCACAATGAATTTGACTTATATTATGCAGAATTAAGCCCTTTTCAACATATTTCAGCACAAGCAAGCTGCTAGAAAGGAATCTTTAGTTATTGACATTCTGTTGCTAAAAAGCTTCAACTCAGTGAGATCAACACTTTTTGACCATATGGCTATATATTTTTAAAATGTTGCAGGATCACAATGATTTTGACTTATATTTTGCAGAATCAAGCCCTTTTCAACATATTTCAGCACCAGCAAGCTGCTAGAAAATAATCTTTAGTTATTGACACTCTTTATCAAAAACGCTTCAACACAGTGAGATAAACACTTTTTCACCATATGGCTTTATCTTTTTAAAATGTTGCAGGATCACAATGATTTTGACTTATATTATGCAGAATCAAGCCCTTTTCAACATATTTCAGCACCAGCAAGCTGCTAGAAAGGAATCTTTAGTTATTGACATTCTGTTGCTAAAAAGCTTCAACTCAGTGAGATAAACACTTTTTGACCATATGGCTATATCTTTTTAAAATGTTGCAGGATCACAATGATTTTGACTTATATTATGCAGAATCAAGCCCTTTTCAATATATTTCAGCACCAGCAAGCTGCTAGAAAGGAATCTTTAGTTATTGACACTCTGTTGCAAAAAAGCTTCAACTCAGTGAGAAAAACACTTTTTGACCATATGGCTATATCTTTTCAAAATGTTGCAGGATCACAATGATTTTGACTTATATTTTGCAGAATCAAGCCCTTTTCAACATATTTCAGCACCAGCAAGCTGCTAGAAAATAATCTTTAGTTATTGACACTCTTTATCAAAAACGCTTCAACTCAGTGAGATAAACACTTTTTCACCATATGGCTTTATCTTTTTAAAATGTTGCAGGATCACAATTATTTTGACTTATATTATGCAGAATCAAGCCCTTTTCAACATATTTCAGCACCAGCAAGCTGCTAGAAAGGAATCTTTAGTTATTGACACTCTTTTGCAAAAAAGCTTCAACTCAGTGAGATAAACACTTTTTGACCGTATGGCTATATCTTTTCAAAATGTTGCATGATCACAATGAATTTGACTTATATTATGCAGAATCAAGCCCTTTTCAACATATTTCAGCACCAGCAAGCTGCTAGAAAGGAATCTTTAGTTATTGACACTCTGTTGCAAAAAAGCTTCAACTCAGTGAGAAAAACACATTTTGACCATATGGCTATATCTTTTCAAAATGTTGCATGATCACAATGATTTTGACTTATATTATGCAGAATCAAGCCCTTTTCAACATATTTCAGCACCAGCAAGCTGCTAGAAAGGAATCTTTAGTTATTGACACTCTTTATCAAAAACGCTTCAACTCAGTGAGATAAACACTTTTTGACCGTATGGCAATATCTTTTCAAAATGTTGCAGGATCACAATGATTTTGACTTATATTATGCAGAATCAAGCCCTTTTCAACATATTTCAGCACCAGCAAGCTGCTAGAAAGGAATCTTTAGTTATTGACACTCTGTTGCAAAAAAGCTTCAACTCAGTGAGAAAAACAGTTTTTGACCATATTGCTATATCTTTTCAAAATGTTGCAGGAACACAATGATTTTGACTTATATTATGCAGTATAAAGCCCTTTTCAACATATTTCAGCACCAGCAAGCTGCTAGAATGGAATCTTTAGTTATTGACACTCTTTATCAAAAACGCTTCAACTCAGTGACATAAACACTTTTTGACCGTATGGCTATATCTTTTCAAAATGTTGCAGGATCACAATGATTTTGACTTATATTATGCAGAATCAAGCCCTTTTCAACATATTTCAGCACCAGCAAGCTGCTAGAAAGGAATCTTTAGTTATTGACATTCTGTTGCTAAAAAGCTTCAACTCAGTGAGATAAACACTTTTTGACCATATGGCTATATCTTTTTAAAATGTTGCAGGATCACAATGATTTTGACTTATATTATGCAGAATCAAGCCCTTTTCAATATATTTCAGCACCAGCAAGCTGCTAGAAAGGAATCTTTAGTTATTGACACTCTGTTGCAAAAAAGCTTCAACTCAGTGAGAAAAACACTTTTTGACCATATGGCTATATCTTTTCAAAATGTTGCAGGATCACAATGATTTTGACTTATATTTTGCAGAATCAAGCCCTTTTCAACATATTTCAGCACCAGCAAGCTGCTAGAAAATAATCTTTAGTTATTGACACTCTTTATCAAAAACGCTTCAACTCAGTGAGATAAACACTTTTTCACCATATGGCTTTATCTTTTTAAAATGTTGCAGGATCACAATTATTTTGACTTATATTATGCAGAATCAAGCCCTTTTCAACATATTTCAGCACCAGCAAGCTGCTAGAAAGGAATCTTTAGTTATTGACACTCTTTTGCAAAAAAGCTTCAACTCAGTGAGATAAACACTTTTTGACCGTATGGCTATATCTTTTCAAAATGTTGCATGATCACAATGAATTTGACTTATATTATGCAGAATCAAGCCCTTTTCAACATATTTCAGCACCAGCAAGCTGCTAGAAAGGAATCTTTAGTTATTGACACTCTGTTGCAAAAAAGCTTCAACTCAGTGAGATAAACACTTTTTGACCATATGGCTATATCTTTTCAAAATGTTGCAGGATCACAATGATTTTGACTTATATTATGCAGAATCAAGCCCTTTTCAACATATTTCAGCACCAGCAAGCTGCTAGAAAGGAATCTTTAGTTATTGACACTCTTTATCAAAAACGCTTCAACTCAGTGAGATAAACACTTTTTGACCGTATGGCAATATCTTTTTAAAATGTTGCAGGATCACAATGATTTTGACTTATATTATGCAGAATCAAGCCCTTTTCAACATATTTCAGCACCAGCAAGCTGCTAGAAAGGAATCTTTAGTTATTGACACTCTGTTGCAAAAAAGCTTCAACTCAGTGAGAAAAACAGTTTTTGACCATATTGCTATATCTTTTCAAAATGTTGCAGGAACACAATGATTTTGACTTATATTATGCAGTATAAAGCCCTTTTCAACATATTTCAGCACCAGCAAGCTGCTAGAATGGAATCTTTAGTTATTGACACTCTTTATCAAAAACGCTTCAACTCAGTGACATAAACACTTTTTGACCGTATGGCTATATCTTTTCAAAATGTTGCAGGATCACAATGATTTTGACTTATATTATGCAGAATCAAGCCCTTTTCAACATATTTCAGCACCAGCAAGCTGCTAGAATGGAATCTTTAGTTATTGACACTCTTTGTCAAAAACGCTTCAACTCAGTGAGATAAACACTTTTTGACCGTATGGCTATATCTTTTCAAAATGTTGCAGGATCACAATGATTTTGACTTATATTATGCAGAATCAAGCCCTTTTCAACATATTTCAGCACCAGCAAGCTGCTAGAAAGGAATCTTTAGTCATTGACACTCTGTTACAAAAAAGCTTCAACTCAGTGAGATAAACACTTTTTGACCATATGGCTATATCTTTTCAAAATGTTGCAGGATCACAATGAATTTGACTTATATTATGCAGAATCAAGCCCTTTTCAACATATTTCAGCACCAGCAAGCTGCTAGAATGGAATCTTTAGTTATTGACACTCTTTATCAAAAACGCTTCAACTCAGTGAGATAAACACTTTTTGACCGTATGGCTATATCTTTTCAAAATGTTGCAGGATCACAATGATTTTGACTTATATTATGCAGAATCAAGCCCTTTTCAACATATTTCAGCACCAGCAAGCTGCTAGAAAGGAATCTTTAGTCATTGACACTCTGTTACAAAAAAGCTTCAACTCAGTGAGATAAACACTTTTTGACCATATGGCTATATCTTTTCAAAATGTTGCAGGATCACAATGAATTTGACTTATATTATGCAGAATCAAGCCCTTTTCAACATATTTCAGCACCAGCAAGCTGCTAGAAAGGAATCTTTAGTTATTGACATTCTGTTGCTAAAAAGCTTCAACTCAGTGAGATAAACACTTTTTGACCATATGGCTATATCTTTTTAAAATGTTGCAGGATCACAATGATTTTGACTTATATTATGCAGAATCAAGCCCTTTTCAATATATTTCAGCACCAGCAAGCTGCTAGAAAGGAATCTTTAGTTATTGACACTCTGTTGCAAAAAAGCTTCAACTCAGTGAGATAAACACTTTTTGACCATATGGCTATATCTTTTCAAAATGTTGCAGGATCACAATGAATTTGACTTATATTATGCAGAATCAAGCCCTTTTCAACATATTTCAGCACCAGCAAGCTGCTAGAAAGGAATCTTTAGTTATTGACACTCTGTTGCAAAAAAGCTTCAACTAAGTGAGATAAACACTTTTTGACCATATGGCTATATCTTTTTAAAATGTTGCAGGATCACAATGATTTTGACTTATATTATGCAGAATCAAGCCCTTTTCAATATATTTCAGCACCAGCAAGCTGCTAGAAAGGAATCTTTAGTTATTGACACTCTGTTGCAAAAAAGCTTCAACTCAGTGAGAAAAACACTTTTTGACCATATGGCTATATCTTTTCAAAATGTTGCAGGATCACAATGATTTTGACTTATATTTTGCAGAATCAAGCCCTTTTCAACATATTTCAGCACCAGCAAGCTGCTAGAAAATAATCTTTAGTTATTGACACTCTTTATCAAAAACGCTTCAACTCAGTGAGATAAACACTTTTTCACCATATGGCTTTATCTTTTTAAAATGTTGCAGGATCACAATTATTTTGACTTATATTATGCAGAATCAAGCCCTTTTCAACATATTTCAGCACCAGCAAGCTGCTAGAATGGAATCTTTAGTTATTGACACTCTTTATCAAAAACGCTTCAACTCAGTGAGATAAACACTTTTTGACCGTATGGCTATATCTTTTCAAAATGTTGCAGGATCACAATGATTTTGACTTATATTATGCAGAATCAAGCCCTTTTCAACATATTTCAGCACCAGCAAGCTGCTAGAAAGGAATCTTTAGTCATTGACACTCTGTTACAAAAAAGCTTCAACTCAGTGAGATAAACACTTTTTGACCATATGGCTATATCTTTTCAAAATGTTGCAGGATCACAATGAATTTGACTTATATTATGCAGAATCAAGCCCTTTTCAACATATTTCAGCACCAGCAAGCTGCTAGAATGGAATCTTTAGTTATTGACACTCTTTATCAAAAACGCTTCAATTCAGTGAGATAAACACTTTTTGACCGTATGGCTATATCTTTTCAAAATGTTGCAGGATCACAATGATTTTGACTTATATTATGCAGAATCAAGCCCTTTTCAACATATTTCAGCACCAGCAAGCTGCTAGAAAGGAATCTTTAGTCATTGACACTCTGTTACAAAAAAGCTTCAACTCAGTGAGATAAACACTTTTTGACCATATGGCTATATCTTTTCAAAATGTTGCAGGATCACAATGAATTTGACTTATATTATGCAGAATCAAGCCCTTTTCAACATATTTCAGCACCAGCAAGCTGCTAGAAAGGAATCTTTAGTTATTGACATTCTGTTGCTAAAAAGCTTCAACTCAGTGAGATAAACACTTTTTGACCATATGGCTATATCTTTTTAAAATGTTGCAGGATCACAATGATTTTGACTTATATTATGCAGAATCAAGCCCTTTTCAATATATTTCAGCACCAGCAAGCTGCTAGAAAGGAATCTTTAGTTATTGACACTCTGTTGCAAAAAAGCTTCAACTCAGTGAGATAAACACTTTTTGACCATATGGCTATATCTTTTCAAAATGTTGCAGGATCACAATGAATTTGACTTATATTATGCAGAATCAAGCCCTTTTCAACATATTTCAGCACCAGCAAGCTGCTAGAAAGGAATCTTTAGTTATTGACACTCTGTTGCAAAAAAGCTTCAACTAAGTGAGATAAACACTTTTTGACCATATGGCTATATCTTTTTAAAATGTTGCAGGATCACAATGATTTTGACTTATATTATGCAGAATCAAGCCCTTTTCAATATATTTCAGCACCAGCAAGCTGCTAGAAAGGAATCTTTAGTTATTGACACTCTGTTGCAAAAAAGCTTCAACTCAGTGAGAAAAACACTTTTTGACCATATGGCTATATCTTTTCAAAATGTTGCAGGATCACAATGATTTTGACTTATATTTTGCAGAATCAAGCCCTTTTCAACATATTTCAGCACCAGCAAGCTGCTAGAAAATAATCTTTAGTTATTGACACTCTTTATCAAAAACGCTTCAACTCAGTGAGATAAACACTTTTTCACCATATGGCTTTATCTTTTTAAAATGTTGCAGGATCACAATTATTTTGACTTATATTATGCAGAATCAAGCCCTTTTCAACATATTTCAGCACCAGCAAGCTGCTAGAAAGGAATCTTTAGTTATTGAAACTCTTTTGCAAAAAAGCTTCAACTCAGTGAGATAAACACTTTTTGACCGTATGGCTATATCTTTTCAAAATGTTGCATGATCACAATTATTTTGACTTATATTATGCAGAATCAAGCCCTTTTCAACATATTTCAGCACCAGCAAGCTGCTAGAAAGGAATCTTTAGTTATTGACATTCTGTTGCTAAAAAGCTTCAACTCAGTGAGATAAACACTTTTTGACCATATGGCTATATCTTTTTAAAATGTTGCAGGATCACAATGATTTTGACTTATATTATGCAGAATCAAGCCCTTTTCAATATATTTCAGCACCAGCAAGCTGCTAAAAAAGGAATCTTTAGTTATTGACACTCTGTTGCAAAAAAGCTTCAACTCAGTGAGAAAAACACATTTTGACCATATGGCTATATCTTTTCAAAATGTTGCAGGATCACAATGATTTTGACTTATATTATGCAGAATCAAGCCCTTTTCAACATATTTCAGCACCAGCAAGCTGCTAGAAAGGAATCTTTAGTTATTGACACTCTGTTGCAAAAAAGCTTCAACTAAGTGAGATAAACACTTTTTGACCGTATGGCTATATCTTTTCAAAATGTTGCAGGATCACAATGAATTTGACTTATATTATGCAGAATCAAGCCCTTTTCAACATATTTCAGCACCAGCAAGCTGCTAGAAAGGAATCTTTAGTTATTGACACTCTGTTGCAAAAAAGCTTCAACTCAGTGAGATAAACACTTTTTGACCATATGGCTATATCTTTTTAAAATGTTGCAGGATCACAATGATTTTGACTTATATTATGCAGAATCAAGACCTTTTCAACATATTTCAGCACCAGCAAGCTGCGAGAAAGGAATCTTTAGTTATTGACACTCTTTATCAAAAAAGCTTCAACTCAGTGAGAAAAACACATTTTGACCATATGGCTATATCTTTTCAAAATGTTGCAGGATCACAATGATTTTGACTTATATTATGCAGAATCAAGCCCTTTTCAACATATTTCAGCACCAGCAAGCTGCTAGAAAGGAATCTTTAGTTATTGACACTCTTTATCAAAAACGCTTCAACTCAGTGAGATAAACACTTTTTGACCGTATGGCAATATCTTTTCAAAATGTTGCAGGATCACAATGATTTTGACTTATATTATGCAGAATCAAGCCCTTTTCAACATATTTCAGCACCAGCAAGCTGCTAGAAAGGAATCTTTAGTTATTGACACTCTGTTGCAAAAACGCTTCAACTCAGTGAGATAAACACTTTTTGACCGTATGGCTATATCTTTTCAAAATGTTGCAGGATCACAATGAATTTGACTTATATTATGCAGAATCAAGCCCTTTTCAACATATTTCAGCACCAGCAAGCTGCTAGAAAGGAATCTTTAGTTATTGACACTCTGTTGCAAAAAAGCTTCAACTCAGTGAGATAAACACTTTTTGACCATATGGCTATATCTTTTTAAAATGTTGCAGGATCACAATGATTTTGACTTATATTATGCAGAATCAAGACCTTTTCAACATATTTCAGCACCAGCAAGCTGCGAGAAAGGAATCTTTAGTTATTGACACTCTTTATCAAAAACGCTTCAACTCAGTGAGATAAACACTTTTTGACCATATGGCTATATCTTTTCAAAATGTTGCAGGATCACAATGAATTTGACTTATATTATGCAGAATTAAGCCCTTTTCAACATATTTCAGCACAAGCAAGCTGCTAGAAAAGAATCTTTAGTTATTGACACTCTTTATCAAAAACGCTTCAACTCAGTGAGATAAACACTTTTTGACCATATGGCTATATCTTTTTAAAATGTTGCAGGATCACAATGATTTTGACTTATATTATGCAGAATCAAGACCTTTTCAACATATTTCAGCACCAGCAAGCTGCGAGAAAGGAATCTTTAGTTATTGACACTCTTTATCAAAAACGCTTCAACTCAGTGAGATAAACACTTTTTGACCATATGGCTATATCTTTTCAAAATGTTGCAGGATCACAATGAATTTGACTTATATTATGCAGAATTAAGCCCTTTTCAACATATTTCAGCACAAGCAAGCTGCTAGAAAGGAATCTTTAGTTATTGACATTCTGTTGCTAAAAAGCTTCAACTCAGTGAGATCAACACTTTTTGACCATATGGCTATATATTTTTAAAATGTTGCAGGATCACAATGATTTTGACTTATATTTTGCAGAATCAAGCCCTTTTCAACATATTTCAGCACCAGCAAGCTGCTAGAAAATAATCTTTAGTTATTGACACTCTTTATCAAAAACGCTTCAACTCAGTGAGATAAACACTTTTTCACCATATGGCTTTATCTTTTTAAAATGTTGCAGGATCACAATTATTTTGACTTATATTATGCAGAATCAAGCCCTTTTCAACATATTTCAGCACCAGCAAGCTGCTAGAAAGGAATCTTTAGTTATTGACACTCTGTTGCAAAAAAGCTTCAACTAAGTGAGATAAACACTTTTTGACCATATGGCTATATCTTTTTAAAATGTTGCAGGATCACAATGATTTTGACTTATATTATGCAGAATCAAGCCCTTTTCAATATATTTCAGCACCAGCAAGCTGCTAGAAAGGAATCTTTAGTTATTGACACTCTGTTGCAAAAAAGCTTCAACTCAGTGAGAAAAACACTTTTTGACCATATGGCTATATCTTTTCAAAATGTTGCAGGATCACAATGATTTTGACTTATATTTTGCAGAATCAAGCCCTTTTCAACATATTTCAGCACCAGCAAGCTGCTAGAAAATAATCTTTAGTTATTGACACTCTTTATCAAAAACGCTTCAACTCAGTGAGATAAACACTTTTTCACCATATGGCTTTATCTTTTTAAAATGTTGCAGGATCACAATTATTTTGACTTATATTATGCAGAATCAAGCCCTTTTCAACATATTTCAGCACCAGCAAGCTGCTAGAATGGAATCTTTAGTTATTGACACTCTTTATCAAAAACGCTTCAACTCAGTGAGATAAACACTTTTTGACCGTATGGCTATATCTTTTCAAAATGTTGCAGGATCACAATGATTTTGACTTATATTATGCAGAATCAAGCCCTTTTCAACATATTTCAGCACCAGCAAGCTGCTAGAAAGGAACCTTTAGTCATTGACACTCTGTTACAAAAAAGCTTCAACTCAGTGAGATAAACACTTTTTGACCATATGGCTATATCTTTTCAAAATGTTGCAGGATCACAATGATTTTGACTTATATTATGCAGAATCAAGCCCTTTTCAACATATTTCAGCACCAGCAAGCTGCTAGAATGGAATCTTTAGTTATTGACACTCTTTATCAAAAACGCTTCAACTCAGTGAGATAAACACTTTTTGACCGTATGGCTATATCTTTTCAAAATGTTGCAGGATCACAATGATTTTGACTTATATTATGCAGAATCAAGCCCTTTTCAACATATTTCAGCACCAGCAAGCTGCTAGAAAGGAATCTTTAGTCATTGACACTCTGTTACAAAAAAGCTTCAACTCAGTGAGATAAACACTTTTTGACCATATGGCTATATCTTTTCAAAATGTTGCAGGATCACAATGAATTTGACTTATATTATGCAGAATCAAGCCCTTTTCAACATATTTCAGCACCAGCAAGCTGCTAGAAAGGAATCTTTAGTTATTGACATTCTGTTGCTAAAAAGCTTCAACTCAGTGAGATAAACACTTTTTGACCATATGGCTATATCTTTTTAAAATGTTGCAGGATCACAATGATTTTGACTTATATTATGCAGAATCAAGCCCTTTTCAATATATTTCAGCACCAGCAAGCTGCTAGAAAGGAATCTTTAGTTATTGACACTCTGTTGCAAAAAAGCTTCAACTCAGTGAGATAAACACTTTTTGACCATATGGCTATATCTTTTCAAAATGTTGCAGGATCACAATGAATTTGACTTATATTATGCAGAATCAAGCCCTTTTCAACATATTTCAGCACCAGCAAGCTGCTAGAAAGGAATCTTTAGTTATTGACACTCTGTTGCAAAAAAGCTTCAACTAAGTGAGATAAACACTTTTTGACCATATGGCTATATCTTTTTAAAATGTTGCAGGATCACAATGATTTTGACTTATATTATGCAGAATCAAGCCCTTTTCAATATATTTCAGCACCAGCAAGCTGCTAGAAAGGAATCTTTAGTTATTGACACTCTGTTGCAAAAAAGCTTCAACTCAGTGAGAAAAACACTTTTTGACCATATGGCTATATCTTTTCAAAATGTTGCAGGATCACAATGATTTTGACTTATATTTTGCAGAATCAAGCCCTTTTCAACATATTTCAGCACCAGCAAGCTGCTAGAAAATAATCTTTAGTTATTGACACTCTTTATCAAAAACGCTTCAACTCAGTGAGATAAACACTTTTTCACCATATGGCTTTATCTTTTTAAAATGTTGCAGGATCACAATTATTTTGACTTATATTATGCAGAATCAAGCCCTTTTCAACATATTTCAGCACCAGCAAGCTGCTAGAAAGGAATCTTTAGTTATTGACACTCTTTTGCAAAAAAGCTTCAACTCAGTGAGATAAACACTTTTTGACCGTATGGCTATATCTTTTCAAAATGTTGCATGATCACAATGATTTTGACTTATATTATGCAGAATCAAGCCCTTTTCAATATATTTCAGCACCAGCAAGCTGCTAAAAAAGGAATCTTTAGTTATTGACACTCTGTTGCAAAAAAGCTTCAACTCAGTGAGAAAAACACATTTTGACCATATGGCTATATCTTTTCAAAATGTTGCAGGATCACAATGATTTTGACTTATATTATGCAGAATCAAGCCCTTTTCAACATATTTCAGCACCAGCAAGCTGCTAGAAAGGAATCTTTAGTTATTGACACTCTTTATCAAAAACGCTTCAACTCAGTGAGATAAACACTTTTTGACCGTATGGCAATATCTTTTCAAAATGTTGCAGGATCACAATGATTTTGACTTATATTATGCAGAATCAAGCCCTTTTCAACATATTTCAGCACCAGCAAGCTGCTAGAAAGGAATCTTTAGTTATTGACACTCTGTTGCAAAAACGCTTCAACTCAGTGAGATAAACACTTTTTGACCGTATGGCTATATCTTTTCAAAATGTTGCAGGATCACAATGAATTTGACTTATATTATGCAGAATCAAGCCCTTTTCAACATATTTCAGCACCAGCAAGCTGCTAGAAAGGAATCTTTAGTTATTGACACTCTGTTGCAAAAAAGCTTCAACTCAGTGAGATAAACACTTTTTGACCATATGGCTATATCTTTTTAAAATGTTGCAGGATCACAATGATTTTGACTTATATTATGCAGAATCAAGACCTTATCAACATATTTCAGCACCAGCAAGCTGCGAGAAAGGAATCTTTAGTTATTGACACTCTTTATCAAAAACGCTTCAACTCAGTGAGATAAACACTTTTTGACCATATGGCTATATCTTTTCAAAATGTTGCAGGATCACAATGAATTTGACTTATATTATGCAGAATTAAGCCCTTTTCAACATATTTCAGCACAAGCAAGCTGCTAGAAAAGAATCTTTAGTTATTGACACTCTTTATCAAAAACGCTTCAACTCAGTGAGATAAACACTTTTTGACCATATGGCTATATCTTTTTAAAATGTTGCAGGATCACAATGATTTTGACTTATATTATGCAGAATCAAGACCTTTTCAACATATTTCAGCACCAGCAAGCTGCGAGAAAGGAATCTTTAGTTATTGACACTCTTTATCAAAAACGCTTCAACTCAGTGAGATAAACACTTTTTGACCATATGGCTATATCTTTTCAAAATGTTGCAGGATCACAATGAATTTGACTTATATTATGCAGAATTAAGCCCTTTTCAACATATTTCAGCACAAGCAAGCTGCTAGAAAGGAATCTTTAGTTATTGACATTCTGTTGCTAAAAAGCTTCAACTCAGTGAGATCAACACTTTTTGACCATATGGCTATATATTTTTAAAATGTTGCAGGATCACAATGATTTTGACTTATATTTTGCAGAATCAAGCCCTTTTCAACATATTTCAGCACCAGCAAGCTGCTAGAAAATAATCTTTAGTTATTGACACTCTTTATCAAAAACGCTTCAACTCAGTGAGATAAACACTTTTTCACCATATGGCTTTATCTTTTTAAAATGTTGTAGGATCACAATGATTTTGACTTATATTATGCAGAATCAAGCCCTTTTCAACATATTTCAGCACCAGCAAGCTGCTAGAAAGGAATCTTTAGTTATTGACACTCTGTTGCAAAAAAGCTTCAACTAAGTGAGATAAACACTTTTTGACCATATGGCTATATCTTTTTAAAATGTTGCAGGATCACAATGATTTTGACTTATATTATGCAGAATCAAGCCCTTTTCAATATATTTCAGCACCAGCAAGCTGCTAGAAAGGAATCTTTAGTTATTGACACTCTGTTGCAAAAAAGCTTCAACTCAGTGAGAAAAACACTTTTTGACCATATGGCTATATCTTTTCAAAATGTTGCAGGATCACAATGATTTTGACTTATATTTTGCAGAATCAAGCCCTTTTCAACATATTTCAGCACCAGCAAGCTGCTAGAAAATAATCTTTAGTTATTGACACTCTTTATCAAAAACGCTTCAACTCAGTGAGATAAACACTTTTTCACCATATGGCTTTATCTTTTTAAAATGTTGCAGGATCACAATTATTTTGACTTATATTATGCAGAATCAAGCCCTTTTCAACATATTTCAGCACCAGCAAGCTGCTAGAAAGGAATCTTTAGTTATTGACACTCTTTTGCAAAAAAGCTTCAACTCAGTGAGATAAACACTTTTTGACCGTATGGCTATATCTTTTCAAAATGTTGCATGATCACAATGATTTTGACTTATATTATGCAGAATCAAGCCCTTTTCAATATATTTCAGCACCAGCAAGCTGCTAAAAAAGGAATCTTTAGTTATTGACACTCTGTTGCAAAAAAGCTTCAACTCAGTGAGAAAAACACATTTTGACCATATGGCTATATCTTTTCAAAATGTTGCAGGATCACAATGATTTTGACTTATATTATGCAGAATCAAGCCCTTTTCAACATATTTCAGCACCAGCAAGCTGCTAGAAAGGCATCTTTAGTTATTGACACTCTTTATCAAAAACGCTTCAACTCAGTGAGATAAACACTTTTTGACCGTATGGCAATATCTTTTCAAAATGTTGCAGGATCACAATGATTTTGACTTATATTATGCAGAATCAAGCCCTTTTCAACATATTTCAGCACCAGCAAGCTGCTAGAAAGGAATCTTTAGTTATTGACACTCTGTTGCAAAAACGCTTCAACTCAGTGAGATAAACACTTTTTGACCGTATGGCTATATCTTTTCAAAATGTTGCAGGATCACAATGAATTTGACTTATATTATGCAGAATCAAGCCCTTTTCAACATATTTCAGCACCAGCAAGCTGCTAGAAAGGAATCTTTAGTTATTGACACTCTGTTGCAAAAAAGCTTCAACTCAGTGAGATAAACACTTTTTGACCATATGGCTATATCTTTTTAAAATGTTGCAGGATCACAATGATTTTGACTTATATTATGCAGAATCAAGACCTTTTCAACATATTTCAGCACCAGCAAGCTGCGAGAAAGGAATCTTTAGTTATTGACACTCTTTATCAAAAACGCTTCAACTCAGTGAGATAAACACTTTTTGACCATATGGCTATATCTTTTCAAAATGTTGCAGGATCACAATGAATTTGACTTATATTATGCAGAATTAAGCCCTTTTCAACATATTTCAGCACAAGCAAGCTGCTAGAAAAGAATCTTTAGTTATTGACACTCTTTATCAAAAACGCTTCAACTCAGTGAGATAAACACTTTTTGACCATATGGCTATATCTTTTTAAAATGTTGCAGGATCACAATGATTTTGACTTATATTATGCAGAATCAAGACCTTTTCAACATATTTCAGCACCAGCAAGCTGCGAGAAAGGAATCTTTAGTTATTGACACTCTTTATCAAAAACGCTTCAACTCAGTGAGATAAACACTTTTTGACCATATGGCTATATCTTTTCAAAATGTTGCAGGATCACAATGAATTTGACTTATATTATGCAGAATTAAGCCCTTTTCAACATATTTCAGCACAAGCAAGCTGCTAGAAAGGAATCTTTAGTTATTGACATTCTGTTGCTAAAAAGCTTCAACTCAGTGAGATCAACACTTTTTGACCATATGGCTATATATTTTTAAAATGTTGCAGGATCACAATGATTTTGACTTATATTTTGCAGAATCAAGCCCTTTTCAACATATTTCAGCACCAGCAAGCTGCTAGAAAATAATCTTTAGTTATTGACACTCTTTATCAAAAACGCTTCAACTCAGTGAGATAAACACTTTTTCACCATATGGCTTTATCTTTTTAAAATGTTGCAGGATCACAATGATTTTGACTTATATTATGCAGAATCAAGCCCTTTTCAACATATTTCAGCACCAGCAAGCTGCTAGAAAGGAATCTTTAGTTATTGACATTCTGTTGCTAAAAAGCTTCAACTCAGTGAGATAAACACTTTTTGACCATATGGCTATATCTTTTTAAAATGTTGCAGGATCACAATGATTTTGACTTATATTATGCAGAATCAAGCCCTTTTCAATATATTTCAGCACCAGCAAGCTGCTAGAAAGGAATCTTTAGTTATTGACACTCTGTTGCAAAAAAGCTTCAACTCAGTGAGAAAAACACTTTTTGACCATATGGCTATATCTTTTCAAAATGTTGCAGGATCACAATGATTTTGACTTATATTTTGCAGAATCAAGCCCTTTTCAACATATTTCAGCACCAGCAAGCTGCTAGAAAATAATCTTTAGTTATTGACACTCTTTATCAAAAACGCTTCAACTCAGTGAGATAAACACTTTTTCACCATATGGCTTTATCTTTTTAAAATGTTGCAGGATCACAATTATTTTGACTTATATTATGCAGAATCAAGCCCTTTTCAACATATTTCAGCACCAGCAAGCTGCTAGAAAGGAATCTTTAGTTATTGACACTCTTTTGCAAAAAAGCTTCAACTCAGTGAGATAAACACTTTTTGACCGTATGGCTATATCTTTTCAAAATGTTGCATGATCACAATGAATTTGACTTATATTATGCAGAATCAAGCCCTTTTCAACATATTTCAGCACCAGCAAGCTGCTAGAAAGGAATCTTTAGTTATTGACACTCTGTTGCAAAAAAGCTTCAACTCAGTGAGAAAAACACATTTTGACCATATGGCTATATCTTTTCAAAATGTTGCAGGATCACAATGATTTTGACTTATATTATGCAGAATCAAGCCCTTTTCAACATATTTCAGCACCAGCAAGCTGCTAGAAAGGAATCTTTAGTTATTGACACTCTTTATCAAAAACGCTTCAACTCAGTGAGATAAACACTTTTTGACCGTATGGCAATATCTTTTTAAAATGTTGCAGGATCACAATGATTTTGACTTATATTATGCAGAATCAAGCCCTTTTCAACATATTTCAGCACCAGCAAGCTGCTAGAAAGGAATCTTTAGTTATTGACACTCTGTTGCAAAAAAGCTTCAACTCAGTGAGAAAAACAGTTTTTGACCATATTGCTATATCTTTTCAAAATGTTGCAGGATCACAATGATTTTGACTTATATTATGCAGAATCAAGCCCTTTTCAACATATTTCAGCACCAGCAAGCTGCTAGAAAGGAATCTTTAGTCATTGACACTCTGTTACAAAAAAGCTTCAACTCAGTGAGATAAACACTTTTTGACCATATGGCTATATCTTTTCAAAATGTTGCAGGATCACAATGAATTTGACTTATATTATGCAGAATCAAGCCCTTTTCAACATATTTCAGCACCAGCAAGCTGCTAGAATGGAATCTTTAGTTATTGACACTCTTTATCAAAAACGCTTCAACTCAGTGAGATAAACACTTTTTGACCGTATGGCTATATCTTTTCAAAATGTTGCAGGATCACAATGATTTTGACTTATATTATGCAGAATCAAGCCCTTTTCAACATATTTCAGCACCAGCAAGCTGCTAGAAAGGAATCTTTAGTCATTGACACTCTGTTACAAAAAAGCTTCAACTCAGTGAGATAAACACTTTTTGACCATATGGCTATATCTTTTCAAAATGTTGCAGGATCACAATGAATTTGACTTATATTATGCAGAATCAAGCCCTTTTCAACATATTTCAGCACCAGCAAGCTGCTAGAAAGGAATCTTTAGTTATTGACATTCTGTTGCTAAAAAGCTTCAACTCAGTGAGATAAACACTTTTTGACCATATGGCTATATCTTTTTAAAATGTTGCAGGATCACAATGATTTTGACTTATATTATGCAGAATCAAGCCCTTTTCAATATATTTCAGCACCAGCAAGCTGCTAAAAAGGAATCTTTAGTTATTGACACTCTGTTGCAAAAAAGCTTCAACTCAGTGAGATAAACACTTTTTGACCATATGGCTATATCTTTTCAAAATGTTGCAGGATCACAATGAATTTGACTTATATTATGCAGAATCAAGCCCTTTTCAACATATTTCAGCACCAGCAAGCTGCTAGAAAGGAATCTTTAGTTATTGACACTCTGTTGCAAAAAAGCTTCAACTAAGTGAGATAAACACTTTTTGACCATATGGCTATATCTTTTTAAAATGTTGCAGGATCACAATGATTTTGACTTATATTATGCAGAATCAAGCCCTTTTCAATATATTTCAGCACCAGCAAGCTGCTAGAAAGGAATCTTTAGTTATTGACACTCTGTTGCAAAAAAGCTTCAACTCAGTGAGAAAAACACTTTTTGACCATATGGCTATATCTTTTCAAAATGTTGCAGGATCACAATGATTTTGACTTATATTTTGCAGAATCAAGCCCTTTTCAACATATTTCAGCACCAGCAAGCTGCTAGAAAATAATCTTTAGTTATTGACACTCTTTATCAAAAACGCTTCAACTCAGTGAGATAAACACTTTTTCACCATATGGCTTTATCTTTTTAAAATGTTGCAGGATCACAATGAATTTGACTTATATTATGCAGAATCAAGCCCTTTTCAACATATTTCAGCACCAGCAAGCTGCTAGAAAGGAATCTTTAGTTATTGACACTCTTTTGCAAAAAAGCTTCAACTCAGTGAGATAAACACTTTTTGACCGTATGGCTATATCTTTTCAAAATGTTGCATGATCACAATGAATTTGACTTATATTATGCAGAATCAAGCCCTTTTCAACATATTTCAGCACCAGCAAGCTGCGAGAAAGGAATCTTTAGTTATTGACACTCTTTATCAAAAACGCTTCAACTCAGTGAGATAAACACTTTTTGACCATATGGCTATATCTTTTCAAAATGTTGCAGGATCACAATGAATTTGACTTATATTATGCAGAATTAAGCCCTTTTCAACATATTTCAGCACAAGCAAGCTGCTAGAAAAGAATCTTTAGTTATTGACACTCTTTATCAAAAACGCTTCAACTCAGTGAGATAAACACTTTTTGACCATATGGCTATATCTTTTTAAAATGTTGCAGGATCACAATGATTTTGACTTATATTATGCAGAATCAAGACCTTTTCAACATATTTCAGCACCAGCAAGCTGCGAGAAAGGAATCTTTAGTTATTGACACTCTTTATCAAAAACGCTTCAACTCAGTGAGATAAACACTTTTTGACCATATGGCTATATCTTTTCAAAATGTTGCAGGATCACAATGAATTTGACTTATATTATGCAGAATTAAGCCCTTTTCAACATATTTCAGCACAAGCAAGCTGCTAGAAAGGAATCTTTAGTTATTGACATTCTGTTGCTAAAAAGCTTCAACTCAGTGAGATCAACACTTTTTGACCATATGGCTATATATTTTTAAAATGTTGCAGGATCACAATGATTTTGACTTATATTTTGCAGAATCAAGCCCTTTTCAACATATTTCAGCACCAGCAAGCTGCTAGAAAATAATCTTTAGTTATTGACACTCTTTATCAAAAACGCTTCAACTCAGTGAGATAAACACTTTTTCACCATATGGCTTTATCTTTTTAAAATGTTGTAGGATCACAATGATTTTGACTTATATTATGCAGAATCAAGCCCTTTTCAACATATTTCAGCACCAGCAAGCTGCTAGAAAGGAATCTTTAGTTATTGACACTCTGTTGCAAAAAAGCTTCAACTAAGTGAGATAAACACTTTTTGACCATATGGCTATATCTTTTTAAAATGTTGCAGGATCACAATGATTTTGACTTATATTATGCAGAATCAAGCCCTTTTCAATATATTTCAGCACCAGCAAGCTGCTAGAAAGGAATCTTTAGTTATTGACACTCTGTTGCAAAAAAGCTTCAACTCAGTGAGAAAAACACTTTTTGACCATATGGCTATATCTTTTCAAAATGTTGCAGGATCACAATGATTTTGACTTATATTTTGCAGAATCAAGCCCTTTTCAACATATTTCAGCACCAGCAAGCTGCTAGAAAATAATCTTTAGTTATTGACACTCTTTATCAAAAACGCTTCAACTCAGTGAGATAAACACTTTTTCACCATATGGCTTTATCTTTTTAAAATGTTGCAGGATCACAATTATTTTGACTTATATTATGCAGAATCAAGCCCTTTTCAACATATTTCAGCACCAGCAAGCTGCTAGAAAGGAATCTTTAGTTATTGACACTCTTTTGCAAAAAAGCTTCAACTCAGTGAGATAAACACTTTTTGACCGTATGGCTATATCTTTTCAAAATGTTGCATGATCACAATGATTTTGACTTATATTATGCAGAATCAAGCCCTTTTCAATATATTTCAGCACCAGCAAGCTGCTAAAAAAGGAATCTTTAGTTATTGACACTCTGTTGCAAAAAAGCTTCAACTCAGTGAGAAAAACACATTTTGACCATATGGCTATATCTTTTCAAAATGTTGCAGGATCACAATGATTTTGACTTATATTATGCAGAATCAAGCCCTTTTCAACATATTTCAGCACCAGCAAGCTGCTAGAAAGGCATCTTTAGTTATTGACACTCTTTATCAAAAACGCTTCAACTCAGTGAGATAAACACTTTTTGACCGTATGGCAATATCTTTTCAAAATGTTGCAGGATCACAATGATTTTGACTTATATTATGCAGAATCAAGCCCTTTTCAACATATTTCAGCACCAGCAAGCTGCTAGAAAGGAATCTTTAGTTATTGACACTCTGTTGCAAAAACGCTTCAACTCAGTGAGATAAACACTTTTTGACCGTATGGCTATATCTTTTCAAAATGTTGCAGGATCACAATGAATTTGACTTATATTATGCAGAATCAAGCCCTTTTCAACATATTTCAGCACCAGCAAGCTGCTAGAAAGGAATCTTTAGTTATTGACACTCTGTTGCAAAAAAGCTTCAACTCAGTGAGATAAACACTTTTTGACCATATGGCTATATCTTTTTAAAATGTTGCAGGATCACAATGATTTTGACTTATATTATGCAGAATCAAGACCTTTTCAACATATTTCAGCACCAGCAAGCTGCGAGAAAGGAATCTTTAGTTATTGACACTCTTTATCAAAAACGCTTCAACTCAGTGAGATAAACACTTTTTGACCATATGGCTATATCTTTTCAAAATGTTGCAGGATCACAATGAATTTGACTTATATTATGCAGAATTAAGCCCTTTTCAACATATTTCAGCACAAGCAAGCTGCTAGAAAAGAATCTTTAGTTATTGACACTCTTTATCAAAAACGCTTCAACTCAGTGAGATAAACACTTTTTGACCATATGGCTATATCTTTTTAAAATGTTGCAGGATCACAATGATTTTGACTTATATTATGCAGAATCAAGACCTTTTCAACATATTTCAGCACCAGCAAGCTGCGAGAAAGGAATCTTTAGTTATTGACACTCTTTATCAAAAACGCTTCAACTCAGTGAGATAAACACTTTTTGACCATATGGCTATATCTTTTCAAAATGTTGCAGGATCACAATGAATTTGACTTATATTATGCAGAATTAAGCCCTTTTCAACATATTTCAGCACAAGCAAGCTGCTAGAAAGGAATCTTTAGTTATTGACATTCTGTTGCTAAAAAGCTTCAACTCAGTGAGATCAACACTTTTTGACCATATGGCTATATATTTTTAAAATGTTGCAGGATCACAATGATTTTGACTTATATTTTGCAGAATCAAGCCCTTTTCAACATATTTCAGCACCAGCAAGCTGCTAGAAAATAATCTTTAGTTATTGACACTCTTTATCAAAAACGCTTCAACTCAGTGAGATAAACACTTTTTCACCATATGGCTTTATCTTTTTAAAATGTTGCAGGATCACAATGATTTTGACTTATATTATGCAGAATCAAGCCCTTTTCAACATATTTCAGCACCAGCAAGCTGCTAGAAAGGAATCTTTAGTTATTGACATTCTGTTGCTAAAAAGCTTCAACTCAGTGAGATAAACACTTTTTGACCATATGGCTATATCTTTTTAAAATGTTGCAGGATCACAATGATTTTGACTTATATTATGCAGAATCAAGCCCTTTTCAATATATTTCAGCACCAGCAAGCTGCTAGAAAGGAATCTTTAGTTATTGACACTCTGTTGCAAAAAAGCTTCAACTCAGTGAGAAAAACACTTTTTGACCATATGGCTATATCTTTTCAAAATGTTGCAGGATCACAATGATTTTGACTTATATTTTGCAGAATCAAGCCCTTTTCAACATATTTCAGCACCAGCAAGCTGCTAGAAAATAATCTTTAGTTATTGACACTCTTTATCAAAAACGCTTCAACTCAGTGAGATAAACACTTTTTCACCATATGGCTTTATCTTTTTAAAATGTTGCAGGATCACAATTATTTTGACTTATATTATGCAGAATCAAGCCCTTTTCAACATATTTCAGCACCAGCAAGCTGCTAGAAAGGAATCTTTAGTTATTGACACTCTTTTGCAAAAAAGCTTCAACTCAGTGAGATAAACACTTTTTGACCGTATGGCTATATCTTTTCAAAATGTTGCATGATCACAATGAATTTGACTTATATTATGCAGAATCAAGCCCTTTTCAACATATTTCAGCACCAGCAAGCTGCTAGAAAGGAATCTTTAGTTATTGACACTCTGTTGCAAAAAAGCTTCAACTCAGTGAGAAAAACACATTTTGACCATATGGCTATATCTTTTCAAAATGTTGCAGGATCACAATGATTTTGACTTATATTATGCAGAATCAAGCCCTTTTCAACATATTTCAGCACCAGCAAGCTGCTAGAAAGGAATCTTTAGTTATTGACACTCTTTATCAAAAACGCTTCAACTCAGTGAGATAAACACTTTTTGACCGTATGGCAATATCTTTTTAAAATGTTGCAGGATCACAATGATTTTGACTTATATTATGCAGAATCAAGCCCTTTTCAACATATTTCAGCACCAGCAAGCTGCTAGAAAGGAATCTTTAGTTATTGACACTCTGTTGCAAAAAAGCTTCAACTCAGTGAGAAAAACAGTTTTTGACCATATTGCTATATCTTTTCAAAATGTTGCAGGATCACAATGATTTTGACTTATATTATGCAGAATCAAGCCCTTTTCAACATATTTCAGCACCAGCAAGCTGCTAGAAAGGAATCTTTAGTCATTGACACTCTGTTACAAAAAAGCTTCAACTCAGTGAGATAAACACTTTTTGACCATATGGCTATATCTTTTCAAAATGTTGCAGGATCACAATGAATTTGACTTATATTATGCAGAATCAAGCCCTTTTCAACATATTTCAGCACCAGCAAGCTGCTAGAATGGAATCTTTAGTTATTGACACTCTTTATCAAAAACGCTTCAACTCAGTGAGATAAACACTTTTTGACCGTATGGCTATATCTTTTCAAAATGTTGCAGGATCACAATGATTTTGACTTATATTATGCAGAATCAAGCCCTTTTCAACATATTTCAGCACCAGCAAGCTGCTAGAAAGGAATCTTTAGTCATTGACACTCTGTTACAAAAAAGCTTCAACTCAGTGAGATAAACACTTTTTGACCATATGGCTATATCTTTTCAAAATGTTGCAGGATCACAATGAATTTGACTTATATTATGCAGAATCAAGCCCTTTTCAACATATTTCAGCACCAGCAAGCTGCTAGAAAGGAATCTTTAGTTATTGACATTCTGTTGCTAAAAAGCTTCAACTCAGTGAGATAAACACTTTTTGACCATATGGCTATATCTTTTTAAAATGTTGCAGGATCACAATGATTTTGACTTATATTATGCAGAATCAAGCCCTTTTCAATATATTTCAGCACCAGCAAGCTGCTAAAAAGGAATCTTTAGTTATTGACACTCTGTTGCAAAAAAGCTTCAACTCAGTGAGATAAACACTTTTTGACCATATGGCTATATCTTTTCAAAATGTTGCAGGATCACAATGAATTTGACTTATATTATGCAGAATCAAGCCCTTTTCAACATATTTCAGCACCAGCAAGCTGCTAGAAAGGAATCTTTAGTTATTGACACTCTGTTGCAAAAAAGCTTCAACTAAGTGAGATAAACACTTTTTGACCATATGGCTATATCTTTTTAAAATGTTGCAGGATCACAATGATTTTGACTTATATTATGCAGAATCAAGCCCTTTTCAATATATTTCAGCACCAGCAAGCTGCTAGAAAGGAATCTTTAGTTATTGACACTCTGTTGCAAAAAAGCTTCAACTCAGTGAGAAAAACACTTTTTGACCATATGGCTATATCTTTTCAAAATGTTGCAGGATCACAATGATTTTGACTTATATTTTGCAGAATCAAGCCCTTTTCAACATATTTCAGCACCAGCAAGCTGCTAGAAAATAATCTTTAGTTATTGACACTCTTTATCAAAAACGCTTCAACTCAGTTAGATAAACACTTTTTCACCATATGGCTTTATCTTTTTAAAATGTTGCAGGATCACAATGAATTTGACTTATATTATGCAGAATCAAGCCCTTTTCAACATATTTCAGCACCAGCAAGCTGCTAGAAAGGAATCTTTAGTTATTGACACTCTTTTGCAAAAAAGCTTCAACTCAGTGAGATAAACACTTTTTGACCGTATGGCTATATCTTTTCAAAATGTTGCATGATCACAATGAATTTGACTTATATTATGCAGAATCAAGCCCTTTTCAACATATTTCAGCACCAGCAAGCTGCTAGAAAGGAATCTTTAGTTATTGACACTCTGTTGCAAAAAAGCTTCAACTCAGTGAGAAAAACACATTTTGACCATATGGCTATATCTTTTCAAAATGTTGCAGGATCACAATGATTTTGACTTATATTATGCAGAATCAAGCCCTTTTCAACATATTTCAGCACCAGCAAGCTGCTAGAAAGGAATCTTTAGTTATTGACACTCTTTATCAAAAACGCTTCAACTCAGTGAGATAAACACTTTTTGACCGTATGGCAATATCTTTTTAAAATGTTGCAGGATCACAATGATTTTGACTTATATTATGCAGAATCAAGCCCTTTTCAACATATTTCAGCACCAGCAAGCTGCTAGAAAGGAATCTTTAGTTATTGACACTCTGTTGCAAAAAAGCTTCAACTCAGTGAGAAAAACAGTTTTTGACCATATTGCTATATCTTTTCAAAATGTTGCAGGATCACAATGATTTTGACTTATATTATGCAGAATCAAGCCCTTTTCAACATATTTCAGCACCAGCAAGCTGCTAGAAAGGAATCTTTAGTCATTGACACTCTGTTACAAAAAAGCTTCAACTCAGTGAGATAAACACTTTTTGACCATATGGCTATATCTTTTCAAAATGTTGCAGGATCACAATGAATTTGACTTATATTATGCAGAATCAAGCCCTTTTCAACATATTTCAGCACCAGCAAGCTGCTAGAATGGAATCTTTAGTTATTGACACTCTTTATCAAAAACGCTTCAACTCAGTGAGATAAACACTTTTTGACCGTATGGCTATATCTTTTCAAAATGTTGCAGGATCACAATGATTTTGACTTATATTATGCAGAATCAAGCCCTTTTCAACATATTTCAGCACCAGCAAGCTGCTAGAAAGGAATCTTTAGTCATTGACACTCTGTTACAAAAAAGCTTCAACTCAGTGAGATAAACACTTTTTGACCATATGGCTATATCTTTTCAAAATGTTGCAGGATCACAATGAATTTGACTTATATTATGCAGAATCAAGCCCTTTTCAACATATTTCAGCACCAGCAAGCTGCTAGAAAGGAATCTTTAGTTATTGACATTCTGTTGCTAAAAAGCTTCAACTCAGTGAGATAAACACTTTTTGACCATATGGCTATATCTTTTTAAAATGTTGCAGGATCACAATGATTTTGACTTATATTATGCAGAATCAAGCCCTTTTCAATATATTTCAGCACCAGCAAGCTGCTAGAAAGGAATCTTTAGTTATTGACACTCTGTTGCAAAAAAGCTTCAACTCAGTGAGATAAACACTTTTTGACCATATGGCTATATCTTTTCAAAATGTTGCAGGATCACAATGAATTTGACTTATATTATGCAGAATCAAGCCCTTTTCAACATATTTCAGCACCAGCAAGCTGCTAGAAAGGAATCTTTAGTTATTGACACTCTGTTGCAAAAAAGCTTCAACTAAGTGAGATAAACACTTTTTGACCATATGGCTATATCTTTTTAAAATGTTGCAGGATCACAATGATTTTGACTTATATTATGCAGAATCAAGCCCTTTTCAATATATTTCAGCACCAGCAAGCTGCTAGAAAGGAATCTTTAGTTATTGACACTCTGTTGCAAAAAAGCTTCAACTCATTGAGAAAAACACTTTTTGACCATATGGCTATATCTTTTCAAAATGTTGCAGGATCACAATGATTTTGACTTATATTTTGCAGAATCAAGCCCTTTTCAACATATTTCAGCACCAGCAAGCTGCTAGAAAATAATCTTTAGTTATTGACACTCTTTATCAAAAACGCTTCAACTCAGTGAGATAAACACTTTTTCACCATATGGCTTTATCTTTTTAAAATGTTGCAGGATCACAATTATTTTGACTTATATTATGCAGAATCAAGCCCTTTTCAACATATTTCAGCACCAGCAAGCTGCTAGAATGGAATCTTTAGTTATTGACACTCTTTATCAAAAACGCTTCAACTCAGTGAGATAAACACTTTTTGACCGTATGGCTATATCTTTTCAAAATGTTGCAGGATCACAATGATTTTGACTTATATTATGCAGAATCAAGCCCTTTTCAACATATTTCAGCACCAGCAAGCTGCTAGAAAGGAATCTTTAGTCATTGACACTCTGTTACAAAAAAGCTTCAACTCAGTGAGATAAACACTTTTTGACCATATGGCTATATCTTTTCAAAATGTTGCAGGATCACAATGAATTTGACTTATATTATGCAGAATCAAGCCCTTTTCAACATATTTCAGCACCAGCAAGCTGCTAGAATGGAATCTTTAGTTATTGACACTCTTTATCAAAAACGCTTCAACTCAGTGAGATAAACACTTTTTGACCGTATGGCTATATCTTTTCAAAATGTTGCAGGATCACAATGATTTTGACTTATATTATGCAGAATCAAGCCCTTTTCAACATATTTCAGCACCAGCAAGCTGCTAGAAAGGAATCTTTAGTCATTGACACTCTGTTACAAAAAAGCTTCAACTCAGTGAGATAAACACTTTTTGACCATATGGCTATATCTTTTCAAAATGTTGCAGGATCACAATGAATTTGACTTATATTATGCAGAATCAAGCCCTTTTCAACATATTTCAGCACCAGCAAGCTGCTAGAAAGGAATCTTTAGTTATTGACATTCTGTTGCTAAAAAGCTTCAACTCAGTGAGATAAACACTTTTTGACCATATGGCTATATCTTTTTAAAATGTTGCAGGATCACAATGATTTTGACTTATATTATGCAGAATCAAGCCCTTTTCAATATATTTCAGCACCAGCAAGCTGCTAGAAAGGAATCTTTAGTTATTGACACTCTGTTGCAAAAAAGCTTCAACTCAGTGAGATAAACACTTTTTGACCATATGGCTATATCTTTTCAAAATGTTGCAGGATCACAATGAATTTGACTTATATTATGCAGAATCAAGCCCTTTTCAACATATTTCAGCACCAGCAAGCTGCAAGAAAGGAATCTTTAGTTATTGACACTCTGTTGCAAAAAAGCTTCAACTAAGTGAGATAAACACTTTTTGACCATATGGCTATATCTTTTTAAAATGTTGCAGGATCACAATGATTTTGACTTATATTATGCAGAATCAAGCCCTTTTCAATATATTTCAGCACCAGCAAGCTGCTAGAAAGGAATCTTTAGTTATTGACACTCTGTTGCAAAAAAGCTTCAACTCAGTGAGAAAAACACTTTTTGACCATATGGCTATATCTTTTCAAAATGTTGCAGGATCACAATGATTTTGACTTATATTTTGCAGAATCAAGCCCTTTTCAACATATTTCAGCACCAGCAAGCTGCTAGAAAATAATCTTTAGTTATTGACACTCTTTATCAAAAACGCTTCAACTCAGTGAGATAAACACTTTTTCACCATATGGCTTTATCTTTTTAAAATGTTGCAGGATCACAATTATTTTGACTTATATTATGCAGAATCAAGCCCTTTTCAACATATTTCAGCACCAGCAAGCTGCTAGAAAGGAATCTTTAGTTATTGACACTCTTTTGCAAAAAAGCTTCAACTCAGTGAGATAAACACTTTTTGACCGTATGGCTATATCTTTTCAAAATGTTGCATGATCACAATTATTTTGACTTATATTATGCAGAATCAAGCCCTTTTCAACATATTTCAGCACCAGCAAGCTGCTAGAAAGGAATCTTTAGTTATTGACATTCTGTTGCTAAAAAGCTTCAACTCAGTGAGATAAACACTTTTTGACCATATGGCTATATCTTTTTAAAATGTTGCAGGATCACAATGATTTTGACTTATATTATGCAGAATCAAGCCCTTTTCAATATATTTCAGCACCAGCAAGCTGCTAAAAAAGGAATCTTTAGTTATTGACACTCTGTTGCAAAAAAGCTTCAACTCAGTGAGAAAAACACATTTTGACCATATGGCTATATCTTTTCAAAATGTTGCAGGATCACAATGATTTTGACTTATATTATGCAGAATCAAGCCCTTTTCAACATATTTCAGCACCAGCAAGCTGCTAGAAAGGAATCTTTAGTTATTGACACTCTTTATCAAAAACGCTTCAACTCAGTGAGATAAACACTTTTTGACCGTATGGCAATATCTTTTCAAAATGTTGCAGGATCACAATGATTTTGACTTATATTATGCAGAATCAAGCCCTTTTCAACATATTTCAGCACCAGCAAGCTGCTAGAAAGGAATCTTTAGTTATTGACACTCTGTTGCAAAAACGCTTCAACTCAGTGAGATAAACACTTTTTGACCGTATGGCTATATCTTTTCAAAATGTTGCAGGATCACAATGAATTTGACTTATATTATGCAGAATCAAGCCCTTTTCAACATATTTCAGCACCAGCAAGCTGCTAGAAAGGAATCTTTAGTTATTGACACTCTGTTGCAAAAAAGCTTCAACTCAGTGAGATAAACACTTTTTGACCATATGGCTATATCTTTTTAAAATGTTGCAGGATCACAATGATTTTGACTTATATTATGCAGAATCAAGACCTTTTCAACATATTTCAGCACCAGCAAGCTGCGAGAAAGGAATCTTTAGTTATTGACACTCTTTATCAAAAAAGCTTCAACTCAGTGAGAAAAACACATTTTGACCATATGGCTATATCTTTTCAAAATGTTGCAGGATCACAATGATTTTGACTTATATTATGCAGAATCAAGCCCTTTTCAACATATTTCAGCACCAGCAAGCTGCTAGAAAGGAATCTTTAGTTATTGACACTCTTTATCAAAAACGCTTCAACTCAGTGAGATAAACACTTTTTGACCGTATGGCAATATCTTTTCAAAATGTTGCAGGATCACAATGATTTTGACTTATATTATGCAGAATCAAGCCCTTTTCAACATATTTCAGCACCAGCAAGCTGCTAGAAAGGAATCTTTAGTTATTGACACTCTGTTGCAAAAACGCTTCAACTCAGTGAGATAAACACTTTTTGACCGTATGGCTATATCTTTTCAAAATGTTGCAGGATCACAATGAATTTGACTTATATTATGCAGAATCAAGCCCTTTTCAACATATTTCAGCACCAGCAAGCTGCTAGAAAGGAATCTTTAGTTATTGACACTCTGTTGCAAAAAAGCTTCAACTCAGTGAGATAAACACTTTTTGACCATATGGCTATATCTTTTTAAAATGTTGCAGGATCACAATGATTTTGACTTATATTATGCAGAATCAAGACCTTTTCAACATATTTCAGCACCAGCAAGCTGCGAGAAAGGAATCTTTAGTTATTGACACTCTTTATCAAAAACGCTTCAACTCAGTGAGATAAACACTTTTTGACCATATGGCTATATCTTTTCAAAATGTTGCAGGATCACAATGAATTTGACTTATATTATGCAGAATTAAGCCCTTTTCAACATATTTCAGCACAAGCAAGCTGCTAGAAAAGAATCTTTAGTTATTGACACTCTTTATCAAAAACGCTTCAACTCAGTGAGATAAACACTTTTTGACCATATGGCTATATCTTTTCAAAATGTTGCAGGATCACAATGAATTTGACTTATATTATGCAGAATTAAGCCCTTTTCAACATATTTCAGCACAAGCAATATGCTAGAAAGGAATCTTTAGTTATTGACATTCTGTTGCTAAAAATCTTCAACTCAGTGAGATCAACACTTTTTGACCATATGGCTATATATTTTTAAAATGTTGCAGGATCACAATGATTTTGACTTATATTTTGCAGAATCAAGCCCTTTTCAACATATTTCAGCACCAGCAAGCTGCTAGAAAATAATCTTTAGTTATTGACACTCTTTATCAAAAACGCTTCAACTCAGTGAGATAAACACTTTTTCACCATGTGGCTTTATCTTTTTAAAATGTTGCAGGATCACAATGATTTTGACTTATATTATGCAGAATCAAGCCCTTTTCAACATATTTCAGCACCAGCAAGCTGCTAGAAAGGAATCTTTAGTTATTGACACTCTTTTGCAAAAAAGCTTCAACTCAGTGAGATAAACACTTTTTGACCGTATGGCTATATCTTTTCAAAATGTTGCATGATCACAATGAATTTGACTTATATTATGCAGAATCAAGCCCTTTTCAACATATTTCAGCACCAGCAAGCTGCTAGAAAGGAATCTTTAGTTATTGACACTCTGTTGCTAAAAAGCTTCAACTCAGTGTGAAAAACACATTTTGACCATATGGCTATATATTTTCAAAATGTTGCAGGATCACAATGATTTTGACTTATATTATGCAGAATCAAGCCCTTTTCAACATATTTCAGCACCAGCAAGCTGCTAGAAAGGAATCTTTAGTTATTGACACTCTTTATCAAAAACGCTTCAACTCAGTGAGATAAACACTTTTTGACCGTATGGCTATATCTTTTTAAAATGTTGCAGGATCACAATGATTTTGACTTATATTTTGCAGAATCAAGCCCTTTTCAACATATTTCAGCACCAGCAAGCTGCTAGAAAGGAATCTTTAGTTATTGACACTCTGTTGCAAAAAAGCTTCAACTCAGTGAGAAAAACAGTTTTTGACCATATTGCTATATCTTTTCAAAATGTTGCAGGAACACAATGATTTTGACTTATATTATGCAGTATAAAGCCCTTTTCAACATATTTCAGCACCAGCAAGCTGCTAGAATGGAATCTTTAGTTATTGACACTCTTTATCAAAAACGCTTCAACTCAGTGACATAAACACTTTTTGACCGTATGGCTATATCTTTTCAAAATGTTGCAGGATCACAATGATTTTGACTTATATTATGCAGAATCAAGCCCTTTTCAACATATTTCAGCACCAGCAAGCTGCTAGAATGGAATCTTTAGTTATTGACACTCTTTATCAAAAACGCTTCAACTCAGTGAGATAAACACTTTTTGACCGTATGGCTATATCTTTTCAAAATGTTGCAAGATCACAATGATTTTGACTTATATTATGCAGAATCAAGCCCTTTTCAACATATTTCAGCACCAGCAAGCTGCTAGAAAGGAATCTTTAGTCATTGACACTCTGTTACAAAAAAGCTTCAACTCAGTGAGATAAACACTTTTTGACCATATGGCTATATCTTTTCAAAATGTTGCAGGATCACAATGAATTTGACTTATATTATGCAGAATCAAGCCCTTTTCAACATATTTCAGCACCAGCAAGCTGCTAGAAAGGAATCTTTAGTTATTGACATTCTGTTGCTAAAAAGCTTCAACTCAGTGAGATAAACACTTTTTGACCATATGGCTATATCTTTTTAAAATGTTGCAGGATCACAATGATTTTGACTTATATTATGCAGAATCAAGCCCTTTTCAATATATTTCAGCACCAGCAAGCTGCTAGAAAGGAATCTTTAGTTATTGACACTCTGTTGCAAAAAAGCTTCAACTCAGTGAGAAAAACACTTTTTGACCATATGGCTATATCTTTTCAAAATGTTGCAGGATCACAATGATTTTGACTTATATTTTGCAGAATCAAGCCCTTTTCAACATATTTCAGCACCAGCAAGCTGCTAGAAAATAATCTTTAGTTATTGACACTCTTTATCAAAAACGCTTCAACTCAGTGAGATAAACACTTTTTCACCATATGGCTTTATCTTTTTAAAATGTTGCAGGATCACAATTATTTTGACTTATATTATGCAGAATCAAGCCCTTTTCAACATATTTCAGCACCAGCAAGCTGCTAGAAAGGAATCTTTAGTTATTGACACTCTTTTGCAAAAAAGCTTCAACTCAGTGAGATAAACACTTTTTGACCGTATGGCTATATCTTTTCAAAATGTTGCATGATCACAATGAATTTGACTTATATTATGCAGAATCAAGCCCTTTTCAACATATTTCAGCACAAGCAAGCTGCTAGAAAGGAATCTTTAGTTATTGACACTCTGTTGCTAAAAAGCTTCAACTCAGTGTGAAAAACACATTTTGACCATATGGCAATATATTTTCAAAATGTTGCAGGATCACAATGAATTTGACTTATATTATGCAGAATCAAGCCCTTTTCAACATATTTCAGCACCAGCAAGCTGCTAGAAAGGAATCTGTAGTTATTGACACTCTTTATCAAAAACGCTTCAACTCAGTGAGATAAACACTTTTTGACCGTATGGCTATATCTTTTCAAAATGTTGCAGGATCACAATGATTTTGACTTATATTATGCAGAATCAAGCCCTTTTCAACATATTTCAGCACCAGCAAGCTGCTAGAAAGGAATCTTTAGTCATTGACACTCTGTTACAAAAAAGCTTCAACTCAGTGAGATAAACACTTTTTGACCATATGGCTATATCTTTTCAAAATGTTGCAGGATCACAATGAATTTGACTTATATTATGCAGAATCAAGCCCTTTTCAACATATTTCAGCACCAGCAAGCTGCTAGAAAGGAATCTTTAGTTATTGACATTCTGTTGCTAAAAAGCTTCAACTCAGTGAGATAAACACCTTTTGACCATATGGCTATATCTTTTTAAAATGTTGCAGGATCACAATGATTTTGACTTATATTATGCAGAATCAAGCCCTTTTCAATATATTTCAGCACCAGTAAGCTGCTAGAAAGGAATCTTTAGTTATTGACACTCTGTTGCAAAAAAGCTTCAACTCAGTGAGAAAAACACATTTTGACCATATGGCTATATCTTTTCAAAATGTTGCAGGATCACAATGATTTTGACTTATATTATGCAGAATCAAGCCCTTTTCAACATATTTCAGCACCAGCAAGCTGCTAGAAAGGAATCTTTAGTTATTGACACTCTTTATCAAAAACGCTTCAACTCAGTGAGATAAACACTTTTTGACCGTATGGCAATATCTTTTCAAAATGTTGCAGGATCACAATGATTTTGACTTATATTATGCAGAATCAAGCCCTTTTCAACATATTTCAGCACCAGCAAGCTGCTAGAAAGGAATCTTTAGTTATTGACACTCTGTTGCAAAAAAGCTTCAACTCAGTGAGAAAAACAGTTTTTGACCATATTGCTATATCTTTTCAAAATGTTGCAGGAACACAATGATTTTGACTTATATTATGCAGTATAAAGCCCTTTTCAACATATTTCAGCACCAGCAAGCTGCTAGAATGGAATCTTTAGTTATTGACACTCTTTATCAAAAACGCTTCAACTCAGTGACATAAACACTTTTTGACCGTATGGCTATATCTTTTCAAAATGTTGCAGGATCACAATGATTTTGACTTATATTATGCAGAATCAAGCCCTTTTCAACATATTTCAGCACCAGCAAGCTGCTAGAATGGAATCTTTAGTTATTGACACTCTTTATCAAAAACGCTTCAACTCAGTGAGATAAACACTTTTTGACCGTATGGCTATATCTTTTCAAAATGTTGCAGGATCACAATGATTTTGACTTATATTATGCAGAATCAAGCCCTTTTCAACATATTTCAGCACCAGCAAGCTGCTAGAAAGGAATCTTTAGTCATTGACACTCTGTTACAAAAAAGCTTCAACTCAGTGAGATAAACACTTTTTGACCATATGGCTATATCTTTTCAAAATTTTGCAGGATCACAATGAATTTGACTTATATTATGCAGAATCAAGCCCTTTTCAACATATTTCAGCACCAGCAAGCTGCTAGAAAGGAATCTTTAGTTATTGACATTCTGTTGCTAAAAAGCTTCAACTCAGTGAGATAAACACTTTTTGACCATATGGCTATATCTTTTTAAAATGTTGCAGGATCACAATGATTTTGACTTATATTATGCAGAATCAAGCCCTTTTCAATATATTTCAGCACCAGCAAGCTGCTAGAAAGGAATCTTTAGTTATTGACACTCTGTTGCAAAAAAGCTTCAACTCAGTGAGAAAAACACTTTTTGACCATATGGCTATATCTTTTCAAAATGTTGCAGGATCACAATGATTTTGACTTATATTTTGCAGAATCAAGCCCTTTTCAACATATTTCAGCACCAGCAAGCTGCTAGAAAATAATCTTTAGTTATTGACACTCTTTATCAAAAACGCTTCAACTCAGTGAGATAAACACTTTTTCACCATATGGCTTTATCTTTTTAAAATGTTGCAGGATCACAATTATTTTGACTTATATTATGCAGAATCAAGCCCTTTTCAACATATTTCAGCACCAGCAAGCTGCTAGAAAGGAATCTTTAGTTATTGACACTCTTTTGCAAAAAAGCTTCAACTCAGTGAGATAAACACTTTTTGACCGTATGGCTATATCTTTTCAAAATGTTGCATGATCACAATGAATTTGACTTATATTATGCAGAATCAAGCCCTTTTCAACATATTTCAGCACAAGCAAGCTGCTAGAAAGGAATCTTTAGTTATTGACACTCTGTTGCTAAAAAGCTTCAACTCAGTGTGAAAAACACATTTTGACCATATGGCAATATATTTTCAAAATGTTGCAGGATCACAATGAATTTGACTTATATTATGCAGAATCAAGCCCTTTTCAACATATTTCAGCACCAGCAAGCTGCTAGAAAGGAATCTTTAGTTATTGACACTCTTTATCAAAAACGCTTCAACTCAGTGAGATAAACACTTTTTGACCGTATGGCTATATCTTTTCAAAATGTTGCAGGATCACAATGATTTTGACTTATATTATGCAGAATCAAGCCCTTTTCAACATATTTCAGCACCAGCAAGCTGCTAGAATGGAATCTTTAGTTATTGACACTCTTTATCAAAAACGCTTCAACTCAGTGAGATAAACACTTTTTGACCGTATGGCTATATCTTTTCAAAATGTTGCAGGATCACAATGATTTTGACTTATATTATGCAGAATCAAGCCCTTTTCAACATATTTCAGCACCAGCAAGCTGCTAGAAAGGAATCTTTAGTCATTGACACTCTGTTACAAAAAAGCTTCAACTCAGTGAGATAAACACTTTTTGACCATATGGCTATATCTTTTCAAAATGTTGCAGGATCACAATGAATTTGACTTATATTATGCAGAATCAAGCCCTTTTCAACATATTTCAGCACCAGCAAGCTGCTAGAAAGGAATCTTTAGTTATTGACATTCTGTTGCTAAAAAGCTTCAACTCAGTGAGATAAACACCTTTTGACCATATGGCTATATCTTTTTAAAATGTTGCAGGATCACAATGATTTTGACTTATATTATGCAGAATCAAGCCCTTTTCAATATATTTCAGCACCAGCAAGCTGCTAGAAAGGAATCTTTAGTTATTGACACTCTGTTGCAAAAAAGCTTCAACTCAGTGAGAAAAACACATTTTGACCATATGGCTATATCTTTTCAAAATGTTGCAGGATCACAATGATTTTGACCTATATTATGCAGAATCAAGCCCTTTTCAACATATTTCAGCACCAGCAAGCTGCTAGAAAGGAATCTTTAGTTATTGACACTCTTTATCAAAAACGCTTCAACTCAGTGAGATAAACACTTTTTGACCGTATGGCAATATCTTTTCAAAATGTTGCAGGATCACAATGATTTTGACTTATATTATGCAGAATCAAGCCCTTTTCAACATATTTCAGCACCAGCAAGCTGCTAGAAAGGAATCTTTAGTTATTGACACTCTGTTGCAAAAAAGCTTCAACTCAGTGAGAAAAACAGTTTTTGACCATATTGCTATATCTTTTCAAAATGTTGCAGGAACACAATGATTTTGACTTATATTATGCAGTATAAAGCCCTTTTCAACATATTTCAGCACCAGCAAGCTGCTAGAATGGAATCTTTAGTTATTGACACTCTTTATCAAAAACGCTTCAACTCAGTGACATAAACACTTTTTGACCGTATGGCTATATCTTTTCAAAATGTTGCAGGATCACAATGATTTTGACTTATATTATGCAGAATCAAGCCCTTTTCAACATATTTCAGCACCAGCAAGCTGCTAGAATGGAATCTTTAGTTATTGACACTCTTTATCAAAAACGCTTCAACTCAGTGAGATAAACACTTTTTGACCGTATGGCTATATCTTTTCAAAATGTTGCAGGATCACAATGATTTTGACTTATATTATGCAGAATCAAGCCCTTTTCAACATATTTCAGCACCAGCAAGCTGCTAGAAAGGAATCTTTAGTCATTGACACTCTGTTACAAAAAAGCTTCAACTCAGTGAGATAAACACTTTTTGACCATATGGCTATATCTTTTCAAAATGTTGCAGGATCACAATGAATTTGACTTATATTATGCAGAATCAAGCCCTTTTCAACATATTTCAGCACCAGCAAGCTGCTAGAAAGGAATCTTTAGTTATTGACATTCTGTTGCTAAAAAGCTTCAACTCAGTGAGATAAACACTTTTTGACCATATGGCTTTATCTTTTTAAAATGTTGCAGGATCACAATTATTTTGACTTATATTATGCAGAATCAAGCCCTTTTCAACATATTTCAGCACCAGCAAGCTGCTAGAAAGGAATCTTTAGTTATTGACACTCTTTTGCAAAAAAGCTTCAACTCAGTGAGATAAACACTTTTTGACCGTATGGCTATATCTTTTCAAAATGTTGCATGATCACAATGATTTTGACTTATATTATGCAGAATCAAGCCCTTTTCAACATATTTCAGCACCAGCAAGCTGCTAGAAAGGAATCTTTAGTTATTGACATTCTGTTGCTAAAAAGCTTCAACTCAGTGAGATAAACACTTTTTGACCATATGGCTATATCTTTTTAAAATGTTGCAGGATCACAATGATTTTGACTTATATTATGCAGAATCAAGCCCTTTTCAATATATTTCAGCACCAGCAAGCTGCTAAAAAAGGAATCTTTAGTTATTGACACTCTGTTGCAAAAAAGCTTCAACTCAGTGAGAAAAACACATTTTGACCATATGGCTATATCTTTTCAAAATGTTGCAGGATCACAATGATTTTGACTTATATTATGCAGAATCAAGCCCTTTTCAACATATTTCAGCACCAGCAAGCTGCTAGAAAGGAATCTTTAGTTATTGACACTCTTTATCAAAAACGCTTCAACTCAGTGAGATAAACACTTTTTGACCGTATGGCAATATCTTTTCAAAATGTTGCAGGATCACAATGATTTTGACTTATATTATGCAGAATCAAGCCCTTTTCAACATATTTCAGCACCAGCAAGCTGCTAGAAAGGAATCTTTAGTTATTGACACTCTGTTGCAAAAACGCTTCAACTCAGTGAGATAAACACTTTTTGACCGTATGGCTATATCTTTTCAAAATGTTGCAGGATCACAATGAATTTGACTTATATTATGCAGAATCAAGCCCTTTTCAACATATTTCAGCACCAGCAAGCTGCTAGAAAGGAATCTTTAGTTATTGACACTCTGTTGCAAAAAAGCTTCAACTCAGTGAGATAAACACTTTTTGACCATATGGCTATATCTTTTTAAAATGTTGCAGGATCACAATGATTTTGACTTATATTATGCAGAATCAAGACCTTTTCAACATATTTCAGCACCAGCAAGCTGCGAGAAAGGAATCTTTAGTTATTGACACTCTTTATCAAAAACGCTTCAACTCAGTGAGATAAACACTTTTTGACCATATGGCTATATCTTTTCAAAATGTTGCAGGATCACAATGAATTTGACTTATATTATGCAGAATTAAGCCCTTTTCAACATATTTCAGCACAAGCAAGCTGCTAGAAAAGAATCTTTAGTTATTGACACTCTTTATCAAAAACGCTTCAACTCAGTGAGATAAACACTTTTTGACCATATGGCTATATCTTTTTAAAATGTTGCAGGATCACAATGATTTTGACTTATATTATGCAGAATCAAGACCTTTTCAACATATTTCAGCACCAGCAAGCTGCGAGAAAGGAATCTTTAGTTATTGACACTCTTTATCAAAAACGCTTCAACTCAGTGAGATAAACACTTTTTGACCATATGGCTATATCTTTTCAAAATGTTGCAGGATCACAATGAATTTGACTTATATTATGCAGAATTAAGCCCTTTTCAACATATTTCAGCACAAGCAAGCTGCTAGAAAGGAATCTTTAGTTATTGACATTCTGTTGCTAAAAAGCTTCAACTCAGTGAGATCAACACTTTTTGACCATATGGCTATATATTTTTAAAATGTTGCAGGATCACAATGATTTTGACTTATATTTTGCAGAATCAAGCCCTTTTCAACATATTTCAGCACCAGCAAGCTGCTAGAAAATAATCTTTAGTTATTGACACTCTTTATCAAAAACGCTTCAACTCAGTGAGATAAACACTTTTTCACCATATGGCTTTATCTTTTTAAAATGTTGCAGGATCACAATGATTTTGACTTATATTATGCAGAATCAAGCCCTTTTCAACATATTTCAGCACCAGCAAGCTGCTAGAAAGGAATCTTTAGTTATTGACACTCTTTTGCAAAAAAGCTTCAACTCAGTGAGATAAACACTTTTTGACCGTATGGCTATATCTTTTCAAAATGTTGCATGATCACAATGAATTTGACTTATATTATGCAGAATCAAGCCCTTTTCAACATATTTCAGCACCAGCAAGCTGCTAGAAAGGAATCTTTAGTTATTGACACTCTGTTGCTAAAAAGCTTCAACTCAGTGTGAAAAACACATTTTGACCATATGGCTATATATTTTCAAAATGTTGCAGGATCACAATGATTTTGACTTATATTATGCAGAATCAAGCCCTTTTCAACATATTTCAGCACCAGCAAGCTGCTAGAAAGGAATCTTTAGTTATTGACACTCTTTATCAAAAACGCTTCAACTCAGTGAGATAAACACTTTTTGACCGTATGGCTATATCTTTTTAAAATGTTGCAGGATCACAATGATTTTGACTTATATTATGCAGAATCAAGCCCTTTTCAACATATTTCAGCACCAGCAAGCTGCTAGAAAGGAATCTTTAGTTATTGACACTCTGTTGCAAAAAAGCTTCAACTCAGTGAGAAAAACAGTTTTTGACCATATTGCTATATCTTTTCAAAATGTTGCAGGAACACAATGATTTTGACTTATATTATGCAGTATAAAGCCCTTTTCAACATATTTCAGCACCAGCAAGCTGCTAGAATGGAATCTTTAGTTATTGACACTCTTTATCAAAAACGCTTCAACTCAGTGACATAAACACTTTTTGACCGTATGGCTATATCTTTTCAAAATGTTGCAGGATCACAATGATTTTGACTTATATTATGCAGAATCAAGCCCTTTTCAACATATTTCAGCACCAGCAAGCTGCTAGAATGGAATCTTTAGTTATTGACACTCTTTATCAAAAACGCTTCAACTCAGTGAGATAAACACTTTTTGACCGTATGGCTATATCTTTTCAAAATGTTGCAGGATCACAATGATTTTGACTTATATTATGCAGAATCAAGCCCTTTTCAACATATTTCAGCACCAGCAAGCTGCTAGAAAGGAATCTTTAGTCATTGACACTCTGTTACAAAAAAGCTTCAACTCAGTGAGATAAACACTTTTTGACCATATGGCTATATCTTTTCAAAATGTTGCAGGATCACAATGAATTTGACTTATATTATGCAGAATCAAGCCCTTTTCAACATATTTCAGCACCAGCAAGCTGCTAGAAAGGAATCTTTAGTTATTGACATTCTGTTGCTAAAAAGCTTCAACTCAGTGAGATAAACACTTTTTGACCATATGGCTATATCTTTTTAAAATGTTGCAGGATCACAATGATTTTGACTTATATTATGCAGAATCAAGCCCTTTTCAACATATTTCAGCACCAGCAAGCTGCTAGAAAGGAATCTTTAGTTATTGACACTCTTTTGCAAAAAAGCTTCAACTCAGTGAGATAAACACTTTTTGACCGTATGGCTATATCTTTTCAAAATGTTGCATGATCACAATGAATTTGACTTATATTATGCAGAATCAAGCCCTTTTCAACATATTTCAGCACCAGCAAGCTGCTAGAAAGGAATCTTTAGTTATTGACACTCTGTTGCTAAAAAGCTTCAACTCAGTGTGAAAAACACATTTTGACCATATGGCAATATATTTTCAAAATGTTGCAGGATCACAATGATTTTGACTTATATTATGCAGAATCAAGCCCTTTTCAACATATTTCAGCACCAGCAAGCTGCTAGAAAGGAATCTTTAGTTATTGACACTCTTTATCAAAAAAGCTTCAACTCAGTGAGATAAACACTTTTTGACCGTATGGCTATATCTTTTCAAAATGTTGCAGGATCACAATGATTTTGACTTATATTATGCAGAATCAAGCCCTTTTCAACATATTTCAGCACCAGCAAGCTGCTAGAAAGGAATCTTTAGTCATTGACACTCTGTTACAAAAAAGCTTCAACTCAGTGAGATAAACACTTTTTGACCATATGGCTATATCTTTTCAAAATGTTGCAGGATCACAATGAATTTGACTTATATTATGCAGAATCAAGCCCTTTTCAACATATTTCAGCACCAGCAAGCTGCTAGAAAGGAATCTTTAGTTATTGACATTCTGTTGCTAAAAAGCTTCAACTCAGTGAGATAAACACCTTTTGACCATATGGCTATATCTTTTTAAAATGTTGCAGGATCACAATGATTTTGACTTATATTATGCAGAATCAAGCCCTTTTCAATATATTTCAGCACCAGCAAGCTGCTAGAAAGGAATCTTTAGTTATTGACACTCTGTTGCAAAAAAGCTTCAACTCAGTGAGAAAAACACTTTTTGACCATATGGCTATATCTTTTCAAAATGTTGCAGGATCACAATGATTTTGACTTATATTTTGCAGAATCAAGCCCTTTTCAACATATTTCAGCACCAGCAAGCTGCTAGAAAATAATCTTTAGTTATTGACACTCTTTATCAAAAACGCTTCAACTCAGTGAGATAAACACTTTTTCACCATATGGCTTTATCTTTTTAAAATGTTGCAGGATCACAATTATTTTGACTTATATTATGCAGAATCAAGCCCTTTTCAACATATTTCAGCACCAGCAAGCTGCTAGAAAGGAATCTTTAGTTATTGACACTCTTTTGCAAAAAAGCTTCAACTCAGTGAGATAAACACTTTTTGACCGTATGGCTATATCTTTTCAAAATGTTGCATGATCACAATGAATTTGACTTATATTATGCAGAATCAAGCCCTTTTCAACATATTTCAGCACCAGCAAGCTGCTAGAAAGGAATCTTTAGTTATTGACACTCTGTTGCTAAAAAGCTTCAACTCAGTGTGAAAAACACATTTTGACCATATGGCAATATATTTTCAAAATGTTGCAGGATCACAATGATTTTGACTTATATTATGCAGAATCAAGCCCTTTTCAACATATTTCAGCACCAGCAAGCTGCTAGAAAGGAATCTTTAGTTATTGACACTCTTTATCAAAAAAGCTTCAACTCAGTGAGATAAACACTTTTTGACCGTATGGCTATATCTTTTCAAAATGTTGCAGGATCACAATGATTTTGACTTATATTATGCAGAATCAAGCCCTTTTCAACATATTTCAGCACCAGCAAGCTGCTAGAAAGGAATCTTTAGTCATTGACACTCTGTTACAAAAAAGCTTCAACTCAGTGAGATAAACACTTTTTGACCATATGGCTATATCTTTTCAAAATGTTGCAGGATCACAATGAATTTGACTTATATTATGCAGAATCAAGCCCTTTTCAACATATTTCAGCACCAGCAAGCTGCTAGAAAGGAATCTTTAGTTATTGACATTCTGTTGCTAAAAAGCTTCAACTCAGTGAGATAAACACCTTTTGACCATATGGCTATATCTTTTTAAAATGTTGCAGGATCACAATGATTTTGACTTATATTATGCAGAATCAAGCCCTTTTCAATATATTTCAGCACCAGCAAGCTGCTAGAAAGGAATCTTTAGTTATTGACACTCTGTTGCAAAAAAGCTTCAACTCAGTGAGAAAAACACATTTTGACCGTATGGCTATATCTTTTCAAAATGTTGCAGGATCACAATGATTTTGACTTATATTATGCAGAATCTAGCCCTTTTCAACATATTTCAGCACCAGCAAGCTGCTAGAAAGGAATCTTTAGTTATTGACACTCTGTTGCAAAAAAGCTTCAACTCAGTGAGAAAAACAGTTTTTGACCATATTGCTATATCTTTTCAAAATGTTGCAGGAACACAATGATTTTGACTTATATTATGCAGTATAAAGCCCTTTTCAACATATTTCAGCACCAGCAAGCTGCTAGAATGGAATCTTTAGTTATTGACACTCTTTATCAAAAACGCTTCAACTCAGTGACATAAACACTTTTTGACCGTATGGCTATATCTTTTCAAAATGTTGCAGGATCACAATGATTTTGACTTATATTATGCAGAATCAAGCCCTTTTCAACATATTTCAGCACCAGCAAGCTGCTAGAATGGAATCTTTAGTTATTGACACTCTTTATCAAAAACGCTTCAACTCAGTGAGATAAACACTTTTTGACCGTATGGCTATATCTTTTCAAAATGTTGCAGGATCACAATGATTTTGACTTATATTATGCAGAATCAAGCCCTTTTCAACATATTTCAGCACCAGCAAGCTGCTAGAAAGGAATCTTTAGTCATTGACACTCTGTTACAAAAAAGCTTCAACTCAGTGAGATAAACACTTTTTGACCATATGGCTATATCTTTTCAAAATGTTGCAGGATCACAATGAATTTGACTTATATTATGCAGAATCAAGCCCTTTTCAACATATTTCAGCACCAGCAAGCTGCTAGAAAGGAATCTTTAGTTATTGACATTCTGTTGCTAAAAAGCTTCAACTCAGTGAGATAAACACTTTTTGACCATATGGCTATATCTTTTTAAAATGTTGCAGGATCACAATGATTTTGACTTATATTATGCAGAATCAAGCCCTTTTCAATATATTTCAGCACCAGCAAGCTGCTAGAAAGGAATCTTTAGTTATTGACACTCTGTTGCAAAAAAGCTTCAACTCAGTGAGAAAAACACTTTTTGACCATATGGCTATATCTTTTCAAAAATGTTGCAGGATCACAATGATTTTGACTTATATTATGCAGAATCAAGCCCTTTTAAACATATTTCAGCACCAGCAAGCTGCTAGAAAGGAATCTTTAGTTATTGACATTCTGTTGCTAAAAAGCTTCAACTCAGTGAGATAAACACTTTTTGACCATATGGCTATATCTTTTTAAAATGTTGCAGGATCACAATGATTTTGACTTATATTATGCAGAATCAAGCCCTTTTCAACATATTTCAGCACCAGCAAGCTGCTAGAAAGGAATCTTTAGTTATTGACACTCTGTTGCAAAAAAGCTTCAACTCAGTGAGAAAAACATATTTTGACCATATTGCTATATCTTTTCAAAATGTTGCAGGGACACAATGATTTTGACTTATATTATGCAGTATAAAGCCCTTTTCAACATATTTCAGCACCAGCAAGCTGCTAGAATGGAATCTTTAGTTATTGACACTCTTTATCAAAAACGCTTCAACTCAGTGAGATAAACACTTTTTGACCGTATGGCTATATCTTTTTAAAATGTTGCAGGATCACAATGATTTTGACTTATATTATGCAGAATCAAGCCCTTTTCAACATATTTCAGCACCAGCAAGCTGCTAGAAAGGAATCTTTAGTTATTGACACTCTTTATCAGAAAAGCTTCAACTCAGTGAGATAAACACTTTTCGACCATATGGCTATATCTTTTTAAAATGTTGCAGGATCACAATGAATTTGACTTATATTATGCAGAATCAAGCCCTTTTCAACATATTTCAGCACCAGCAAGCTGCTAGAAAGGTATCTTTAGTTATTGACACTCTTTATCAAAAACGCTTCAACTCAGTGAGATAAACACTTTTTGACCATATGGCTATATCTTTTCAAAATGTTGCAGGATCACAATGATTTTTGACTTACATTATGCAGAATCAAGCCCTTTTCAACATATTTCAGCACCAGCAAGCTGCTAGAAAGGAATCTTTAGTTATTGACACTCTTTATCAAAAAAGCTTCAACTCAGTGAGATAAACACTTTTTGACCGTATGGCTATATCTTTTCAAAATGTTGCAGGATCACAATGATTTTGACTTATATTATGCAGAATCAAGCCCTTTTCAACATATTTCAGCACCAGCAAGCTGCTAGAAAGGAATCTTTAGTCATTCACACTATGTTACAAAAAAGCTTCAAATCAGTGAGATAAACAGTTTTTGACCATATGGCTATATCTTTTCAAATTGTTACAGGATCACAATGAATTTGACTTATATTATGCAGAATTAAGCCCTTTTCAACATATTTCAGCACCAGCAAGCTGCTAGAAAAGAATCCTTAGTTATTGACACTCTTTATCAAAAACGCTTCAACTCAGTGAGATAAACACTTTTTGACCGTATGGCTATATCTTTTCAAAATGTTGCAGGATCACAATGATTTTGACTTATATTATGCAGAATCAAGCCCTTTTAAACATATTTCAGCACCAGCAAGCTGCTAGAAAGGAATCTTTAGTTATTGACACTCTGTTGCAAAAAAGCTTCAACTCAGTGAGATAAACACTTTTTGACCATATGGCTATATCTTTTTAAAATGTTGCAGGATCACAATGATTTTGACTTATATTATGCAGAATCAAGACCTTTTCAACATATTTCAGCACCAGCAAGCTGCGAGAAAGGAATCTTTAGTTATTGACACTCTTTATCAAAAACGCTTCAACTCAGTGAGATAAACACTTTTTGACCATATGGCTATATCTTTTCAAAATGTTGCAGGATCACAATGAATTTGACTTATATTATGCAAAATTAAGCCCTTTTCAACATATTTCAGCACAAGCAAGCTGCTAGAAAAGAATCTTTAGTTATTGACACTCTTTATCAAAAACGCTTCAACTCAGTGAGATAAACACTTTTTGACCGTATGGCTATATCTTTTCAAAATGTTGCAGGATCACAATGAATTTGACTTATATTATGCAGAATCAAGCCCTTGACAACATATTTCAGCACCAGCAAGCTGCTAGAAAGGAATCTTTAGTTATTGACACTCTTTATCAAAAAAGCTTCAACTCAGTGAGATCAACACTTTTTGACCATATGGCTATATATTTTTAAAATGTTGCAGGATCACAATGATTTTGACTTATATTTTGCAGAATCAAGCCCTTTTCAACATATTTCAGCACCAGCAAGCTGCTAGAAAATAATCTTTAGTTATTGACACTCTTTATCAAAAACGCTTCAACTCAGTGAGATAAACACTTTTTCACCATATGGCTTTATCTTTTTAAAATGTTGCAGGATCACAATGATTTTGACTTATATTATGCAGAATCAAGCCCTTTTCAACATATTTCAGCACCAGCAAGCTGCTAGAAAGGAATCTTTAGTTATTGACACTCTTTTGCAAAAAAGCTTCAACTCAGTGAGATAAACACTTTTTGACCGTATGGCTATATCTTTTCAAAATGTTGCATGATCACAATGAATTTGACTTATATTATGCAGAATCAAGCCCTTTTCAACATATTTCAGCACCAGCAAGCTGCTAGAAAGGAATCTTTAGTTATTGACACTCTGTTGCTAAAAAGCTTCAACTCAGTGTGAAAAACACATTTTGACCATATGGCTATATATTTTCAAAATGTTGCAGGATCACAATGATTTTGACTTATATTATGCAGAATCAAGCCCTTTTCAACATATTTCAGCACCAGCAAGCTGCTAGAAAGGAATCTTTAGTTATTGACACTCTTTATCAAAAACGCTTCAACTCAGTGAGATAAACACTTTTTGACCGTATGGCTATATCTTTTTAAAATGTTGCAGGATCACAATGATTTTGACTTATATTATGCAGAATCAAGCCCTTTTCAACATATTTCAGCACCAGCAAGCTGCTAGAAAGGAATCTTTAGTTATTGACACTCTGTTGCAAAAAAGCTTCAACTCAGTGAGAAAAACAGTTTTTGACCATATTGCTATATATTTTCAAAATGTTGCAGGAACACAATGATTTTGACTTATATTATGCAGTATAAAGCCCTTTTCAACATATTTCAGCACCAGCAAGCTGCTAGAATGGAATCTTTAGTTATTGACACTCTTTATCAAAAACGCTTCAACTCAGTGACATAAACACTTTTTGACCGTATGGCTATATCTTTTTAAAATGTTGCAGGATCACAATGATTTTGACTTATATTATGCAGAATCAAGCCCTTTTCAACATATTTCAGCACCAGCAACCTGCTAGAAAGGAATCTTTAGTTATTGACACTCTTTATCAAAAACGCTTCAACTCAGTGAGATAAACACTTTTTTACCGTATGGCAATATCTTTTCAAAATGTTGCAGGATCACAATGATTTTGACTTATATTATGCAGAATCAAGCCCTTTTCAACATATTTCAGCACCAGCAAGCTGCTAGAAAGGAATCTTTAGTTATTGACACTCTGTTGCAAAAACGCTTCAACTCAGTGAGATAAACACTTTTTGACCGTATGGCTATATCATTTCAAAATGTTGCAGGATCACAATGAATTTGACTTATATTATGCAGAATCAAGCCCTTTTCAACATATTTCAGCACCAGCAAGCTGCTAGAAAGGAATCTTTAGTTATTGACACTCTGTTGCAAAAAAGTTTCAACTCAGTGAGATAAACACTCTTTGACCGTATGGCTATATCTTTTCAAAATGTTGCAGGATCACAATGATTTTGACTTATATTATGCAGAATCAAGCCCTTTTCAACATATTTCAGCACCAGCAAGCTGCTAGAAAGGAATCTTTAGTTATTGACACTCTTTATCAAAAAAGCTTCAACTCAGTGAGATAAACACTTTTTGACCGTATGGCTATATCTTTTCAAAATGTTGCAGGATCACAATGATTTTGACTTATATTATGCAGAATCAAGCCCTTTTCAACATATTTCAGCACCAGCAAGCTGCTAGAAAGGAATCTTTAGTCATTGACACTCTGTTACAAAAAAGCTTCAAATCAGTGAGATAAACACTTTTTGACCATATGGCTATATCTTTTCAAATTGTTACAGGATCACAATGAATTTGACTTATATTATGCAGAATTAAGCCCTTTTCAACATATTTCAGCACCAGCAAGCTGCTAGAAAAGAATCCTTAGTTATTGACACTCTTTATCAAAAACGCTTCAACTCAGTGAGATAAACACTTTTTGACCGTATGGCTATATCTTTTCAAAATGTTGCAGGATCACAATGATTTTGACTTATATTATGCAGAATCAAGCCCTTTTAAACATATTTCAGCACCAGCAAGCTGCTAGAAAGGAATCTTTAGTTATTGACACTCTGTTGCAAAAAAGCTTCAACTCAGTGAGATAAACACTTTTTGACCATATGGCTATATCTTTTTAAAATGTTGCAGGATCACAATGATTTTGACTTATATTATGCAGAATCAAGACCTTTTCAACATATTTCAGCACCAGCAAGCTGCGAGAAAGGAATCTTTAGTTATTGACACTCTTTATCAAAAACGCTTCAACTCAGTGAGATAAACACTTTTTGACCATATGGCTATATCTTTTCAAAATGTTGCAGGATCACAATGAATTTGACTTATATTATGCAAAATTAAGCCCTTTTCAACATATTTCAGCACAAGCAAGCTGCTAGAAAAGAATCTTTAGTTATTGACACTCTTTATCAAAAACGCTTCAACTCAGTGAGATAAACACTTTTTGACCGTATGGCTATATCTTTTCAAAATGTTGCAGGATCACAATGAATTTGACTTATATTATGCAGAATCAAGCCCTTGACAACATATTTCAGCACCAGCAAGCTGCTAGAAAGGAATCTTTAGTTATTGACACTCTTTATCAAAAAAGCTTCAACTCAGTGAGATCAACACTTTTTGACCATATGGCTATATATTTTTAAAATGTTGCAGGATCACAATGATTTTGACTTATATTTTGCAGAATCAAGCCCTTTTCAACATATTTCAGCACCAGCAAGCTGCTAGAAAATAATCTTTAGTTATTGACACTCTTTATCAAAAACGCTTCAACTCAGTGAGATAAACACTTTTTCACCATATGGCTTTATCTTTTTAAAATGTTGCAGGATCACAATGATTTTGACTTATATTATGCAGAATCAAGCCCTTTTCAACATATTTCAGCACCAGCAAGCTGCTAGAAAGGAATCTTTAGTTATTGACACTCTTTTGCAAAAAAGCTTCAACTCAGTGAGATAAACACTTTTTGACCGTATGGCTATATCTTTTCAAAATGTTGCATGATCACAATGAATTTGACTTATATTATGCAGAATCAAGCCCTTTTCAACATATTTCAGCACCAGCAAGCTGCTAGAAAGGAATCTTTAGTTATTGACACTCTGTTGCTAAAAAGCTTCAACTCAGTGTGAAAAACACATTTTGACCATATGGCTATATATTTTCAAAATGTTGCAGGATCACAATGAATTTGACTTATATTATGCAGAATCAAGCCCTTTTCAACATATTTCAGCACCAGCAAGCTGCTAGAAAGGAATCTTTAGTCATGACACTCTGTTACAAAAAAGCTTCAACTCAGTGAGATAAACACTTTTTGACCATATGGCTATATCTTTTCAAAATGTTGCAGGATCACAATGAATTTGACTTATATTATGCAGAATCAAGCCCTTTTCAACATATTTCAGCACCAGCAAGCTGCTAGAAAGGAATCTTTAGTTATTGACATTCTGTTGCTAAAAAGCTTCAACTCAGTGAGATAAACACTTTTTGACCATATGGCTATATCTTTTTAAAATGTTGCAGGATCACAATGATTTTGACTTATATTATGCAGAATCAAGCCCTTTTCAATATATTTCAGCACCAGCAAGCTGCTAGAAAGGAATCTTTAGTTATTGACACTCTGTTGCAAAAAAGCTTCAACTCAGTGAGAAAAACACATTTTGACCATATGGCTATATCTTTTCAAAATGTTGCAGGATCACAATGATTTTGACTTATATTATGCAGAATCAAGCCCTTTTCAACATATTTCAGCACCAGCAAGCTGCTAGAAAGGAATCTTTAGTTATTGACACTCTTTATCAAAAACGCTTCAACTCAGTGAGATAAACACTTTTTGACCGTATGGCAATATCTTTTCAAAATGTTGCAGGATCACAATGATTTTGACTTATATTATGCAGAATCAAGCCCTTTTCAACATATTTCAGCACCAGCAAGCTGCTAGAAAGGAATCTTTAGTTATTGACACTCTGTTGCAAAAACGCTTCAACTCAGTGAGATAAACACTTTTTGACCGTATGGCTATATCTTTTCAAAATGTTGCAGGATCACAATGAATTTGACTTATATTATGCAGAATCAAGCCCTTTTCAACATATATCAGCACCAGCAAGCTGCTAGAAAGGAATCTTTAGTTATTGACACTCTGTTGCAAAAAAGCTTCAACTCAGTGAGATAAACACTTTTTGACCATATGGCTATATCTTTTTAAAATGTTGCAGGATCACAATGATTTTGACTTATATTATGCAGAATCAAGACCTTTTCAACATATTTCAGCACCAGCAAGCTGCGAGAAAGGAATCTTTAGTTATTGACACTCTTTATCAAAAACGCTTCAACTCAGTGAGATAAACACTTTTTGACCATATGGCTATATCTTTTCAAAATGTTGCAGGATCACAATGAATTTGACTTATATTATGCAGAATTAAGCCCTTTTCAACATATTTCAGCACAAGCAAGCTGCTAGAAAAGAATCTTTAGTTATTGACACTCTTTATCAAAAACGCTTCAACTCAGTGAGATAAACACTTTTTGACCGTATGGCTATATCTTTTCAAAATGTTGCAGGATCACAATGAATTTGACTTATATTATGCAGAATCAAGCCCTTGACAACATATTTCAGCACCAGCAAGCTGCTAGAAAGGAATCTTTAGTTATTGACACTCTTTATCAAAAAAGCTTCAACTCAGTGAGATCAACACTTTTTGACCATATGGCTATATATTTTTAAAATGTTGCAGGATCACAATGATTTTGACTTATATTTTGCAGAATCAAGCCCTTTTCAACATATTTCAGCACCAGCAAGCTGCTAGAAAATAATCTTTAGTTATTGACACTCTTTATCAAAAACGCTTCAACTCAGTGAGATAAACACTTTTTCACCATATGGCTTTATCTTTTTAAAATGTTGCAGGATCACAATGATTTTGACTTATATTATGCAGAATCAAGCCCTTTTCAACATATTTCAGCACCAGCAAGCTGCTAGAAAGGAATCTTTAGTTATTGACACTCTTTTGCAAAAAAGCTTCAACTCAGTGAGATAAACACTTTTTGACCGTATGGCTATATCTTTTCAAAATGTTGCATGATCACAATGAATTTGACTTATATTATGCAGAATCAAGCCCTTTTCAACATATTTCAGCACCAGCAAGCTGCTAGAAAGGAATCTTTAGTTATTGACACTCTGTTGCTAAAAAGCTTCAACTCAGTGTGAAAAACACATTTTGACCATATGGCTATATATTTTCAAAATGTTGCAGGATCACAATGATTTTGACTTATATTATGCAGAATCAAGCCCTTTTCAACATATTTCAGCACCAGCAAGCTGCTAGAATGGAATCTTTAGTTATTGACACTCTTTATCAAAAACGCTTCAACTCAGTGACATAAACACTTTTTGACCGTATGGCTATATCTTTTTAAAATGTTGCAGGATCACAATGATTTTGACTTATATTATGCAGAATCAAGCCCTTTTCAACATATTTCAGCACCAGCAACCTGCTAGAAAGGAATCTTTAGTTATTGACACTCTTTATCAAAAACGCTTCAACTCAGTGAGATAAACACTTTTTTACCGTATGGCAATATCTTTTCAAAATGTTGCAGGATCACAATGATTTTGACTTATATTATGCAGAATCAAGCCCTTTTCAACATATTTCAGCACCAGCAAGCTGCTAGAAAGGAATCTTTAGTTATTGACACTCTGTTGCAAAAACGCTTCAACTCAGTGAGATAAACACTTTTTGACCGTATGGCTATATCATTTCAAAATGTTGCAGGATCACAATGAATTTGACTTATATTATGCAGAATCAAGCCCTTTTCAACATATTTCAGCACCAGCAAGCTGCTAGAAAGGAATCTTTAGTTATTGACACTCTGTTGCAAAAAAGTTTCAACTCAGTGAGATAAACACTCTTTGACCGTATGGCTATATCTTTTCAAAATGTTGCAGGATCACAATGATTTTGACTTATATTATGCAGAATCAAGCCCTTTTCAACATATTTCAGCACCAGCAAGCTGCTAGAAAGGAATCTTTAGTTATTGACACTCTTTATCAAAAAAGCTTCAACTCAGTGAGATAAACACTTTTTGACCGTATGGCTATATCTTTTCAAAATGTTGCAGGATCACAATGATTTTGACTTATATTATGCAGAATCAAGCCCTTTTCAACATATTTCAGCACCAGCAAGCTGCTAGAAAGGAATCTTTAGTCATTGACACTCTGTTACAAAAAAGCTTCAAATCAGTGAGATAAACACTTTTTGACCATATGGCTATATCTTTTCAAATTGTTACAGGATCACAATGAATTTGACTTATATTATGCAGAATTAAGCCCTTTTCAACATATTTCAGCACCAGCAAGCTGCTAGAAAAGAATCCTTAGTTATTGACACTCTTTATCAAAAACGCTTCAACTCAGTGAGATAAACACTTTTTGACCGTATGGCTATATCTTTTCAAAATGTTGCAGGATCACAATGATTTTGACTTATATTATGCAGAATCAAGCCCTTTTAAACATATTTCAGCACCAGCAAGCTGCTAGAAAGGAATCTTTAGTTATTGACATTCTGTTGCTAAAAAGCTTCAACTCAGTGAGATAAACACTTTTTGACCATATGGCTATATCTTTTTAAAATGTTGCAGGATCACAATGATTTTGACTTATATTATGCAGAATCAAGCCCTTTTCAACATATTTCAGCACCAGCAAGCTGCTAGAAAGGAATCTTTAGTTATTGACACTCTGTTGCAAAAAAGCTTCAACTCAGTGAGAAAAACATATTTTGACCATATTGCTATATCTTTTCAAAATGTTGCAGGAACACAATGATTTTGACTTATATTATGCAGTATAAAGCCCTTTTCAACATATTTCAGCACCAGCAAGCTGCTAGAATGGAATCTTTAGTTATTGACACTCTTTATCAAAAACGCTTCAACTCAGTGAGATAAACACTTTTTGACCGTATGGCTATATCTTTTTAAAATGTTGCAGGATCACAATGATTTTGACTTATATTATGCAGAATCAAGCCCTTTTCAACATATTTCAGCACCAGCAAGCTGCTAGAAAGGAATCTTTAGTTATTGACACTCTTTATCAGAAAAGCTTCAACTCAGTGAGATAAACACTTTTCGACCATATGGCTATATCTTTTTAAAATGTTGCAGGATCACAATGAATTTGACTTATATTATGCAGAATTAAGCCCTTTTCAACATATTTCAGCACCAGCAAGCTGCTAGAAAAGAATCCTTAGTTATTGACACTCTTTATCAAAAACGCTTCAACTCAGTGAGATAAACACTTTTTGACCGTATGGCTATATCTTTTCAAAATGTTGCAGGATCACAATGATTTTGACTTATATTATGCAGAATCAAGCCCTTTTAAACATATTTCAGCACCAGCAAGCTGCTAGAAAGGAATCTTTAGTTATTGACATTCTGTTGCTAAAAAGCTTCAACTCAGTGAGATAAACACTTTTTGACCATATGGCTATATCTTTTTAAAATGTTGCAGGATCACAATGATTTTGACTTATATTATGCAGAATCAAGCCCTTTTCAACATATTTCAGCACCAGCAAGCTGCTAGAAAGGAATCTTTAGTTATTGACACTCTGTTGCAAAAAAGCTTCAACTCAGTGAGAAAAACATATTTTGACCATATTGCTATATCTTTTCAAAATGTTGCAGGGACACAATGATTTTGACTTATATTATGCAGTATAAAGCCCTTTTCAACATATTTCAGCACCAGCAAGCTGCTAGAATGGAATCTTTAGTTATTGACACTCTTTATCAAAAACGCTTCAACTCAGTGAGATAAACACTTTTTGACCGTATGGCTATATCTTTTTAAAATGTTGCAGGATCACAATGATTTTGACTTATATTATGCAGAATCAAGCCCTTTTCAACATATTTCAGCACCAGCAAGCTGCTAGAAAGGAATCTTTAGTTATTGACACTCTTTATCAGAAAAGCTTCAACTCAGTGAGATAAACACTTTTCGACCATATGGCTATATCTTTTTAAAATGTTGCAGGATCACAATGAATTTGACTTATATTATGCAGAATCAAGCCCTTTTCAACATATTTCAGCACCAGCAAGCTGCTAGAAAGGTATCTTTAGTTATTGACACTCTTTATCAAAAACGCTTCAACTCAGTGAGATAAACACTTTTTGACCATATGGCTATATCTTTTCAAAATGTTGCAGGATCACAATGATTTTGACTTACATTATGCAGAATCAAGCCCTTTTCAACATATTTCAGCACCAGCAAGCTGCTAGAAAGGAATCTTTAGTTATTGACACTCTTTATCAAAAAAGCTTCAACTCAGTGAGATAAACACTTTTTGACCGTATGGCTATATCTTTTCAAAATGTTGCAGGATCACAATGATTTTGACTTATATTATGCAGAATCAAGCCCTTTTCAACATATTTCAGCACCAGCAAGCTGCTAGAAAGGAATCTTTAGTCATTCACACTATGTTACAAAAAAGCTTCAAATCAGTGAGATAAACAGTTTTTGACCATATGGCTATATCTTTTCAAATTGTTACAGGATCACAATGAATTTGACTTATATTATGCAGAATTAAGCCCTTTTCAACATAGTTCAGCACCAGCAAGCTGCTAGAAAAGAATCTTTAGTTATTGACACTCTTTATCAAAAACGCTTCAACTCAGTGAGATAAACACTTTTTGACCGTATGGCTATATCTTTTCAAAATGTTGCAGGATCACAATGAATTTGACTTATATTATGCAGAATCAAGCCCTTTTAAACATATTTCAGCACCAGCAAGCTGCTAGAAAGGAATCTTTAGTTATTGACATTCTGTTGCTAAAAAGCTTCAACTCAGTGAGATAAACACTTTTTGACCATATGGCTATATCTTTTTAAAATGTTGCAGGATCACAATGAATTTGACTTATATTATGCAGAATCAAGCCCTTTTCAACATATTTCAGCACCAGCAATCTGCTAGAAAGGAATCTTTAGTTATTGACACTCTTTATCAAAAAAGCTTCAACTCAGTGAGATAAACACTTTTTGACCGTATGGCTATATCTTTTCAAAATGTTGCAGGATCACAATGATTTTGACTTATATTATGCAGAATCAAGCCCTTTTCAACATATTTCAGCACCAGCAAGCTGCTAGAAAGGAATCTTTAGTCATTGACACTCTGTTACAAAAAAGCTTCAAATCAGTGAGATAAACACTTTTTGACCATATGGCTATATCTTTTCAAATTGTTACAGGATCACAATGAATTTGACTTATATTATGCAGAATTAAGCCCTTTTCAACATATTTCAGCACCAGCAAGCTGCTAGAAAAGAATCCTTAGTTATTGACACTCTTTATCAAAAACGCTTCAACTCAGTGAGATAAACACTTTTTGACCGTATGGCTATATCTTTTCAAAATGTTGCAGGATCACAATGATTTTGACTTATATTATGCAGAATCAAGCCCTTTTAAACATATTTCAGCACCAGCAAGCTGCTAGAAAGGAATCTTTAGTTATTGACATTCTGTTGCTAAAAAGCTTCAACTCAGTGAGATAAACACTTTTTGACCATATGGCTATATCTTTTTAAAATGTTGCAGGATCACAATGATTTTGACTTATATTATGCAGAATCAAGCCCTTTTCAACATATTTCAGCACCAGCAAGCTGCTAGAAAGGAATCTTTAGTTATTGACACTCTGTTGCAAAAAAGCTTCAACTCAGTGAGAAAAACATATTTTGACCATATTGCTATATCTTTTCAAAATGTTGCAGGAACACAATGATTTTGACTTATATTATGCAGTATAAAGCCCTTTTCAACATATTTCAGCACCAGCAAGCTGCTAGAATGGAATCTTTAGTTATTGACACTCTTTATCAAAAACGCTTCAACTCAGTGAGATAAACACTTTTTGACCGTATGGCTATATCTTTTTAAAATGTTGCAGGATCACAATGATTTTGACTTATATTATGCAGAATCAAGCCCTTTTCAACATATTTCAGCACCAGCAAGCTGCTAGAAAGGAATCTTTAGTTATTGACACTCTTTATCAGAAAAGCTTCAACTCAGTGAGATAAACACTTTTTGACCGTATGGCTATATCTTTTCAGAATGTTGCAGGATCACAATGATTTTGACCTATATTATGCAGAATTAAGCCCTTTTCAACATATTTCAGCACCAGCAAGCTGCTAGAAAGGAATCTTTAGTCATTGACACTCTGTTACAAAAAAGCTTCAACTCAGTGAGATAAACACTTTTTGACCATATGGCTATATCTTTTCAAAATGTTGCAGGATCACAATGATTTTGACTTATATTATGCAGAATCAAGCCCTTTTCAATATATTTCAGCACCAGCAAGCTGCTAGAAAGGAATCTTTAGTTATTGACACTCTGTTGCAAAAAAGCTTCAACTCAGTGAGAAAAACACATTTTGACCATATGGCTATATCTTTTCAAAATGTTGCAGGATCACAATTATTTTGACTTATATTATGCAGAATCAAGCCCTTTTCAACATATTTCAGCACCAGCAAGCTGCTAGAAAGGAATCTTTAGTTATTGACACTCTGTTGCAAAAAAGCTTCAACTCAGTGAGATAAACACTTTTTGACCGTATGGCTATATCATTTCAACATGTTGCAGGATCACAATGATTTTGACTTATATTATGCAGAATCAAGCCCTTTTCAACATATTTCAGCACCAGCAAGCTGCTAGAAAGGAATCTTTAGTTATTGACACTCTGTTGCAAAAAAGTTTAAACTCAGTGAGATAAACACTTTTTGACCGTATGGCTATATCTTTTCAAAATGTTGCAGGATCACAATGAATTTGACTTATATTATGCAGAATCAAGCCCTTTTCAACATATTTCAGCACCAGCAAGCTGCTAGAAAGGAATCTTTAGTTATTGACACTCTGTTGCAAAAAAGCTTCAACTCAGTGAGATAAACACTTTTCGACCATATGGCTATATCTTTTTAAAATGTTGCAGGATCACAATGAATTTGACTTATATTATGCAGAATAAAGCCCTTTTCAACATATTTCAGCACCAGCAAGCTGCTAGAAAGGTATCTTTAGTTATTGACACTCTTTATCAAAAACGCTTCAACTCAGTGAGATAAACACTTTTTGACCATATGGCTATATCTTTTCAAAATGTTGCAGGATCACAATGATTTTGACTTACATTATGCAGAATCAAGCCCTTTTCAACATATTTCAGCACCAGCAAGCTGCTAGAAAGGAATCTTTAGTTATTGACACTCTTTATCAAAAAAGCTTCAACTCAGTGAGATAAACACTTTTTGACCGTATGGCTATATCTTTTCAAAATGTTGCAGGATCAAAATGATTTTGACTTATATTATGCAGAATCAAGCCCTTTTCAACATATTTCAGCACCAGCAAGCTGCTAGAAAGGAATCTTTAGTCATTGACACTATGTTACAAAAAAGCTTCAAATCAGTGAGATAAACAGTTTTTGACCATATGGCTATATCTTTTCAAATTGTTACAGGATCACAATGAATTTGACTTATATTATGCAGAATTAAGCCCTTTTCAACATAGTTCAGCACCAGCAAGCTGCTAGAAAAGAATCTTTAGTTATTGACACTCTTTATCAAAAACGCTTCAACTCAGTGAGATAAACACTTTTTGACCGTATGGCTATATCTTTTCAAAATGTTGCAGGATCACAATGAATTTGACTTATATTATGCAGAATCAAGCCCTTTTAAACATATTTCAGCACCAGCAAGCTGCTAGAAAGGAATCTTTAGTTATTGACATTCTGTTGCTAAAAAGCTTCAACTCAGTGAGATAAACACTTTTTGACCATATGGCTATATCTTTTTAAAATGTTGCAGGATCACAATGAATTTGACTTATATTATGCAGAATCAAGCCCTTTTCAACATATTTCAGCACCAGCAATCTGCTAGAAAGGAATCTTTAGTTATTGACACTCTTTATCAAAAAAGCTTCAACTCAGTGAGATAAACACTTTTTGACCGTATGGCTATATCTTTTCAAAATGTTGCAGGATCACAATGATTTTGACTTATATTATGCAGAATCAAGCCCTTTTCAACATATTTCAGCACCAGCAAGCTGCTAGAAAGGAATCTTTAGTCATTGACACTCTGTTACAAAAAAGCTTCAAATCAGTGAGATAAACACTTTTTGACCATATGGCTATATCTTTTCAAATTGTTACAGGATCACAATGAATTTGACTTATATTATGCAGAATCAAGCCCTTTTAAACATATTTCAGCACCAGCAAGCTGCTAGAAAGGAATCTTTAGTTATTGACATTCTGTTGCTAAAAAGCTTCAACTCAGTGAGATAAACACTTTTTGACCATATGGCTATATCTTTTTAAAATGTTGCAGGATCACAATGATTTTGACTTATATTATGCAGAATCAAGCCCTTTTCAACATATTTCAGCACCAGCAAGCTGCTAGAAAGGAATCTTTAGTTATTGACACTCTGTTGCAAAAAAGCTTCAACTCAGTGAGAAAAACATATTTTGACCATATTGCTATATCTTTTCAAAATGTTGCAGGAACACAATGATTTTGACTTATATTATGCAGTATAAAGCCCTTTTCAACATATTTCAGCACCAGCAAGCTGCTAGAATGGAATCTTTAGTTATTGACACTCTTTATCAAAAACGCTTCAACTCAGTGAGATAAACACTTTTTGACCGTATGGCTATATCTTTTTAAAATGTTGCAGGATCACAATGATTTTGACTTATATTATGCAGAATCAAGCCCTTTTCAACATATTTCAGCACCAGCAAGCTGCTAGAAAGGAATCTTTAGTTATTGACACTCTTTATCAGAAAAGCTTCAACTCAGTGAGATAAACACTTTTTGACCGTATGGCTATATCTTTTCAAAATGTTGCAGGATCACAATGATTTTGACCTATATTATGCAGAATTAAGCCCTTTTCAACATATTTCAGCACCAGCAAGCTGCTAGAAAGGAATCTTTAGTCATTGACACTCTGTTACAAAAAAGCTTCAACTCAGTGAGATAAACACTTTTTGACCATATGGCTATATCTTTTCAAAATGTTGCAGGATCACAATGATTTTGACTTATATCATGCAGAATCAAGCCCTTTTCAATATATTTCAGCACCAGCAAGCTGCTAGAAAGGAATCTTTAGTTATTGACACTCTGTTGCAAAAAAGCTTCAACTCAGTGAGAAAAACACATTTTGACCATATGGCTATATCTTTTCAAAATGTTGCAGGATCACAATGATTTTGACTTATATTATGCAGAATCAAGCCCTTTTCAACATATTTCAGCACCAGCAAGCTGCTAGAAAGGAATCTTTAGTTATTGACACTCTGTTGCAAAAAAGCTTCAACTCAGTGAGATAAACACTTTTTGACCGTATGGCTATATCATTTCAACATGTTGCAGGATCACAATGATTTTGACTTATATTATGCAGAATCAAGCCCTTTTCAACATATTTCAGCACCAGCAAGCTGCTAGAAAGGAATCTTTAGTTATTGACACTCTGTTGCAAAAAAGTTTAAACTCAGTGAGATAAACACTTTTTGACCGTATGGCTATATCTTTTCAAAATGTTGCAGGATCACAATGAATTTGACTTATATTATGCAGAATCAAGCCCTTTTCAACATATTTCAGCACCAGCAAGCTGCTAGAAAGGAATCTTTAGTTATTGACACTCTGTTGCAAAAAAGCTTCAACTCAGTGAGATAAACACTTTTTGACCATATGGCTATATCTTTTCAAATTGTTACAGGATCACAATGAATTTGACTTATATTATGCAGAATTAAGCCCTTTTCAACATATTTCAGCACCAGCAAGCTGCTAGAAAAGAATCCTTAGTTATTGACACTCTTTATCAAAAACGCTTCAACTCAGTGAGATAAACACTTTTTGACCGTATGGCTATATCTTTTCAAAATGTTGCAGGATCACAATGATTTTGACTTATATTATGCAGAATCAAGCCCTTTTAAACATATTTCAGCACCAGCAAGCTGCTAGAAAGGAATCTTTAGTTATTGACATTCTGTTGCTAAAAAGCTTCAACTCAGTGAGATAAACACTTTTTGACCATATGGCTATATCTTTTTAAAATGTTGCAGGATCACAATGATTTTGACTTATATTATGCAGAATCAAGCCCTTTTCAACATATTTCAGCACCAGCAAGCTGCTAGAAAGGAATCTTTAGTTATTGACACTCTGTTGCAAAAAAGCTTCAACTCAGTGAGAAAAACATATTTTGACCATATTGCTATATCTTTTCAAAATGTTGCAGGAACACAATGATTTTGACTTATATTATGCAGTATAAAGCCCTTTTCAACATATTTCAGCACCAGCAAGCTGCTAGAATGGAATCTTTAGTTATTGACACTCTTTATCAAAAACGCTTCAACTCAGTGAGATAAACACTTTTTGACCGTATGGCTATATCTTTTTAAAATGTTGCAGGATCACAATGATTTTGACTTATATTATGCAGAATCAAGCCCTTTTCAACATATTTCAGCACCAGCAAGCTGCTAGAAAGGAATCTTTAGTTATTGACACTCTTTATCAGAAAAGCTTCAACTCAGTGAGATAAACACTTTTTGACCGTATGGCTATATCTTTTCAAAATGTTGCAGGATCACAATGATTTTGACCTATATTATGCAGAATTAAGCCCTTTTCAACATATTTCAGCACCAGCAAGCTGCTAGAAAGGAATCTTTAGTCATTGACACTCTGTTACAAAAAAGCTTCAACTCAGTGAGATAAACACTTTTTGACCATATGGCTATATCTTTTCAAAATGTTGCAGGATCACAATGATTTTGACTTATATTATGCAGAATCAAGCCCTTTTCAATATATTTCAGCACCAGCAAGCTGCTAGAAAGGAATCTTTAGTTATTGACACTCTGTTGCAAAAAAGCTTCAACTCAGTGAGAAAAACACATTTTGACCATATGGCTATATCTTTTCAAAATGTTGCAGGATCACAATGATTTTGACTTATATTATGCAGAATCAAGCCCTTTTCAACATATTTCAGCACCAGCAAGCTGCTAGAAAGGAATCTTTAGTTATTGACACTCTGTTGCAAAAAAGCTTCAACTCAGTGAGATAAACACTTTTTGACCGTATGGCTATATCATTTCAACATGTTGCAGGATCACAATGATTTTGACTTATATTATGCAGAATCAAGCCCTTTTCAACATATTTCAGCACCAGTAAGCTGCTAGAAAGGAATCTTTAGTTATTGACACTCTGTTGCAAAAAAGTTTAAACTCAGTGAGATAAACACTTTTTGACCGTATGGCTATATCTTTTCAAAATGTTGCAGGATCACAATGAATTTGACTTATATTATGCAGAATCAAGCCCTTTTCAACATATTTCAGCACCAGCAAGCTGCTAGAAAGGAATCTTTAGTTATTGACACTCTGTTGCAAAAAAGCTTCAACTCAGTGAGATAAACACTTTTCGACCATATGGCTATATCTTTTTAAAATGTTGCAGGATCACAATGAATTTGACTTATATTATGCAGAATCAAGCCCTTTTCAACATATTTCAGCACCAGCAAGCTGCTAGAAAGGTATCTTTAGTTATTGACACTCTTTATCAAAAACGCTTCAACTCAGTGAGATAAACACTTTTTGACCATATGGCTATATCTTTTCAAAATGTTGCAGGATCACAATGATTTTGACTTACATTATGCAGAATCAAGCCCTTTTCAACATATTTCAGCACCAGCAAGCTGCTAGAAAGGAATTTTTAGTTATTGACACTCTTTATCAAAAAAGCTTCAACTCAGTGAGATAAACACTTTTTGACCGTATGGCTATATCTTTTCAAAATGTTGCAGGATCACAATGATTTTGACTTATATTATGCAGAATCAAGCCCTTTTCAACATATTTCAGCACCAGCAAGCTGCTAGAAAGGAATCTTTAGTCATTGACACTATGTTACAAAAAAGCTTCAAATCAGTGAGATAAACAGTTTTTGACCATATGGCTATATCTTTTCAAATTGTTACAGGATCACAATGAATTTGACTTATATTATGCAGAATTAAGCCCTTTTCAACATAGTTCAGCACCAGCAAGCTGCTAGAAAAGAATCTTTAGTTATTGACACTCTTTATCAAAAACGCTTCAACTCAGTGAGATAAACACTTTTTGACCGTATGGCTATATCTTTTCAAAATGTTGCAGGATCACAATGAATTTGACTTATATTATGCAGAATCAAGCCCTTTTAAACATATTTCAGCACCAGCAAGCTGCTAGAAAGGAATCTTTAGTTATTGACATTCTGTTGCTAAAAAGCTTCAACTCAGTGAGATAAACACTTTTTGACCATATGGCTATATCTTTTTAAAATGTTGCAGGATCACAATGAATTTGACTTATATTATGCAGAATCAAGCCCTTTTCAACATATTTCAGCACCAGCAATCTGCTAGAAAGGAATCTTTAGTTATTGACACTCTTTATCAAAAAAGCTTCAACTCAGTGAGATAAACACTTTTTGACCGTATGGCTATATCTTTTCAAAATGTTGCAGGATCACAATGATTTTGACTTATATTATGCAGAATCAAGCCCTTTTCAACATATTTCAGCACCAGCAAGCTGCTAGAAAGGAATCTTTAGTCATTGACACTCTGTTACAAAAAAGCTTCAAATCAGTGAGATAAACACTTTTTGACCATATGGCTATATCTTTTCAAATTGTTACAGGATCACAATGAATTTGACTTATATTATGCAGAATTAAGCCCTTTTCAACATATTTCAGCACCAGCAAGCTGCTAGAAAAGAATCCTTAGTTATTGACACTCTTTATCAAAAACGCTTCAACTCAGTGAGATAAACACTTTTTGACCGTATGGCTATATCTTTTCAAAATGTTGCAGGATCACAATGATTTTGACTTATATTATGCAGAATCAAGCCCTTTTAAACATATTTCAGCACCAGCAAGCTGCTAGAAAGGAATCTTTAGTTATTGACATTCTGTTGCTAAAAAGCTTCAACTCAGTGAGATAAACACTTTTTGACCATATGGCTATATCTTTTTAAAATGTTGCAGGATCACAATGATTTTGACTTATATTATGCAGAATCAAGCCCTTTTCAACATATTTCAGCACCAGCAAGCTGCTAGAAAGGAATCTTTAGTTATTGACACTCTGTTGCAAAAAAGCTTCAACTCAGTGAGAAAAACATATTTTGACCATATTGCTATATCTTTTCAAAATGTTGCAGGAACACAATGATTTTGACTTATATTATGCAGTATAAAGCCCTTTTCAACATATTTCAGCACCAGCAAGCTGCTAGAATGGAATCTTTAGTTATTGACACTCTTTATCAAAAACGCTTCAACTCAGTGAGATAAACACTTTTTGACCGTATGGCTATATCTTTTTAAAATGTTGCAGGATCACAATGATTTTGACTTATATTATGCAGAATCAAGCCCTTTTCAACATATTTCAGCACCAGCAAGCTGCTAGAAAGGAATCTTTAGTTATTGACACTCTTTATCAGAAAAGCTTCAACTCAGTGAGATAAACACTTTTTGACCGTATGGCTATATCTTTTCAAAATGTTGCAGGATCACAATGATTTTGACCTATATTATGCAGAATTAAGCCCTTTTCAACATATTTCAGCACCAGCAAGCTGCTAGAAAGGAATCTTTAGTCATTGACACTCTGTTACAAAAAAGCTTCAACTCAGTGAGATAAACACTTTTTGACCATATGGCTATATCTTTTCAAAATGTTGCAGGATCACAATGATTTTGACTTATATTATGCAGAATCAAGCCCTTTTCAATATATTTCAGCACCAGCAAGCTGCTAGAAAGGAATCTTTAGTTATTGACACTCTGTTGCAAAAAAGCTTCAACTCAGTGAGAAAAACACATTTTGACCATATGGCTATATCTTTTCAAAATGTTGCAGGATCACAATGATTTTGACTTATATTATGCAGAATCAAGCCCTTTTCAACATATTTCAGCACCAGCAAGCTGCTAGAAAGGAATCTTTAGTTATTGACACTCTGTTGCAAAAAAGCTTCAACTCAGTGAGATAAACACTTTTCGACCATATGGCTATATCTTTTTAAAATGTTGCAGGATCACAATGAATTTGACTTATATTATGCAGAATCAAGCCCTTTTCAACATATTTCAGCACCAGCAAGCTGCTAGAAAGGTATCTTTAGTTATTGACACTCTTTATCAAAAACGCTTCAACTCAGTGAGATAAACACTTTTTGACCATATGGCTATATCTTTTCAAAATGTTGCAGGATCACAATGATTTTGACTTACATTATGCAGAATCAAGCCCTTTTCAACATATTTCAGCACCAGCAAGCTGCTAGAAAGGAATCTTTAGTTATTGACACTCTTTATCAAAAAAGCTTCAACTCAGTGAGATAAACACTTTTTGACCGTATGGCTATATCTTTTCAAAATGTTGCAGGATCACAATGATTTTGACTTATATTATGCAGAATCAAGCCCTTTTCAACATATTTCAGCACCAGCAAGCTGCTAGAAAGGAATCTTTAGTTATTGACACTCTGTTGCAAAAAAGCTTCAACTCAGTGAGATAAACACTTTTTGACCGTATGGCTATATCTTTTCAAAATGTTGCAGGATCACAATGATTTTGACTTATATTATGCAGAATCAAGCCCTTTTCAACATATTTCAGCACCAGCAAGCTGCTAGAAAGGAATCTTTAGTTATTGACACTCTGTTGCAAAAAAGCTTCAACTCAGTGAGATAAACACTTTTTGACCGTATGGCTATATCTTTTCAAAATGTTGCAGGAACACAATGATTTTGACTTATATTATGCAGAATCAAGCCCTTTTCAACATATTTCAGCACCAGCAATCTGCTAGAAAGGAATCTTTAGTTATTGACACTCTGTTGCAAAAAAGCTTCAACTCAGTGAGATAAACACTTTTTGACCGTATGGCTATATCTTTTCAAAATGTTGCAGGATCACAATGATTTTGACTTATATTATGCAGAATCAAGCCCTTTTCAACATATTTCAGCACCAGCAAGCTGCTAGAAAGGAATCTTTAGTTATTGACACTCTGTTTCAAAAAAGCTTCAACTCAGTGAGATAAACACTTTTTGACCGTATGGCTGTATCTTTTCAAAATGTTGCAGGATCACAATGATTTTGACTTATATTATGCAGAATCAAGCCCTCTTCAACATATTTCAGCACCAGCAAGCTGCTAGAAAGGAATCTTTAGTTATTGACACTCTGTTGCAAAAAAGCTTCAACTCAGTGAGATAAACACTTTTTGACCGTATGGCTATATCTTTTCAAAATGTTGCAGGATCACAATGATTTTGACTTGTATTATGCAGAATCAAGCCCTTTTCAACATATTTCAGCACCAGCAAGCTGCTAGAAAGGAATCTTTAGTTATTGACACTCTGTTGCAAAAAAGCTTCAACTCAGTGAGATAAACACTTTTTGACCGTATGGCTATATCTTTTCAAAATGTTGCAGGATCACAATGATTTTGACTTATATTATGCAGAATCAAGCCCTTTTCAACATATTTCAGCACCAGCAAGCTGCTAGAAAGGAATCTTTAGTTATTGACACTCTATCTCACTGAGTTGAAGCTTTTTTGCAACAAACACTTTTTGACCGTATGGCTATATCTTTTCAAAATGTTGCAGGATCACAATGATTTTGACTTATATTATGCAGAATCAAGCCCTTTTCAACATATTTCAGCACCAGCAAGCTGCTAGAAAGGAATCTTTAGTTATTGACACTCTGTTGCAAAAAAGCTTCAACTCAGTGAGATAAACACTTTTTGACCGTATGGCTATATCTTTTCAAAATGTTGCAGGAACACAATGATTTTGACTTATATTATGCAGAATCAAGCCCTTTTCAACATATTTCAGCACCAGCAAACTGCTAGAAAGGAATCTTTAGTTATTGACACTCTGTTGCAAAAAAGCTTCAACTCAGTGAGATAAACACTTTTTGACCGTATGGCTATATCTTTTCAAAATGTTGCAGGATCACAATGATTTTGACTTATATTATGCAGAATCAAGCCCTTTTCAACATATTTCAGCACCAGCAAGCTGCTAGAAAGGAATCTTTAGTTATTGACACTCTGTTGCAAAAAAGCTTCAACTCAGTGAGATAAACACTTTTTGACCGTATGGCTATATCTTTTCAAAATGTTGCAGGATCACAATGATTTTGACTTATATTATGCAGAATCAAGCCCTTTTCAACATATTTCAGCACCAGCAAGCTGCTAGAAAGGAATCTTTAGTTATTGACACTCTGTTGCAAAAAAGCTTCAACTCAGTGAGATAAACACTTTTTGACCGTATGGCTATATCTTTTCAAAATGTTGCAGGATCACAATGATTTTGACTTATATTATGCAGAATCAAGCCCTTTTCAACATATTTCAGCACCAGCAAGCTGCTAGAAAGGAATCTTTAGTTATTGACACTCTGTTGCAAAAAAGCTTCAACTCAGTGAGATAAACACTTTTTGACCGTATGGCTATATCTTTTCAAAATGTTGCAGGATCACAATGATTTTGACTTATATTATGCAGAATCAAGCCCTTTTCAACATATTTCAGCACCAGCAAGCTGCTAGAAAGGAATCTTTAGTTATTGACACTCTGTTGCAAAAAAGCTTCAACTCAGTGAGATAAACACTTTTTGACCGTATGGCTATATCTTTTCAAAATGTTGCAGGAACACAATGATTTTGACTTATATTATGCAGAATCAAGCCCTTTTCAACATATTTCAGCACCAGCAAGCTGCTAGAAAGGAATCTTTAGTTATTGACACTCTGTTGCAAAAAAGCTTCAACTCAGTGAGATAAACACTTTTTGACCGTATGGCTATATCTTTTCAAAATGTTGCAGGATCACAATGATTTTGACTTATATTATGCAGAATCAAGCCCTTTTCAACATATTTCAGCACCAGCAAGCTGCTAGAAAGGAATCTTTAGTTATTGACACTCTGTTGCAAAAAAGCTTCAACTCAGTGAGATAAACACTTTTTGACCGTATGGCTGTATCTTTTCAAAATGTTGCAGGATCACAATGATTTTGACTTATATTATGCAGAATCAAGCCCTTTTCAACATATTTCAGCACCAGCAAGCTGCTAGAAAGGAATCTTTAGTTATTGACACTCTGTTGCAAAAAAGCTTCAACTCAGTGAGATAAACACTTTTTGACCGTATGGCTATATCTTTTCAAAATGTTGCAGGATCACAATGATTTTGACTTATATTATGCAGAATCAAGCCCTTTTCAACATATTTCAGCACCAGCAAGCTGCTAGAAAGGAATCTTTAGTTATTGACACTCTGTTGCAAAAAAGCTTCAACTCAGTGAGATAAACACTTTTTGACCGTATGGCTATATCTTTTCAAAATGTTGCAGGATCACAATGATTTTGACTTATATTATGCAGAATCAAGCCCTTTTCAACATATTTCAGCACCAGCAAGCTGCTAGAAAGGAATCTTTAGTTATTGACACTCTGTTGCAAAAAAGCTTCAACTCAGTGAGATAAACACTTTTTGACCGTATGGCTATATCTTTTCAAAATGTTGCAGGATCACAATGATTTTGACTTATATTATGCAGAATCAAGCCCTTTTCAACATATTTCAGCACCAGCAAGCTGCTAGAAAGGAATCTTTAGTTATTGACACTCTGTTGCAAAAAAGCTTCAACTCAGTGAGATAAACACTTTTTGACCGTATGGCTATATCTTTTCAAAATGTTGCAGGAACACAATGATTTTGACTTATATTATGCAGAATCAAGCCCTTTTCAACATATTTCAGCACCAGCAAGCTGCTAGAAAGGAATCTTTAGTTATTGACACTCTGTTGCAAAAAAGCTTCAACTCATTGAGATAAACACTTTTTGACCGTATGGCTATATCTTTTCAAAATGTTGCAGGATCACAATGATTTTGACTTATATTATGCAGAATCAAGCCCTTTTCAACATATTTCAGCACCAGCAAGCTGCTAGAAAGGAATCTTTAGTTATTGACACTCTTTATCAAAAAAGCTTCAACTCAGTGAGATAAACACTTTTTGACCGTATGGCTATATCTTTTCAAAATGTTGCAGGATCACAATGATTTTGACTTATATTATGCAGAATCAAGCCCTTTTCAACATATTTCAGCACCAGCAAGCTGCTAGAAAGGAATCTTTAGTTATTGACACTCTGTTGCAAAAAAGCTTCAACTCAGTGAGATAAACACTTTTTGACCATATGGCTATATCTTTTTAAAATGTTGCAGGATCACAATGATTTTGACTTATATTATGCAGAATCAAGACCTTTTCAACATATTTCAGCACCAGCAAGCTGCGAGAAAGGAATCTTTAGTTATTGACACTCTTTATCAAAAACGCTTCAACTCAGTGAGATAAACACTTTTTGACCATATGGCTATATCTTTTCAAAATGTTGCAGGATCACAATGAATTTGACTTATATTATGCAGAATTAAGCCCTTTTCAACATATTTCAGCACAAGCAAGCTGCTAGAAAAGAATCTTTAGTTATTGACACTCTTTATCAAAAACGCTTCAACTCAGTGAGATAAACACTTTTTGACCGTATGGCTATATCTTTTCAAAATGTTGCAGGATCACAATGAATTTGACTTATATTATGCAGAATCAAGCCCTTGACAACATATTTCAGCACCAGCAAGCTGCTAGAAAGGAATCTTTAGTTATTGACACTCTTTATCAAAAAAGCTTCAACTCAGTGAGATCAACACTTTTTGACCATATGGCTATATATTTTTAAAATGTTGCAGGATCACAATGATTTTGACTTATATTTTGCAGAATCAAGCCCTTTTCAACATATTTCAGCACCAGCAAGCTGCTAGAAAATAATCTTTAGTTATTGACACTCTTTATCAAAAACGCTTCAACTCAGTGAGATAAACACTTTTTGACCGTATGGCTATATCTTTTCAAAATGTTGCAGGATCACAATGATTTTGACTTATATTATGCAGAATCAAGCCCTTTTCAACATATTTCAGCACCAGCAAGCTGCTAGAAAGGAATCTTTAGTTATTGACACTCTGTTGCAAAAAAGCTTCAACTCAGTGAGATAAACACTTTTTGACCGTATGGCTATATCTTTTCAAAATGTTGCAGGAACACAATGATTTTGACTTATATTATGCAGAATCAAGCCCTTTTCAACATATTTCAGCACCAGCAAGCTGCTAGAAAGGAATCTTTAGTTATTGACACTCTGTTGCAAAAAAGCTTCAACTCAGTGAGATAAACACTTTTTGACCGTATGGCTATATCTTTTCAAAATGTTGCAGGATCACAATGATTTTGACTTATATTATGCAGAATCAAGCCCTTTTCAACATATTTCAGCACCAGCAAGCTGCTAGAAAGGAATCTTTAGTTATTGACACTCTGTTGCAAAAAAGCTTCAACTCAGTGAGATAAACACTTTTTGACCGTATGGCTGTATCTTTTCAAAATGTTGCAGGATCACAATGATTTTGACTTATATTATGCAGAATCAAGCCCTTTTCAACATATTTCAGCACCAGCAAGCTGCTAGAAAGGAATCTTTAGTTATTGACACTCTGTTGCAAAAAAGCTTCAACTCAGTGAGATAAACACTTTTTGACCGTATGGCTATATCTTTTCAAAATGTTGCAGGATCACAATGATTTTGACTTATATTATGCAGAATCAAGCCCTTTTCAACATATTTCAGCACCAGCAAGCTGCTAGAAAGGAATCTTTAGTTATTGACACTCTGTTGCAAAAAAGCTTCAACTCAGTGAGATAAACACTTTTTGACCGTATGGCTATATCTTTTCAAAATGTTGCAGGATCACAATGATTTTGACTTATATTATGCAGAATCAAGCCCTTTTCAACATATTTCAGCACCAGCAAGCTGCTAGAAAGGAATCTTTAGTTATTGACACTCTGTTGCAAAAAAGCTTCAACTCAGTGAGATAAACACTTTTTGACCGTATGGCTATATCTTTTCAAAATGTTGCAGGATCACAATGATTTTGACTTATATTATGCAGAATCATCAACATATTTCAGCACCAGCAAGCTGCTAGAAAGGAATCTTTAGTTATTGACACTCTGTTGCAAAAAAGCTTCAACTCAGTGAGATAAACACTTTTTGACCGTATGGCTATATCTTTTCAAAATGTTGCAGGAACACAATGATTTTGACTTATATTATGCAGAATCAAGCCCTTTTCAACATATTTCAGCACCAGCAAGCTGCTAGAAAGGAATCTTTAGTTATTGACACTCTGTTGCAAAAAAGCTTCAACTCATTGAGATAAACACTTTTTGACCGTATGGCTATATCTTTTCAAAATGTTGCAGGATCACAATGATTTTGACTTATATTATGCAGAATCAAGCCCTTTTCAACATATTTCAGCACCAGCAAGCTGCTAGAAAGGAATCTTTAGTTATTGACACTCTTTATCAAAAAAGCTTCAACTCAGTGAGATAAACACTTTTTGACCGTATGGCTATATCTTTTCAAAATGTTGCAGGATCACAATGATTTTGACTTATATTATGCAGAATCAAGCCCTTTTCAACATATTTCAGCACCAGCAAGCTGCTAGAAAGGAATCTTTAGTTATTGACACTCTGTTGCAAAAAAGCTTCAACTCAGTGAGATAAACACTTTTTGACCGTATGGCTATATCTTTTCAAAATGTTGCAGGATCACAATGATTTTGACTTATATTATGCAGAATCAAGCCCTTTTCAACATATTTCAGCACCAGCAAGCTGCTAGAAAGGAATCTTTAGTTATTGACACTCTGTTGCAAAAAAGCTTCAACTCAGTGAGATAAACACTTTTTGACCGTATGGCTATATCTTTTCAAAATGTTGCAGGAACACAATGATTTTGACTTATATTATGCAGAATCAAGCCCTTTTCAACATATTTCAGCACCAGCAAGCTGCTAGAAAGGAATCTTTAGTTATTGACACTCTGTTGCAAAAAAGCTTCAACTTAATTTAGATAAACACTTTTTGACCGTATGGCTATATCTTTTCAAAATGTTGCAGGATCACAATGATTTTGACTTATATTATGCAGAATCAAGCCCTTTTCAACATATTTCAGCACCAGCAAGCTGCTAGAAAGGAATCTTTAGTTATTGACACTCTGTTGCAAAAAAGCTTCAACTCAGTGAGATAAACACTTTTTGACCATATGGCTATATCTTTTTAAAATGTTGCAGGATCACAATGATTTTGACTTATATTATGCAGAATCAAGACCTTTTCAACATATTTCAGCACCAGCAAGCTGCGAGAAAGGAATCTTTAGTTATTGACACTCTTTATCAAAAACGCTTCAACTCAGTGAGATAAACACTTTTTGACCATATGGCTATATCTTTTCAAAATGTTGCAGGATCACAATGAATTTGACTTATATTATGCAGAATTAAGCCCTTTTCAACATATTTCAGCACAAGCAAGCTGCTAGAAAAGAATCTTTAGTTATTGACACTCTTTATCAAAAACGCTTCAACTCAGTGAGATAAACACTTTTTGACCGTATGGCTATATCTTTTCAAAATGTTGCAGGATCACAATGAATTTGACTTATATTATGCAGAATCAAGCCCTTGACAACATATTTCAGCACCAGCAAGCTGCTAGAAAGGAATCTTTAGTTATTGACACTCTTTATCAAAAAAGCTTCAACTCAGTGAGATCAACACTTTTTGACCATATGGCTATATATTTTTAAAATGTTGCAGGATCACAATGATTTTGACTTATATTTTGCAGAATCAAGCCCTTTTCAACATATTTCAGCACCAGCAAGCTGCTAGAAAATAATCTTTAGTTATTGACACTCTTTATCAAAAACGCTTCAACTCAGTGAGATAAACACTTTTTGACCGTATGGCTATATCTTTTCAAAATGTTGCAGGATCACAATGATTTTGACTTATATTATGCAGAATCAAGCCCTTTTCAACATATTTCAGCACCAGCAAGCTGCTAGAAAGGAATCTTTAGTTATTGAGACTCTGTTGCAAAAAAGCTTCAACTCTGTGAGATAAACACTTTTTGACCGTATGGCTATATCTTTTCAAAATGTTGCAGGAACACAATGATTTTGACTTATATTATGCAGAATCAAGCCCTTTTCAACATATTTCAGCACCAGCAAGCTGCTAGAAAGGAATCTTTAGTTATTGACACTCTGTTGCAAAAAAGCTTCAACTCAGTGAGATAAACACTTTTTGACCGTATGGCTATATCTTTTCAAAATGTTGCAGGATCACAATGATTTTGACTTATATTATGCAGAATCAAGCCCTTTTCAACATATTTCAGCACCAGCAAGCTGCTAGAAAGGAATCTTTAGTTATTGACACTCTGTTGCAAAAAAGCTTCAACTCAGTGAGATAAACACTTTTTGACCGTATGGCTGTATCTTTTCAAAATGTTGCAGGATCACAATGATTTTGACTTATATTATGCAGAATCAAGCCCTTTTCAACATATTTCAGCACCAGCAAGCTGCTAGAAAGGAATCTTTAGTTATTGACACTCTGTTGCAAAAAAGCTTCAACTCAGTGAGATAAACACTTTTTGACCGTATGGCTATATCTTTTCAAAATGTTGCAGGATCACAATGATTTTGACTTATATTATGCAGAATCAAGCCCTTTTCAACATATTTCAGCACCAGCAAGCTGCTAGAAAGGAATCTTTAGTTATTGACACTCTGTTGCAAAAAAGCTTCAACTCAGTGAGATAAACACTTTTTGACCGTATGGCTATATCTTTTCAAAATGTTGCAGGATCACAATGATTTTGACTTATATTATGCAGAATCAAGCCCTTTTCAACATATTTCAGCACCAGCAAGCTGCTAGAAAGGAATCTTTAGTTATTGACACTCTGTTGCAAAAAAGCTTCAACTCAGTGAGATAAACACTTTTTGACCGTATGGCTATATCTTTTCAAAATGTTGCAGGATCACAATGATTTTGACTTATATTATGCAGAATCAAGCCCTTTTCAACATATTTCAGCACCAGCAAGCTGCTAGAAAGGAATCTTTAGTTATTGACACTCTGTTGCAAAAAAGCTTCAACTCAGTGAGATAAACACTTTTTGACCGTATGGCTATATCTTTTCAAAATGTTGCAGGAACACAATGATTTTGCCTTATATTATGCAGAATCAAGCCCTTTTCAACATATTTCAGCACCAGCAAGCTGCTAGAAAGGAATCTTTAGTTATTGACACTCTGTTGCAAAAAAGCTTCAACTCATTGAGATAAACACTTTTTGACCGTATGGCTATATCTTTTCAAAATGTTGCAGGATCACAATGATTTTGACTTATATTATGCAGAATCAAGCCCTTTTCAACATATTTCAGCACCAGCAAGCTGCTAGAAAGGAATCTTTAGTTATTGACACTCTTTATCAAAAAAGCTTCAACTCAGTGAGATAAACACTTTTTGACCGTATGGCTATATCTTTTCAAAATGTTGCAGGATCACAATGATTTTGACTTATATTATGCAGAATCAAGCCCTTTTCAACATATTTCAGCACCAGCAAGCTGCTAGAAAGGAATCTTTAGTTATTGACACTCTGTTGCAAAAAAGCTTCAACTCAGTGAGATAAACACTTTTTGACCATATGGCTATATCTTTTTAAAATGTTGCAGGATCACAATGATTTTGACTTATATTATGCAGAATCAAGACCTTTTCAACATATTTCAGCACCAGCAAGCTGCGAGAAAGGAATCTTTAGTTATTGACACTCTTTATCAAAAACGCTTCAACTCAGTGAGATAAACACTTTTTGACCATATGGCTATATCTTTTCAAAATGTTGCAGGATCACAATGAATTTGACTTATATTATGCAGAATTAAGCCCTTTTCAACATATTTCAGCACAAGCAAGCTGCTAGAAAAGAATCTTTAGTTATTGACACTCTTTATCAAAAACGCTTCAACTCAGTGAGATAAACACTTTTTGACCGTATGGCTATATCTTTTCAAAATGTTGCAGGATCACAATGAATTTGACTTATATTATGCAGAATCAAGCCCTTGACAACATATTTCAGCACCAGCAAGCTGCTAGAAAGGAATCTTTAGTTATTGACACTCTTTATCAAAAAAGCTTCAACTCAGTGGAGATCAACACTTTTTTGACCATATGGCTATATATTTTTAAAATGTTGCAGGATCACAATGATTTTGACTTATATTTTGCAGAATCAAGCCCTTTTCAACATATTTCAGCACCAGCAAGCTGCTAGAAAATAATCTTTAGTTATTGACACTCTTTATCAAAAACGCTTCAACTCAGTGAGATAAACACTTTTTCACCATATGGCTTTATCTTTTTAAAATGTTGCAGGATCACAATGATTTTGACTTATATTATGCAGAATCAAGCCCTTTTCAACATATTTTCAGCACCAGCAAGCTGCTAGAAAGGAATCTTTAGTTATTGACACTCTTTTGCAAAAAAGCTTCAACTCAGTGAGATAAACACTTTTTGACCGTATGGCTATATCTTTTCAAAATGTTGCATGATCACAATGAATTTGACTTATATTATGCAGAATCAAGCCCTTTTCAACATATTTCAGCACCAGCAAGCTGCTAGAAAGGAATCTTTAGTTATTGACACTCTGTTGCTAAAAAGCTTCAACTCAGTGTGAAAAACACATTTTGACCATATGGGCTATATATTTTCAAAATGTTGCAGGATCACAATGATTTTGACTTATATTATGCAGAATCAAGCCCTTTTCAACATATTTCAGCACCAGCAAGCTGCTAGAAAGGAATCTTTAGTTATTGACACTCTTTATCAAAAACGCTTCAACTCAGTGAGATAAACACTTTTTGACCGTATGGCTATATCTTTTTAAAATGTTGCAGGATCACAATGATTTTGACTTATATTATGCAGAATCAAGCCCTTTTCAACATATTTCAGCACCAGCAAGCTGCTAGAAAGGAATCTTTAGTTATTGACACTCTGTTGCAAAAAAGCTTCAACTCAGTGAGAAAAACAGTTTTTGACCATATTGCTATATATTTTCAAAATGTTGCAGGATCACAATGAATTTGACTTATATTATGCAGTATAAAGCCCTTTTCAACATATTTCAGCACCAGCAAGCTGCTAGAATGGAATCTTTAGTTATTGACACTCTTTATCAAAAACGCTTCAACTCAGTGACATAAACACTTTTTGACCGTATGGCTATATCTTTTCAAAATGTTGCAGGATCACAATGATTTTGACTTATATTATGCAGAATCAAGCCCTTTTCAACATATTTCAGCACCAGCAACCTGCTAGAAAGGAATCTTTAGTTATTGACACTCTTTATCAAAAACGCTTCAACTCAGTGAGATAAACACTTTTTTAACGTATGGCAATATCTTTCAAAATGTTGCAGGATCACAATGATTTTGACTTATTATTATGCAGAATCAAGCCCTTTTCAACATATTTCAGCACCAGCAAGCTGCTAGAAAGGAATCTTTAGTTATTGACACTCTGTTGCAAAAAAGCTTCAACTCAGTGAGATAAACACTTTTTGACCGTAAGGCTATATCATTTCAAAATGTTGCAGGATCACAATGAATTTGACTTATATTATGCAGAATCAAGCCCTTTTCAACATATTTCAGCACCAGCAAGCTGCTAGAAAGGAATCTTTAGTTATTGACACTCTGTTGCAAAAAAGTTTTCAACTCAGTGAGATAAACACTCTTTGACCGTATGGCTATATCTTTTCAAAATGTTGCAGGATCACAATGATTTTGACTTATATTATGCAGAATCAAGCCCTTTTCAACATATTTCAGCACCAGCAAGCTGCTAGAAAGGAATCTTTAGTTATTGACACTCTTTATCAAAAAAGCTTCAACTCAGTGAGATAAACACTTTTTGACCGTATGGCTATATCTTTTCAAAATGTTGCAGGATCACAATGATTTGGACTTATATTATGCAGAATCAAGCCCTTTTCAACATATTTCAGCACCAGCAAGCTGCTAGAAAGGAATCTTTAGTCATTGACACTCTGTTACAAAAAAGCTTCAAATCAGTGAGATAAACACTTTTGACCATATGGCTATATCTTTTCAAATTGTTACAGGATCACAATGAATTTGACTTATATTATGCAGAATTAAGCCCTTTTCAACATATTTCAGCACCAGCAAGCTGCTAGAAAAGAATCCTTAGTTATTGACACTCTTTATCAAAAACGCTTCAACTCAGTGAGATAAACATATTTTGACCATATTGCTATATCTTTTCAAAATGTTGCAGGAAACACAATGATTTTGAGTTATATTATGCAGTATAAAGCCCTTTTCAACATATTTCAGCACAGCAAGCTGCTAGAATGGAATCTTTAGTTATTGACACTCTTTATCAAAAACGCTTCAACTCAGTGAGATAAACACTTTTTGACCGTATGGCTATATCTTTTTAAAATGTTGCAGGATCACAATGATTTTGACTTATATTATGCAGAATCAAGCCCTTTTCAACATATTTCAGCACCAGCAAGCTGCTAGAAAGGAATCTTTAGTTATTGACACTCTTTATCAGAAAAGCTTCAAACTCAGTGAGATAAACACTTTTTGACCGTATGGCTATATCTTTTCAAAATGTTTGCAGGATCACAATGATTTTGACCTATATTATGCAGAATTAAGCCCTTTTCAACATATTTCAGCACCAGCAAGCTGCTAGAAAGGAATCTTTAGTCATTGACACTCTGTTACAAAAAAGCTTCAACTCAGTGAGATAAAACACTTTTTGACCATATGGCTATATCTTTTCAAAATGTTGCAGGATCACAATGATTTTGACTTATATTATGCAGAATCAAGCCCTTTTCAATATATTTCAGCACCAGCAAGCTGCTAGAAAGGAATCTTTAGTTATTGACACTCTGTTGCAAAAAAGCTTCAACTCAGTGAGAAAAAACACATTTTGACCATATGGCTATATCTTTTCAAAATGTTGCAGGATCACAATGATTTTGACTTATATTATGCAGAATCAAGCCCTTTTCAACATATTTCAGCACCAGCAAGCTGCTAGAAAGGAATCTTTAGTTATTGACACTCTGTTGCAAAAAAGCTTCAACTCAGTGAGATAAACACTTTTTGACCGTATGGCTATATCATTTCAACATGTTGCAGGATCACAATGATTTTGACTTATATTATGCAGAATCAAGCCCTTTTCAACATATTTCAGCACCAGCAAGCTGCTAGAAAGGAATCTTTAGTTATTGACACTCTGTTGCAAAAAAGTTTAAACTCAGTGAGATAAACACTTTTTGACCGTATGGCTATATCTTTTCAAAATGTTGCAGGATCACAATGAATTTGACTTATATTATGCAGAATCAAGCCCTTTTCAACATATTTCAGCACAGCAAGCTGCTAGAAAGGAATCTTTAGTTATTGACACTCTGTTGCAAAAAAGCTTCAACTCAGTGAGATAAACACTTTCGACCATATGGCTATATCTTTTTAAAATGTTGCAGGATCACAATGAATTTGACTTATATTATGCAGAATCAAGCCCTTTTCAACATATTTCAGCACCAGCAAGCTGCTAGAAAGGTATCTTTAGTTATTGACACTCTTTATCAAAAACGCTTCAACTCAGTGAGATAAACACTTTTTGACCATATGGCTATATCTTTCAAAATGTTGCAGGATCAACAATGATTTTGACTTTATTATGCAGAATCAAGCCCTTTTCAACATATTTCAGCACCAGCAAGCTGCTAGAAAGGAATCTTTAGTTATTGACACTCTTTATCAAAAAAGCTTCAACTCAGTGAGATAAACACTTTTTGACCGTATGGCTATATCTTTTCAAAATGTTGCAGGATCACAATGATTTTGACTTATATTATGCAGAATCAAGCCCTTTTCAACATATTTCAGCACCAGCAAGCTGCTAGAAAGGAATCTTTAGTCATTGACACTATGTTACAAAAAAGCTTCAAATCAGTGAGATAAAACAGTTTTTGACCATATGGCTATATCTTTTCAAATTGTTACAGGATCACAATGAATTTGACTTATATTATGCAGAATTAAGCCCTTTTCAACATAGTTCAGCACCAGCAAGCTGCTAGAAAAGAATCTTTAGTTATTGACACTCTTTATCAAAAACGCTTCAACTCAGTGAGATAAACACTTTTTGACCGTATGGCTATATCTTTCAAAATGTTGCAGGATCACAATGATTTTGACTTATATAATGCAGAATCAAGCCCTTTTAAACATATTTCAGCACCAGCAAGCTGCTAGAAAGGAATCTTTAGTTATTGACATTCTGTTGCTAAAAAGCTTCAACTCAGTGAGATAAACACTTTTTGACCATATGGCTATATCTTTTTAAAATGTTGCAGGATCACAATGATTTTGACTTATATTATGCAGAATCAAGCCCTTTTCAACATATTTCAGCACCAGCAAGCTGCTAGAAAGGAATCTTTAGTTATTGACACTCTTTATCAGAAAAGCTTCAACTCAGTGAGATAAACACTTTTTGACCGTATGGCTATATCTTTTCAAAATGTTGCAGGATCACAATGATTTTGACCTATATTATGCAGAATCAAGCCCTTTTCAACATATTTCAGCACCAGCAAGCTGCTAGAAAGGAATCTTTAGTTATTGACACTCTTTATCAGAAAAGCTTCAACTCAGTGAGATAAACACTTTTTTGACCGTATGGCTATATCTTTTCAAAATGTTGCAGGATCACAATGATTTTGACCTATATTATGCAGAATTAAGCCCTTTTCAACATATTTCAGCACCAGCAAGCTGCTAGAAAGGAATCTTTAGTCATTGACACTCTGTTACAAAAAAGCTTCAACTCAGTGAGATAAACACTTTTTGACCATATGGCTATATCTTTTCAAAATGTTGCAGGATCACAATGATTTTGACTTATATTATGCAGAATCAAGCCCTTTTCAATATATTTCAGCACCAGCAAGCTGCTAGAAAGGAATCTTTAGTTATTGACACTCTGTTGCAAAAAAGCTTCAACTCAGTGAGAAAAACACATTTTGACCATATGGCTATATCTTTTCAAAATGTTGCAGGATCACAATGATTTTGACTTATATTATGCAGAATCAAGCCCTTTTCAACATATTTCAGCACCAGCAAGCTGCTAGAAAGGAATCTTTAGTTATTGACACTCTGTTGCAAAAAAGCTTCAACTCAGTGAGATAAACACTTTTTTGACCGTATGGCTATATCATTTCAACATGTTGCAGGATCACAATGATTTTGACTTATATTATGCAGAATCAAGCCCTTTTCAACATATTTCAGCACCAGCAAGCTGCTAGAAAGGAATCTTTAGTTATTGACACTCTGTTGCAAAAAAGTTTAAACTCAGTGAGATAAACACTTTTTGACCGTATGGCTATATCTTTTCAAAAATGTTTGCAGGATCACAATGAATTTGACTTATATTATGCAGAATCAAGCCCTTTTCAACATATTTCAGCACCAGCAAGCTGCTAGAAAGGAATCTTTAGTTATTGACACTCTGTTGCAAAAAGCTTCAACTCAGTGAGATAAACACTTTTCGACCATATGGCTATATCTTTTTAAAATGTTGCAGGATCACAATGAATTTGACTTATATTATGCAGAATCAAGCCCTTTTCAACATATTTCAGCACCAGCAAGCTGCTAGAAAGGTATCTTTAGTTTATTGACACTCTTTATCAAAAACGCTTCAACTCAGTGAGATAAACACTTTTTGACCATATGGCTATATCTTTTCAAAATGTTGCAGGATCACAATGATTTTGACTTTATTATGCAGAATCAAGCCCTTTTCAACATATTTCAGCACCAGCAAGGCTGCTAGAAAGAATCTTTAGTTATTGACACTCTTTATCAAAAAAGCTTCAACTCAGTGAGATAAACACTTTTTGACCGTATGGCTATATCTTTCAAAATGTTGCAGGATCACAATGATTTTGACTTATATTATGCAGAATCAAGCCCCTTTTCAACATATTTCAGCACCCAGCAAGCTGCTAGAAAGGAATCTTTAGTCATTGACACTATGTTACAAAAAAGCTTCAAATCAGTGAGATAAACAGTTTTGACCATATGGCTATATCTTTTCAAATTGTTACAGGATCACAATGAATTTGACTTATATTATGCAGAATTAAGCCCTTTTCAACATAGTTTCAGCACCAGCAAGCTGCTAGAAAAGAATCTTTAGTTATTGACACTCTTTATCAAAAACGCTTCAACTCAGTGAGATAAACACTTTTTGACCGTATGGCTATATCTTTTCAAAATGTTGCAGGATCACAATGATTTTGACTTATATAATGCAGAATCAAGCCCTTTTAAACATATTTCAGCACCAGCAAGCTGCTAGAAAGGAATCTTTAGTTATTGACATTCTGTTTGCTAAAAAGCCTTCAACTCAGTGAGATAAACACTTTTTGACCATATGGCTATATCTTTTTAAAATGTTGCAGGATCACAATGATTTTGACTTATATTATGCAGAATCAAGCCCTTTTCAACATATTTCAGCACCAGCAAGCTGCTAGAAAGGAATCTTTAGTTATTGACACTCTTTATCAGAAAAGCTTCAACTCAGTGAGATAAACACTTTTTGACCGTATGGGCTATATCTTTCAAAATGTTGCAGGATCACAATGATTTTGACCTATATTATGCAGAATTAAGCCCTTTTCAACATATTTCAGCACCAGCAAGCTGCTAGAAAGGAATCTTTAGTCATTGACACTCTGTTACAAAAAAGCTTCAACTCAGTGAGATAAACACTTTTTGACCATATGGCTATATCTTTTCAAATTGTTGCAGGATCACAATGATTTTGACTTATATTATGCAGAATCAAGCCCTTTTCAATATATTTCAGCACCAGCAAGCTGCTAGAAAGGAATCTTTAGTTATTGACACTCTGTTGCAAAAAAGCTTCAACTCAGTGAGAAAAACACATTTTGACCATATGGCTATATCTTTTCAAAATGTTGCAGGATCACAATGATTTTGACTTATATTATGCAGAATCAAGCCCTTTTCAACATATTTCAGCACCAGCAAGCTGCTAGAAAGGAATCTTTAGTTATTGACACTCTGTTGCAAAAAAGTTTAAACTCAGTGAGATAAACAACTTTTTGCACCGTATGGCTATATCTTTTCAAAATGTTGCAGGATCACAATGAATTTGACTTATATTATGCAGAATCAAGCCCCTTTTCAACATATTTCAGCACCAGCAAGCTGCTAGAAAGGAATCTTTAGTTATTGACACTCTGTTGCAAAAAAAGCTTCAACTCAGTGAGATAAACACTTTTCGGACCATATGGCTATATCTTTTTAAAATGTTGCAGGATCACAATGAATTTGACTTATATTATGCAGAATCAAGCCCTTTTCAACATATTTCAGCACCAGCAAGCTGCTAGGAAGGTATCTTTAGTTATTGACACTCTTTATCAAAAACGCTTCAACTCAGTGAGATAAACACTTTTGACCATATGGCTATATCTTTTCAAAATGTTGCAGGATCACAATGATTTTGACTTACATTATGCAGAATCAAGCCCTTTTCAACATATTTCAGCACCAGCAAGCTGCTAGAAAGGAATCTTTAGTTTATTGACACTCTTTATCAAAAAAAGCTTCAACTCAGTGAGATAAACACTTTTTGACCGTATGGCTATATCTTTTCAAAATGTTGCAGGATCACAATGATTTTGACTTATTATTATGCAGAATCAAGCCCTTTTCAACATATTTCAGCACCAGCAAGCTGCTAGAAAGGAATCTTTAGTTATTGACACTCTGTTGCAAAAAAGCTTCAACTCAGTGAGATAAACACTTTTTTGACCGTATGGCTATATCTTTTCAAAATGTTGCAGGATCACAATGATTTTGACTTATATTATGCAGAATCAAGCCCTTTTCAACATATTTCAGCACCAGCAAGCTGCTAGAAAGGAATCTTTAGTTATTGACACTCTGTTGCAAAAAAGCTTCAACTCAGTGAGATAAACACTTTTTGACCGTATGGCTATATCTTTTCAAAATGTTGCAGGAACACAATGATTTTGACTTATATTATGCAGAATCAAGCCCTTTTCAACATATTTCAGCACCAGCAATCTGCTAGAAAGGAATCTTAGTTATTGACACTCTGTTGCAAAAAAGCTTCAACTCAGTGAGATAAACACTTTTTGACCGTATGGCTATATCTTTTCAAAATGTTGCAGGATCACAATGATTTTGACTTATATTATGCAGAATCAAGCCCTTTTCAACATATTTCAGCACCAGCAAGCTGCTAGAAAGGAATCTTTAGTTATTGACACTCTGTTTCAAAAAAAGCTTCAACTCAGTGAGATAAACCACTTTTTGACCGTATGGCTGTATCTTTTCAAAATGTTGCAGGATCACAATGATTTTGACTTATATTATGCCAGAATCAAGCCCTCTTCAACATATTTCAGCACCAGCAAGCTGCTAGAAAGGAATCTTTAGTTATTGACACTCTGTTGCAAAAAAAGCTTCAACTCAGTGAGATAAACACTTTTTGACCGTATGGCTATATCTTTTCAAAATGTTGCAGGATCACAATGATTTTGACTTGTATTATGCAGAATCAAGCCCTTTTCAACATATTCAGCACCAGCAAGCTGCTAGAAAGGAATCTTTAGTTATTGACACTCTGTTGCAAAAAAGCTTCAACTCAGTGAGATAAACACTTTTTGACCGTATGGCTATATCTTTTCAAAATGTTGCAGGATCACAATGATTTTGACTTATATTATGCAGAATCAAGCCCCTTTTCAACATATTTCAGCACCAGCAAGCTGCTAGAAAGGAATCTTTAGTTATTGACACTCTGTTGCAAAAAAGCTTCAACTCAGTGAGATAAACACTTTTTGACCGTATGGCTATATCATTTCAACATGTTGCAGGATCACAATGATTTTGACTTATATTATGCAGAATCAAGCCCTTTTCAACATATTTCAGCACCAGCAAGCTGCTAGAAAGGAATCTTTAGTTATTGACACTCTGTTGCAAAAAAGTTTAAACTCAGTGAGATAAACACTTTTTGACCGTATGGCTATATCTTTTCAAAATGTTGCAGGATCACAATGAATTTGACTTATATTATGCAGAATCAAGCCCTTTTCAACATATTTCAGCACCAGCAAGCTGCTAGAAAGGAATCTTTAGTTATTGACACTCTGTTGCAAAAAAGCTTCAACTCAGTGAGATAAACACTTTTCGACCATATGGCTATATCTTTTTAAAATGTTGCAGGATCACAATGAATTTGACTTATATTATGCATAATCAAGCCCTTTTCAACATATTTCAGCACCAGCAAGCTGCTAGAAAGGTATCTTTAGTTATTGACACTCTTTATCAAAAACGCCTTTCAACTCAGTGAGATTAACACTTTTTTGACCATATGGCTATATCTTTTCAAAATGTTGCAGGATCACAATGATTTTGACTTACATTATGCAGAATCAAGCCCTTTTCAACATATTTCAGCACCAGCAAGCTGCTAGAAAGGAATCTTTAGTTATTGACACTCTTTATCAAAAAAGCTTCAACTCAGTGAGATAAACACTTTTTGACCGTATGGCTATATCTTTTCAAAATGTTGCAGGATCACAATGATTTTGACTTGTATTATGCAGAATCAAGGCCCTTTTCAACATATTTCAGCACCAGCAAGCTGCTAGAAAGGAATCTTTAGTTATTGACACTCTGTTGCAAAAAAGCTTCAACTCAGTGAGATAAACACTTTTTTGACCGTATGGCTATATCTTTTCAAAATGTTGCAGGATCACAATGATTTTGACTTATATTATGCAGAATCAAGCCCTTTTCAACATATTTCAGCACCAGCAAGCTGCTAGAAAGGAATCTTTAGTTATTGACACTCTGTTGCAAAAAAGCTTCAACTCAGTGAGATAAACACTTTTTGACCGTATGGCTATATCTTTTCAAAATGTTGCAGGATCACAATGATTTTGACTTATATTATGCAGAATCAAGCCCTTTTCAACATATTTCAGCACCAGCAAGCTGCTAGAAAGGAATCTTTAGTTATTGACACTCTGTTGCAAAAAAGCTTCAACTCAGTGAGATAAACACTTTTTGACCGTATGGCTATATCTTTTCAAAATGTTGCAGGAACACAATGATTTTGACTTATATTATGCAGAATCAAGCCCTTTTCAACATATTTCAGCACCAGCAAGCTGCTAGAAAGGAATCTTTAGTTATTGACACTCTGTTGCAAAAAAGCTTCAACTCAGTGAGATAAACACTTTTTTACCGTATGGCTATATCTTTTCAAAATGTTGCAGGATCACAATGATTTTGACTTATATTATGCAGAATCAAGCCCTTTTCAACATATTTCAGCACCAGCAAGCTGCTAGAAAGGAATCTTTAGTTATTGACACTCTGTTGCAAAAAAAGCTTCAACTCAGTGAGATAAACACTTTTTGACCGTATGGCTATATCTTTTCAAAATGTTGCAGGATCACAATGATTTTGACTTATATTATGCAGAATCAAGCCCTTTTCAACATATTTCAGCACCAGCAAGCTGCTAGAAAGGAATCTTTAGTTATTGACACTCTGTTGCAAAAAAGCTTCAACTCAGTGAGATAAACACTTTTTGACCGTATGGCTATATCTTTTCAAAATGTTGCAGGAACACAATGATTTTGACTTATATTATGCAGAATCAAGCCCTTTTCAACATATTTCAGCACCAGCAAGCTGCTAGAAAGGAATCTTTAGTTATTGACACTCTGTTGCAAAAAAGCTTCAACTCAGTGAGATAAACACTTTATTACCGTATGGCTATATCTTTTCAAAATGTTGCAGGATCACAATGATTTTGACTTATATTATGCAGAATCAAGCCCTTTTCAACATATTTCAGCACCAGCAAGCTGCTAGAAAGGAATCTTTAGTTATTGACACTCTGTTGCAAAAAAGCTTCAACTCAGTGAGATAAACACTTTTTGACCGTATGGCTATATCTTTTCAAAATGTTGCAGGATCACAATGATTTTGACTTATATTATGCAGAATCAAGCCTTTTCAAACATATTTCAGCACCAGCAAGCTGCTAGAAAGGAATCTTTAGTTATTGACACTCTGTTGCAAAAAAGCTTCAACTCAGTGAGATAAACACTTTTTGACCGTATGGCTATATCTTTTCAAAATGTTGCAGGATCACAATGATTTTGACTTATATTATGCAGAATCAAGCCCTTTTCAACATATTTCAGCACCAGCAAGCTGCTAGAAAGGAATCTTTAGTTATTGACACTCTGTTGCAAAAAAGCTTCAACTCAGTGAGATAAACACTTTTTGACCGTATGGCTATATCTTTTCAAAATGTTGCAGGATCACAATGATTTTGACTTATATTATGCAGAATCAAGCCCTTTTCAACATATTTCAGCACCAGCAAGCTGCTAGAAAGGAATCTTTAGTTATTGACACTCTGTTGCAAAAAAGCTTCAACTCAGTGAGATAAACACTTTTTGACCGTATGGCTATATCTTTTCAAAAATGTTGCAGGAACACAATGATTTTGACTTATATTATGCAGAATCAAGCCCTTTTCAACATATTTCAGCACCAGCAATCTGCTAGAAAGGAATCTTTAGTTATTGACACTCTGTTGCAAAAAAGCTTCAACTCAGTGAGATAAACACTTTTGACCGTATGGCTATATCTTTTCAAAATGTTGCAGGATCACAATGATTTTGACTTATATTATGCAGAATCAAGCCCTTTTCAACATATTTCAGCACCAGCAAGCTGCTAGAAAGGAATCTTTAGTTATTGACACTCTGTTTCAAAAAAGCTTCAACTCAGTGAGATAAAACACTTTTTGACCGTATGGCTGTATCTTTTCAAAATGTTGCAGGATCACAATGATTTTGACTTATATTATGCAGAATCAAGCCCTCTTCAACATATTTCAGCACCAGCAAGCTGCTAGAAAGGAATCTTTAGTTATTGACACTCTGTTGCAAAAAAGCTTCAACTCAGTGAGATAAACACTTTTTGACCGTATGGCTATATCTTTTCAAATGTTGCAGGATCACAATGATTTTGACTTGTATTATGCAGAATCAAGCCCTTTTCAACATATTTCAGCACCAGCAAGCTGCTAGAAAGGAATCTTTAGTTATTGACACTCTGTTGCAAAAAAGCTTCAACTCAGTGAGATAAACACTTTTTGACCGTATGGGCTATATCTTTTCAAAATGTTGCAGGATCACAATGATTTTGACTTGTATTATGCAGAATCAAGCCCTTTTCAACATATTTTCAGCACCAGCAAGCTGCTAGAAAGGAATCTTTAGTTATTTACACTCTGTTGCAAAAAAGCTTCAACTCAGTGAGATAAACACTTTTTGACCGTATGGCTATATCTTTTCAAAATGTTGCAGGATCACAATGATTTTGACTTATATTATGCAGAATCAAGCCCTTTTCAACATATTTCAGCACCAGCAAGCTGCTAGAAAGGAATCTTTAGTTATTGACACTCTGTTGCAAAAAAGCTTCAACTCAGTGAGATAAACACTTTTTGACCGTATGGCTATATCTTTTCAAAATGTTGCAGGATCACAATGATTTTGACTTATATTATGCAGAATCAAGCCCTTTTCAACATATTTCAGCACCAGCAAGCTGCTAGAAAAGGAATCTTTAGTTATTGACACTCTGTTGCAAAAAAGCTTCAACTCAGTGAGATAAACACTTTTTGACC